>NC_134473.1:22891470-23261470 GCF_964194025.1 Convolutriloba macropyga
AAAATTGAAGTTTTTACAATCCGCGCAATTTTATAAATCAAGTATTCTTAGGGATATCTTACAAGGGTTATCTTGCGAGATAAAAGACTATCATGAAATATTTTGCAACCATTTCGGACGAAAATCTTTCAGGAAAATTCATGGTCTGACAAAATATTGCAAGATTCTTGCAAGATAACCAGCCAAATTTGACAAGAGTAATATGGAATATTTCAGTGGAAGCCTTAATGTCTTTTTTAATTAAACTTTGACTTATTTTTATGTATAAACAAAACAAAAATCAAGCAAAACTGTTTGATACTTATTCACAAGAAATTTCCAGATTACAATAAATTGCTAGGTTGCACAAAAGGGTAAAACATAAAACCCGCAAATTTTACAAATCAAAACAAATCAGAAGTCATCAATCAATCAAAACAAGTTAAGGAAATCAAGCTTGTGCTTGAACACTCCGGGCCGCGTGCATGAGGTTAAAACTGAATACTCTTGTTGTATTTTACAATTTAAGATTTCGACGATCAAGTTTATATTACTTTGCTGATCTGTAGTTTCAAGAATATTTTGTAATGTCGAAGCTGTAAAGATGATCTGTTGTCATAGTTGAGGGCATTTTGGCTTCCTGAGTGTGTGTGTGTGTGTAAACTTGTTGTACACTCTTCCGGGGCGGCATATACACCGGCTATATGATGTTGAATGTTGTGATCATACGTTTGCATCGACGTTTTCGTTTGATGCGTTGTAATTGGAAAAATGTGTTGTTGAATGACAAGGATGTGTTAACGTAGTTATTAGGCTTCATGGGTGCTGTGAAAGTTGACGTTTTTTCGAACGTTGTTGGCTGCATATAATGTAAACTCTGTTGGTGCGAACACTGTCGATGAACATATGTGGGTTGGATTCCGGAGACTGTAGCTTTTGTGAAACTGGCAAATAGGAAAGAAAGCCAAAAATCGATGATGACTGTTGTCGTTGAGGGCAAAGAAACACTTTGAGCTGGATTACGCGCAGTTTTTGGGAAAATAAGTAATTAGGGAAGTTAAAATTCTCTTTTCGTTTTGCAGTTTCACCGCGTTGTTGACGTCTTCAAGTGCTCGATTGTTTGAGTTTGGGTAGAATTGAACATTTGATACGCTGACTTTGGACACGATGATTATGGAATTTGAAAAACTAATATTTTGTTTGAAATTTAGACTCTAAAGGATAATTGTTTCAATCATTGTGCAAAACTTTAGCTAACTTGACTGCGGGTCTGTTTAGTACTCAACTTCAAAGAATCGTGCTCGTCCGTCTTTTCCGTCGTGGCATTTCGCAATTCAACCCATTGGCCAAATACCTCTCGGAGTAAACTCGCGTAATAACCAGACTAAATCACCTTCTTTTAATTGCTCCGATTCTGTTCTCCATTTCGGGCGGCTGATAAGATCTGATGTCTATTCCTTCTGCAAACGTTTCGACAAATGATCCAGTAGTGTTGGGGTGTAAGAGAACTCCTTTTTACTAAATGTTCGGCTGGTTGATGTCAACGGTGCTAAAGGGCTGTAAGGACGCCTTAATATGAAATGATTAGGGGTTTGTGCTTCTTCGTCGTTTGTGTCTGAGGAGACATATGTAATTGGTCTAGAGTTCAGAATTCCTTCCGTCTCGGCTACAATTGTCTGAAAAATTTCGGCTTTCAATTGTTGTTCGGCTAAAATTATAAGCAAAGTGCGTTTGGCAGACTGGATTAGCCTTTCCCAAATCCCGCCGAAATGAAGGGCTAGAGGTGGATTTAGTTTCCATGTAATATTTTGCTGCTGTAACTGGGACTTGATGTAGTTGTTGTCAACAATGATTTTGCTCAGATCCAACATTTTTTTCGCTGATGTGAAGTTCGATCCATTGTCAGAGATGACTAAATCAGGATATCCTCGTTGCGAAACAAATCTTCTAATGGCTAGTAGACAGATATCTGTGTCTAATGTCTGACAGACCTCCAGATGCACAGCTCTAGTGACAAGACAGGTGAAAAGACATACACATTGTTTTTCCAGTTTGCGATTTCGGTGCTCGATGTAAAAGGGTCCGAAAAAGTCAACACTTAGAAAAGGATATTGTTTTTCTGCTTCTGCAAATAGGAAACTGGGGAGGTCAGCCATGAGGGGGGTAAAATTTTGGGATCTCCATCGTCGGCAAATGAACCATGTTTTGCTTAGTTGTTTCAAAAATTGTCTCAGTCCTATAATGATGAAATCTTGCTGCAGGTGTGCTCGGACAAACTCTGTTCCAAGATGTCTACAGTTGCTGTGGGCATGCTCAATTATTAATTTAGTAATGTTATTCTAAATGTCAAGAATAACTGAATGTTTCTGGCTGTATGGTATTTTAGCGTGCTTTAATCTGCCTCTTGCTCGTATCAAACCATCTTTGTCCAGGAAGGGAGTGAATTGTAATAGTTTGTCCCGTTTGTCTAGTTTTTTACCCGTTAAAGGTTTCTTATGTTATCGGAAAAGACTTTATGCTGTGGATGTCTTAATAGATGGTTTCGTGCGTCTTCATAACTGTCTGTGACTGATCATTTTCTGAAAATATTGGTTGCTTTCATTACTGTTTCGGTGCGTCGCATAAGTTTATTCCAACTAGAGAAATCATTAGTGTCGATAACTGTGTTTGAAGTTTCTGTACGTAAAAGGTTTGTCGCTGTAAATTGCTGGTCTCTTTGGAAATTTGGAACGGGATTTTCTAGGAGAAATTGTGGCGCTGACAGCCATTTTTCTTTCAAGTCTGTTAAAAAAATTCCTCTTGTTCCATGATCTGCCGGGTTGATTTTACCGGGTACAAAATTCTATTGTTCTGACTTAGAGTTGGTAATATTTTTGCAATTCTATTTGCTACAAAGACTTTTTGGTGTATTGTTGATTTAATCCAACCTAATGTGGCCAAACTGTCAGTCCAGAATTAAATTTTGTCAAAGTGTACTCTCATTTCGCTTCGAGCAAAGAAAGCACGTTCTGCTCCCATAGCTGCTGGTTCAAGTTCTAACTCCGGGATGGTTGTTGTTTTAAAAGGGTGCAACTTTTGCTTTGTTAACAACATAATGCATTGTTATCTCTTCTGCGCTGCTCGATCTGATGTATATTGTCGCTTCTATTGCAGTACTTGATGCATCGCAAAATACGTGAAGTTCATGCTTAGCATCTGGTTTAGGGATCAGACATCTGCTAATAGAAATTTCTGACATACGTTCATATTCGTCTACCCATTGCTGCAAGTCGTGTTGGAACTCTCTTGGGATCTGATTATTCCAGTAGTTACCTTGTTTTACTATCGATTGAAGAATGCATCGTACTCTAATATAAAACGCCGTGATGATTCCAAGTGGATCAAAAAATGATGCCGCAAGTGACAGCAATTGACGTTGTTGCATGCTTTTGACATCCATTTTGAAGTCCGGTCTTTTGAAGATGAAATTATCTTCGTTTGCATTCCACATTTGTACTAAAATACGTTGCTCTGTCGCTGTGTCTACATTTTCTCCAGTTATCTTCATGACGGTGTTTGGGTCGTTACTAAAAAGTTTTGTAAGCTTAAAACCACCTTTGTGAAACGTGTCCTTTAACTCTGTTGTTGTGATTGCTGCGTTTTCGGTTGTGTTGAAACTTTGAAGGTAATCATCTATGTAGAAATTGTTTCTTATGGCTGAGTAGGCTTCGGGATTACTTAACTTGTTATCTTCCGCACATCTGTGGATTATGTATATTGCACATGAAGGGGAACAAGTTGCACCGAATATTAGTCTCTTGTACTTGAAAATTTTTTCTTCTCTATCTTTGTTCCACAAAAATCTGAGTGCGTCTTGATCTTCTGATCTTATGGCAACTTGCATGAACTTCGCTTCGATATCACCAGTTACTGCAATCTTGTACTGCCGAAATCTCAGAAGAAGTCCAACAAGGCTGCATATTAGATCTGGTCCGAGCTTTGTTAAGTGAATGTCCTCTGTCCTTTGTATGCTGAAGCTGCATTTGCGACTCGTCTTACTTTTTCTTCATTTTGTGTTCAACGGGGTGGTATGGGAGATACCAAAGTTGTGAGTTCATGAAATTGGGGTGACGTTGTGTCTCTTCAATATATCTTTTTTTGATGACTGCTTCGACTGTTTGGTTGTAACGACAAAATAGGTCTGGTTCTTGTTGAAGTAGGTTTTCAAGTGACTGTAAGTGCTTTGGCAAGAAAGTAGTTGTTCGGTACTTTAGTGTCATCTTTGCAAGGTAGTCCGATCACATAACGAAAACCATTGTGGCAAGTCGTCCTTTTTAGTGTTTCAAGAGCTTCCCTGTCATCTGCAGTCAATGTCTTATTTCCGCTCAAAAAAATTTTTCCCTCCATTGTACAAAACATTTGAAGCATGTCGTCCTCTTTATCCTGTTCTGGGTTTTTTTTCTGTTGTAAAGCGTGATGTTGTAATTGATTTCTTTTTTATTACTGGTTGGCTTGTATTTTTGTGGTACTGGTCCTGTAACGGTCCATCCAAGCTGTGTCAAGACTCCGTATGGGGTTCCCGGTGGTCCTGTTGTGAATTTGAGTGGTACTGTTGCTATGAAGGCATCCGCTCCGATTAAAACTCCTATTCTGTTATCTCGTATTTGGGGAAAGGTGATGTTGTTAAGATGATCGTAGTCGGCGCAGATAGAGTTCAACATCTCAACGGGTACATTTGGCATTTGAAAGTCAGATGCTGACGTGGCGTACACCGGTAGGTTGAAAAGAGGTCGGGTGCTGTTGAGCGATCCGATTCCCAGAAGGACTTCTGTTGATGTTATGATATGTTCTCCGTAAAGTGAAGAAAATGGTACTGCAATGTGATCTGTGTTTTTTATTCCGAGTGCATTTGCCATTGAGTTTGTTATTTGTGTGTTGTTGCTCCCGCTATCCAAAAGAGCATATGTCTCTATTGATACGTCTTCTGTGTAAAGGATAAAGGGAATGGCTTGAAGTTGAACTTGAGGTCGTATCCACGAACTGATTTGGTTGTTGCTGCATGAGTGATTTTGTAGTCGTGGTTTGCTGTTGTTGTTGTTATAGTTTTGTCGCGGCTTTGATTTTGTGTGTCTGTTCGATTATGAGAGTGTCCCGTGTTCTGTTGCGTGAATTTGTATTTAGCATGAAGTTGTTCGAATTGTTATAATTTCTCTTGAAGGTGTTTCCATTGTTGTTGTTGAGATTGTAATTCTGGTGGAAACGGTTAGTGTTATTGTTTTGACCAAAAGCATTACGTGTGTTGTTGTTATAATTGTAACCAACCACTCTTCCATAGTTGATTCCATGTGGTTGAAACTGTGATCTGTTTGTGGTTATCTGTGTTTGATATCCGTTGTTTTGTTGACCACGATTGTTGTGATAATTGTTTGCAGAATGGTTTTAAACCTGGCTGTTTATTTGTTGTTGATGTTGTTGCTGTTGGTTCCTTTGCTGTTGCTGAGTTGATGAAAATGTCTGAACTGTTGAAGTTGTTTCTGTGAACTGTTGAGTGATGAAATCCGTTGCAGTTTTCGATGCGACATCGGTAATGACTGTTACACTGTACTTTTGGGTGTTCGGTGAGGCAATTTGGGCAAATTTTCAGTTGTCTTACTGTTTGTTCTCTTTCGTAAATATCTTTATTGAGGAATTGGTTGCATTTTCTAAGTTGTGACTTCGACATAGGGTGCATGTTTAGTTACTTTGCTGTTGGAAGAGTCTGTTTGATCTTCTAGATGAACTGTTTTCTTGACTGGTTGGTCTTTGTGATGTTGACAAATCTTTGCAAGCTTCTGCGTAATTATCGATCCAGTCTTTAAAATACATTAAATTAGGTTGAACAATAGCTTGTTCGTTCCATAACGAACAAAATATTTTTCGTTATGGAACGAACAAGCTATTGTTCGTTATGGAACGAACAACGAATCGCCCTAAGGACGTATTCGTTTCATCTTATTATCATTGTTGGCGCAAGTTTATCTTTTGAAATCTTAAGGACAGCTGCGGATTGAAGATCGGATGTGAAATTGTGAAGTATGAACGTTTGAACCATTTGTCTAGGAAACGCTGCAAAAGATACAAAACTTTTGGTGTTATTAATGGTCGGTCTGGGCCAGTGTTCCGACTTATGAAGGTAAGCTGCTGTAACACGTTGTGGTTTCACAAATAGTTTTTGTAATTCTTGCATTGCTTCTTTATAAAACTCTCCGTTGTATGAGTAACCGATGATGCTATCTTTGGCTCTGTCGGTGAGGGCGTTTTGAAGATATGTCATACGATGGGCACCTGTCAGTGTTTCACTGTCATGTAAGGTGGCTTTGAAAAAACTAAACTAGTCGTGCCATCTTAATGGATCTCCGCATAACGATTTGAGTTGAGTTTTCGGAAGATTAATGCTGGGTGTGACAGGTTGTTATTGTGCTTGTCGTGGTAAAAAAATGGCTTCTGTTGTCTGTGTAATTTTGAAACTTTCTGTCTGGTTGTTGTTCAGTTCTGTTGATGTAATTAGGTGGTCTTTGGTCTTGTGCGTTGAGATTAAAATTGCAAAAATTGTTGTTCGTTTCTGGGATTAGGTTGTTGAGTTTTTCTGCTAAATTCTCTGTCATTTGATTGGTTACTTCTAATAAAACTCTTCGCATCTTGATAGAAATCGATGCTTTGAAGACATTGCTGTTCTTGATTTTGAAAATGTTTGTGAATATTTGAAGTACCTTCACCTTGAGTCTCCTGAAATTGGGTATTTGTTGAGGCGCGGTTCACATCATGGATCTTGTCTATTTTTCTTTCTCTATTTCTGGCTTGTTGTCTTTTTGGTTGCAGTTCACAATGCGTTGGGTTACTTCTTAGTCTGATGTTGTCGATTTGTTGATGATCATCGCTTTCATCTTCTGTTGATTGTAGATCATTACTGACGTAGTCTGTTGTCTGTTGATTTCTTCTGTGTTAAGGCGTGATATTATTTGATGATTATTTCCTGTTAAAAGGATGGAAGTTTTATTGTCTTGATTGTTGCTAATTTGGCTGTGTTTCCTTTTGTATTTTTCCGTTGGTCTGGGATGTTAGTGTCAAATGTCTGATTTGAACTGCAGTCAAATTCAGTACTTATATCTGATTGGTGTCTTTTTTGTTTCCTTTTGAGCGTGTTTATAGAATTTGCCTTTGTCGTTTGATGTAGTGGTACCAACATCGCGTCCTATGGTAATTGGTCCGATGTTTTGCTCTTTGTAGCTAACTTCAATTGCTTCTTGGGATTTTGTCCAGTCGTCATCACCGTTACTTTTTCTTTGCTCTGCTCCTATGCGATGGTCACCATTATTGTTGGGAAAACTCGCTATCATCTTTGACGAAGTGCATTATGTGTTTGACTCATCAATCAGCTGTAATGTTCTCTCGCGGATTTGTGTGAAGTTGGTTTTCGGATCAGTGCTTCTCTGTTTTTGACTGTACACAAATTGTCTCAGAGGAAACTCAATGTAAGAATTTGGGTTATACTTGTCGTTACTGTCTTTGTTGTATGCGTCCCCTCCTCCCATTGACGTTGTATCTGAATAGATAGCGTTCTCTATCAATTGGTTACTTTGTTCTAAGTCATCGTCATCTTTCTGTCCATGTTGGGGATTTCTTCTGCTCTGTTTTTCTGAATCTGAGAGAGTAGGTACTTTATCTGTGCTGCTCTCTGCTTTTGATCTGTCTCTCAAATTGTATGTTTTATGTCGATTGTAAGAAGTTTTATTGGTTGTTGAGGGTTCGACATTTTGACTGTTATTTTGCTGTGGTTGTGCTCTTCTTTGGCCCTCTGGCAAATGGCTGTCGGAATCTGTAGTAACTTCTTTTGAATGGTCTTTGCCATATTTTTTCCAATTCAATATAACTAGGCTTTGTTCTGCAGATCTCTCCATTATTTCCTTCAATTCATTTTGTGTGCGGTTGAATTTAAAAGGTCGTCGCAGAGTTTGTCTAACTGCCGTTTTTGTTGAGAAAGAGACTCATAGGACAAATTGATGTTCTCTAAATTTTCCTCTTGAATCATTGCTCGAAGATAGTCGACATTGACTGTCCATTCTGCTTTTCTCCTCTGCAGCTGTTGTTGTATCGCCTTTTTTTTGTTGGCGCTTGGCATATTGATACAGGTGCTTGTTGCAAGAGTTTTGAGCTTCGTTCTTGTTTGATCTATCGGTTTGTCAGTGTTGGTTTTTTGTTTAGTTTTTGTAACTGCTGAATGAAACAGTTATTATCAAAAGCAACTTCAATGGACACGCGTAAAAGTATACAGTTTGTTTGCTGCAGTAAAACAGCTGCTCTAGACGCTTTTTTTCTTGTTGTGATGTTAATGTGCTGAGGGTTTTATTGTTCTGTAGCAGGACGATATAGTTGCTTTTATACGAAAGCTACAGAATTAAGTGTTTTACATTTTCGATACAAAACCCCTTTGTTCTGAAATTTGAGTGAAAAAACAATTCGACCTGTTTTTAAAAGAAGTGAAGTGTGTTGAGGTCTTATTTTTTCTTTTAACCTAAACTTTGTTGGGTCTGTTGAACTTTGCAGATAGTCAGAGAACGTCAAATTTTTTACGAAAAAATAATATCAAAATGTGTTTGTTATCGCCTCTGATGCTGACGGTTATTCATTCTTTGACGTTTAATTCTTTTCTGCAACGAACAACCTAAATCCGAAGTCTTTTTCTAACGTGCCCTCTGAAGTAGAAAGTGTTTGACTGTAATTGATGTGTTCTTTCTTGTTTTACATTGTTTTTGAATCAAAAAATCGAAAACTGATTATTGACTGCAACAAAAACAAATTGCGAGTGTTTTTCTAAACTTTTTAATGTGTGTGTATGTGTATGAATACTATCAACTCCAGGGTTGAAAACAATGTACACGCTTCCTGAAACTAAAAAACGTTATTGAACGCTAATCTCATCTAGAAATATGGAATATTCTGTTGCAAATAAAAAATGTGCAAAGCTTGTTTGTTTTTTTAACAGCAGCGTGGACAAAGTTTTTTTATAATAGAGACTAGGTATATAAATACGATTTTAGTATATAAATATGATATAAGTAGGTATTTTATAGGTATACAATTATATAAATGTTACTTCGGATGAAGGCCCTCTGAATTTTTTTTGTTAACTTTGTTCTTCGGTGGAATTTGAAAATGAAATTAGGACTATTTGGTTGCTGAGAGACAATCTTCTGTAGAAGTCATTTCTTGTTACACATTTTTGTACTTATCTATTTTCCTTTCTTTCTTCTTTTTTTTAAATATTTATCTGCTTTATCCTGGTTCTTCTTTATTGTCGCTAAGTGACGGCTCCTTTCTAAAGGGTTCTAAAATACAGCAAACATTTTGAGTTATAGGAACATAAAAAAATAGTACTGAGGAAAATTTTTAAGGTACTCCCTGATTTTGTTAATAATGTTTATAAGTGTTTCAATTTCAGAAGTTTGGTTGCTTTCAATGTGTTTGTCGTTAAAAGGTCACCAATGTTTACTACTTATTGATAAGAGATTTCCAGATTAGAATGAAATGCTAGGTTGCACAAGTTGGTAAAACATAAAACCCGCAAATTTTACAAATCAAAACAAATCAGAAGTCATCAATCAATCAAAACAAGTTAAGGAAATCAAGCTTGTGCTTGAACAAAAACCGCAAATCAAGCAATACAAAAAAATTAGAAAAAATTGCAAAACTGCATTTTTAATTAATTTTTTGGCTTCTTAGATGTTTGGATATGGCTGCAAAAATTGACTTCTTTAATGCTTTTCTTTTTTTACGACAAAATCTTTTTCTCCTAAATTTTTGGAAGATATCCGTTTCTCTATCTTCCAAGAGTATAGCCATTTGTCTGATAGTATCATGAATGAGGGTCAGTTTTTACACGATTCTGTAGAAACTTGAAAGATTACCATTTGGTTTCTAGGGCATTCTGAATGAACTTATACGTATATTGACCCCTTTGACTATATCTCGGATCTTACCCATGACACCAAAAAATAAAACTCCAGTGTAATCAACGATCGATCAACAAACCTGCACATGTAATAAGTCGTAGTTTTTCACTCGTGGGTCTTTGTTGAGGAAGAGTGCCATTGGAGGAACTATATAAACGTGAGTGACTTTGTATTTCTGCATTGCCATGAGAAAATTCACAGGCTGGAATTCTGGAAGTAACACAACGTTCCCACCTCTAACCGGAAAGCTAAGTCCGTAGATGAACAAGCCATACATGTGGTACAAAGGTAGCACTCCAATAATTGTACTATCAGGGCCAACTTTGAAGAACTTGTCATATTGAGCGAATTGCCAGACGTTGGCTAAGAGGTTGTAGTGCGTTAGTGCCACCGCTTTTGGCATTCCTGTCGTTCCGGAGGAAAATGGCAAGAGCCAGATGTCGTTTTTAGGGTCCAAGTTTGAATCCGGTTGAAGAAATGGACCATCAATTTTTTCGAGCAAATTATTGAACGGTTGCAAAGGGACCCCTGAAATTGTAGTAGGGGCATCAGCGCCCATGTCAAGTACATAGATTTTGTCAAGGTGCAAAGATTTGTTCTGATCTTTGGCAATTTTTACGGCGTCTATTAAAGTGGATAGAAGATCGCTGGCAATGATAATGGATGTTGATCCACTGACTTCGAGCTGGTACATGAGTTCGTTCCCAGTGAAAGTCGGATTTGCAGGAGATAGTTGTACATGTGCAAGCGAGGTTGCAACTAACGCTACAGTGAAATTGAGGCAGTTCTTGCTCATCAAGCAAATCGTGTCTCCTAAAACGAAAAAGTTAATTCAGCTAATCTGACATCGCTCAATTTCAATTGTGAGAAAAAAAAAATCATGTTTATGAGTGCGAGGGATGTTTGTCTTTAGAGGGTAAATGGCTGTAAGAGTGGGTTGCACTGTTCGGAGTTCCTCCATTGCAGCCCCACTCATAACTGCTTCTTGCCTCGAGAGTGCTCGCTACTATTAAAAAGCTAAATAACAATTTCTTTTTTTTCGAATGTGGCATTACCCATCTGTAATGCTCTCTCAAAATCTGGATAAAATTAAGAAATAATTAGAAATTAGTAGAAGAATTAGAAATCAAATTACGATTATTATTATGATTTGACTGTTGCCCGTCTTCTTTGGCTCCTTAATTTCGTTTTGGATAACTTTATTTTGCAGCTCTTTTATCAATCGGAGTTAGAACGTAACTATTCAATCCGAGGCATTGTAAAGCACATCAGTACTTGCAAGAATGAGCAATATAACATTTGGGCTCATCTTTTGTCAACCGAAGACACTCATTCGTCGAGTGAGTCTAAATGCAGCCATTTTGGTCAGGAAAAATATTTTTTTTTCATAATTGGCTACAAAAATAGTGTTCATTGACGAGAAATAAAATTTACGATAGAAGACATAGCTTGATACACGCAAAATGGGCCACTTTCAGCCCTAAAAGGTAAAGAAACTAACTATTTAGACAACAGACAAAAGGCTACCACAATCTCTGTGACCTATTATGGAAGAGCTAACAATTATTAAGGAGTTCAACAGGAGTTCAAATTCTGCATAGTGTTTCTTGTTTGAACTACAATAAAAACAAAATGAGTTTAATCAAAGGTATTAAAAGTCTCAGATATTGCAATTTCAGATCAAAAAAGTTAGTGTTTTGGAAGTTTACAAGTGTTTCAAAAAAGTTTACAAGTGTTTTATTGGGACTACTTTTTCTGGGACTGTTTTGTCTGGGAATATTTTGCAATTTGGGACTGCTTTGTCGGGGAAATCCAAAAAGCTCTAAGGATTTCTGAAAAAAAACTTAGCTCGTTGACTTTGAAAAACCAGAAAGTAATCAGAATTGGCAAAAAAAAATTCTCGTTTTACATATCTGATATCAAATTTGTCATAACTATCATTTCCATGCAATATATTTTTAAAATAATTAATCTCTATAATATTAATATTTAGTGAACATTTAAATGAGAAATATAGTCAAAATCCAAGAAAAACTCATGGAAATTTTGAAAATAAGAAGAAAAATCACAAATTGGCTGGAACTCTTAAAGCTAGTTTTTTTCAAGACCAGTTTGTGTCATTGAGATCTTCATAAAAACAACCTTGCAGGGAGTAATAAAATTTATTGGTTTCTAAAAACAGAGGAAAAACCTGGAAAATAACAGTGTCAATTGACTTGGAGCAAAGATCGAATTGTGTTGCAAATTTGTTTAGCTTTCTTTCATATCTTAGTCAAAGTCTTTGTTTTCTTCCAGAACTCTACCAGGTGACATACATCCAATCTACTACAAACATAGATGGACAATCAGCTATAATTTTGCATCATTATAATGAGTAGTTGCCGCCGTCAATTGAGGTTCCTTTTATGGCAAAACTGAAATTATGGACAAAAATATAAACAAAAACTGTAGCACTGCGGTTTCCGACCCTTCAGCGATGATTTTTTCATCTTAAAAAACAAGCTTTATTTTATATAGAATCCGATACAGCAGGACTCATACTGTATGACAATGCAAAGTATTTAATCTAAAAATAAAAGAGTCTTTACCTAACGAACAGGAAAAGAATAGTTTACAAGTTTATAAACTAAATAGGTAAATAGCATATGTTTCTTATAGTTTTGTGTCATGTTATTGAAAATCTGCATTTCCCGTCAAGAACTGGAAAACTGATATTTTGCAACTAATACAAGAAATTTTTGACAAATGGAAACTAGCAGACAAAAAAGTGTTAAAAAACAAATTAAAAGTTTACAAAAACATTCAATACCCATTTAAAGGTTCTTGCTGTTGGCTACATGACAATTTACCCAATGCCATCTTACCCAATGCCATTTTACCCTACGACATTTCACCCAACCTGCCCTTTTACCCAATACCAACTTGCCCAATATGCTCTTTGATATTTTCGATCAATTATCCGATTAAAAATCAGCAGTCGCGTATTTGTGGACATTTTAGTCCCATGTTTGGTTGTGATAGTTTCATATCAAGTCTCACGGGCCACTTATTATACAGTCGGCTAAATGGTCGTTCTGGTTAATTTAGCAATAAGGTAAATTGGGTGAGTTGGCATTGGGTAAAATGGCAGGTTGGCTAAGATGGCATTGGTTATAATGGCATTGGGTAAAATGGAATTGGATAAATTGTCCCGACACCTTACTGTTAATGCTTAAAAACAGAAAGATTGATATAAATATTAGTTTCTCAGCAAAATTTAAAAAGTTTATTGGACCCGCATCTTCGAAAAAAACGATCTGACAAAAAACGTTTAAAAAATTGCAAATTAGTTTACTGGTTTTTTTAATGTGCTCAGAACCAATTTTTTTCTTTTAACAACAAAAAATTTATCAAGTAATCCACTTGGAGCTTTTCTGAGCAAATAAAGGACAATGCGAGGCAAAAGCGGAGCTTTGCTAAAAAAAATCCGAAGCTTTGAGAACAGTTTTGTAAAATTCACACTAATTTTTTGTGTTAAGGTCTAAATTACCTCAAAGAAATATACGTCCATGACACAAACAACATCGGAAAAAAGACACAAAACGAAATTTTTAATTTCGCAACAAGTCATTCGAAACTAAAAAAACAGAAAACACCAAATGGGCTCAAGTCTTCAAAAACTATCCTAGTTTTTTTAGCACAGTCAGGACGTGAGAGACTTAGCCAGTCTGGCGACTTGAAGCAACTTTAGCGACCAGGGGTTTATCTGTTTATCCCGCATCGAAAAGAAATTCATCGAATAAAATGGGCAAACGCATCGAGCGAAAACCATGTCTTAAAAAATTAGATCTAACAAAATATTTACCTTGTCGCTTCCCAGCTATTAATTGCTAATAACAAACGTCAAAATTTTGCTCCAATTCACGGATTCCGAACGGTTTTGAAGAGTCCCTTGACCTGTTTGTTCAAAGGAAATTGGAAAGAAATCATTTCAATAACATGAATTGATCTTCATATTTCGAAAAATTCTCTGTTTTGAATAAAAGGTGTCCCAATGAATAATGATGATACTGACCTTTCTTATATCCGTCTCTAAGCAGATTTGAGCTGCAATGTCTAATTCGTGAAGCCAACTCTGCGAAATATAATTTCTCGTTTCTAGATGCGTCCACAAACCAGCTACCGGGAAATTTTTCCACTTTTTCCAGATAAAAATTGCCAAATGATCTGTTTCCGGGCTCTGGAATGGGAACAACGTTTTTAACGTCCTCAAACTTAAAGTATGATAACATTTTCACTCACGTCGTATGTTTCACGTTAAAAGTAAATGTTAAAACAAAAGTTGACTTATTTTTTTGAGCATCGTTTTGCTTCTAAACAACAATAAAAAAGAATGATTAAAAAACAATAAAAGTAACGAAAGTTCAGACCAATAAGAAGAACTTGAAAGCAGTCAGCTGTCAGAAAGAGTTTGCTTATCATTACGTCTGTCTTATAAAACTATTTGTTGTTTTCAAAGGAGTAAACTGAGATCAGTTTGCGTCCAATAACAACTTTCACGTTTCAAATACTTACGCGTTACTTTGTTCGCTTTTGTATGCATTCTTTTAAATAACTTGCAACTTTTAGATCAATACGCCGGATCAATTTGACAATGTTGAACCTGCTAGTGTTCAAAAGACTAATGAATAAACTATTGAACTGGCATCAGGATTTGCAACGATATGTAACAAAGGTGCTGATCAAATGCTGATCTTATGTAAGAAATGTGCTCAAATGTTTTATTTCAGCGGATTCAGACCTATTTTTCAATTTTCAGCGCAATCAGCACAAGTCTTACATAATTTCCGCACATTCAGCGCATTTCTTACAAAAAATAAGAAACCCCTCGACCCGGGGTTGCATCAAACTCTAAATCGAAACACAGATTAGAAGTTATTTGGACGTCACTCACTGTGACTTCTTTCAACACTAATTTCAGTCTGAATGCCACCATTTTGAGTTCTTTTCTCCTGAAACTTGACTAAGTGAGTCTGTTACCATTAGGTCAGTCTGCAAATGCTTCAGCTCCACTCTCCAGCATGGAATCAAGTTTGAGGTAGCAACGGTTTGGTTTTCTATAGTGAATGACGCGTTAACGCATGTCTGAACATTGACTGAATGGTCATGAGTTTTTGTGAACCTAAATACCTAAATTATTAAGCAAATCTCTCAAATCCATAATTTCGTCTGTTGCTTCACTGAGTAAAATCATTTATGCCGTTGACGTAACAAATCATGAAATTTTAACCGTTGAGCTACTGATAGGTTTAAAAGAATATCACCATGGTCTGTTCCTTACAGTCCAGGATTCCTTACAGCGGGCGTCTGAGAACCACTCCATGCTAATTTTCTTCCCAAAAAAGTATATTCCATGGATTGGAAGCCAAAAGAATTCCGAGAACTCATTTCCTTGTTTTTCAGCTAATTACTGCAGACGTGTATGCAATCTAACTGCAAAAAAAGCGACGAACACTATCTGGTCCGATCGGACAAACAATTGAGACCCCTCTAAAATTTTCTTAGTCACAGCTCTTCATGCGCCCTTTCTCATCACTCACATTCACAAGGAACGCTTCATTTGTCAAAAAACTTCCCGCACATCCCGTGCTCTAGTTATGTTTGCTAAAATCTGATTCTTCAAACTCATTAAAAAAGGAATCACTTACAAAACTCAGCAGTATAGGTCTCTCGAAACTGAAAAACATTCTTGTCGAAACGAAACAAATTTGTGCACCCTTTTCCATTACAAAGAGTTAGATATAGGACTTAATGTTTGATTAACACTGAGCACTTTGAACACTTTCAAAACATATTTTTTTCGAAACTCTTTTCCTTATTCCTTTTTTGTCATGTGTTCTATGTGGCTTTAATTGATTTTTTGAACAACACTCTGATCACCGTTCAGAAATTATATGAACAAGCAATCAGAACTGTTGATCAATAAGTTTGCGCGTGTTATTCGAAAGTCTGTCAACTATAGCCCAAATAAAAGAACTGGACCCCGTTTCACAGCTATTAATTATTAAAAACGAACGTCAAAATTTTGCTCCAATTCATGGACGCCGAACGGTTTCAGATCTCAATCGAAATTCTATTTGAGACTCTTCCTCAAAATTACTTTTAAAGACATAGCTTTTGGGGCTAAGACAGTGGTAATGATATATCAAGTACCACCAATTTGCTGGTTTTTCGCGGAGTTTGTTTGTCCAGAAAGCGTCGCAGGTCTATCAGTTATTCTTTTTTGTTCTTTTGTTAAAAACAATCAGAAATAGATTAAATTTGAAAACAAATTAGCTTACTTTTTCAGGGAAATATCAATAGCACTGTTAGTGTTTTTTCTAACCAAAACGTTAGTTTCATTCAAATCTACAAAATCATTGGCAGTTAGTTGAACTCCATTAACTACAGGAAACTGTTTACAAAACTTCTTGAAGTTTGGCCTATTAAAATTATTACTGTAACTGTGAGTTTGTTGAAGTCTTAAATAATTCCTCCTAGAAACGTTGAGTTTGAAAAGCTTAGCTGGCATTAATGTTTGGTTTGAGTTATCCACACTACTTGGTTCGCCATCGGTATTTGAAACACGGGAAACTTCGGCGAAATTCAATGACAAATTACTTGATCGTTTTTTGTGCAACCAACTTTCGTCAAACGATGATTTCGTTAAACTTCTCGCGTTGTCCGTGTTATTATCGTCACGACCTTCAAAGGCAGATGAAAATTTCGTCTCGTTTCCATCTCTAATTGCACCATATTCTCTAACGTCACTGCCGTTATTCGATGCAAAGGCAGACTCATTAATTTCAATGTTGCTACCATAAGTTCCATGAAAACAGTTTGAAGTAACTTTGTTAGCAGAATTTTTTACCTTTCCTAATGTTTCCACTGAAGCAGTTTCCCTTTCAGTCAAGTCAGACACGATTTTCACATGTTTATTATTTAGTTGTTTACTTGGCGATTCCATTTTTCTTTTCGTACCTTTGTTAATGTCGGACCTCAAATCGTGGTTGTTCAAATTATTTCTTATATTTGGACCACGTCTGCTGTTCACCTCCAACACTTTCATTGGAGATTTTTGTTTTGATTTTGAACTAGTTACAACTGACGGCCCATTCGAGTTAATTGATGCCAGCGTTAAGCTTGCGTTTGAATCGCTTTGAATTGTAGTAGATTCACTTCGTGTTGCAGCACTACAATCAACCAATTGAGCCTGATTCATACTGGAACCATTCACATTTCTGCGATTATCAGAATTTTCTTTTTGCACAATAGCTGTTTCTGTTTGATCACATCTAGGGTCTGATCCACTCGTTACGGCGGTGCGATTATTGTCAATTTTACTTTTCCTATCCTCATTTTGTCCACCAATTTTTACTTCTTTCTGATTCGCAGAAACAGTTTTCGAACTCAACAATACCTTTTGAGAGGCAGGGGGTGCGCTTCCCACCGAATTCACAGCACTTTCACTAACCATGGGTTGAGTAACCGTCATATCTGCAAGTTCGCTTGGAATTTTAGACCGCGGATTGCAGTAATTTTGTCTATCGCAGTACAATATGCAAAAACCAAGCTCGCAATCAGTCACTGCTCTTTTCGAAGTTTCCTCTAGTTTACCTTGAATTTCTTCAAACTTCAAATCGTTCAAAACAGCCCGTGATTTCACAAAAACTATTATATTGTTTCCCGATTGAAGTTCTTCAAAAATTACAACTCGTGCGGATTTGTTCAGCTTTTCATAAAGTATACAATCAGCTCCTCCGAACTTCAGCAATTGTTCCATTGTTTTCATATGCAATTCATCCATAAACAAGAATTTCAAATCTTTCAATAAAGTCAAACGCAACGGTGATAAATCTAAATTGGCTCGTGTTCTATCAACTATTTCTTCTGCGAATTGTGGTGCATAATCTGCGATCGATAAATACTCAACTTCGTCGTTAGCAATATTTAAAATAAATTTTGGTGTAACAATTTGACGGAATAACATTAATGCGGAGAATACTTTAAGCGTTGCTGTGATATTTGACATTACCAAGTAATGAAATGAATCATCAATATTATTACAAATTTCAATTTCTTCTTGCAAACACAGCTTCTTCAACGAACTCCGTTCATCTTTGGATAAATTTGAGACGCATATTCGCATCTGCTCTCGACAAACTTTAAACCTTGCCTGGTAATTTGCAAATTGAACGGTATCACCATTTTTTAACTTAACGGTTATGCCCTTCGTTAATGGTTTTGCATTGACATACGTGCCAAATTTGGAGTTATCTTTAAGATTTAGAGTGCCAGAACTGTCCAGTGAAAAGTATGCATGATAACGACTGATAGACGCATCATTAATGCAATAACTGCAACTCTTGCGGCCGACACTGAAGTCGCGACATTTTGGGTTTATGACGAAAGAGTTCCTAGGGTGGTCCGAATCACTTTTCAAAACATACACTTCCCGCATTTCATCTAAAATAAAAAGGCTTACTAAGTAATCAACATTGCAGTCAAATTGCAGGACAGTAGCCGCAATAAGCTTGTCGTGGAAGCCCAGTAGTCGGTTGGAGAAATTGAGTAACTATTGAAAGGGCTTCATTAAATCATGGCTTAGCTACCGAATCAAATCGTTGTTACTATCACATGTTTATTTCCATTTTCGTCATTGTCAATTTTGCGGGAGCTTTTAAAGGCACGATCTTGTTGGTAACAAAGCTCTTTTAATCAAGTCGAGACAAAAGAGACCGGTTTTAACACCAGCTATAAAATGTGAAATTAACCAAGCCAAAACAAAAAAATACAGAACCCAAAAATCAGTGAACTAAAATTCATTTGATTCATTCTAAATGATTAACCATAAATCTTAAGGTGTAAAACTATAGAACGCTTGGTTTCTCAGATGGGTGTCTTAAATTCAATATGTCTCAACAATGGATGTAGAACATATCCAACCGATCCATGGCTCTGGAATAACAGGCGAGTTGGTTATAGGTAGCTTAAACTTCGGAATAGAGAGGCCAGCCCTCTGGGGGGTTGGGGCTGAGTGCAACTCATCAGCAGCTGCGATGAATCGTACGCAGAGCTGACGAAGTTTCTAGGAGAGCTAGACAGGAACTTAATGCCCTCGGGCATTACCACTTAATTCTGTTTCTTTTGACGAAAAGTCTAACTGCTCAAACGAGCGATCATTCTAGAACAAAAATTTTCTGCAGTATTTTTCCTGCATCAATTGCAGTAAAGCCCGTCAATTTAAAATTCCTCAATTGAACAGTTAATTTTCAGTTTAAACCTTAAGCTCGTGTTATCAACGAACTCCATTAAATGCGAACTTTCCAAAGCATTGATTTAATTGCACTCGCTTGACTTCAGCTAAAGCTACTTGACCGCGAATTGACCTCAGAGCTTAGTCTGAAGCTAGAAATAGTAATCTCAATCAACTACATCACTGACTCATTAAGAGAGAGATTTTATAGACAAAACTCTGAAGAAATAATCTGCCCAATAACATGGCCCGCAATTCCAGTACTCAAAATAGCAACTACTGGTCAGATATGCGATGAGTCCCTTATCAAATAGGCCGATCTAAGCTTTAATATCATCTTAGCACTATAATACGATCTGAGCTTTATCGCGTTCGATTCATATTAAAAGCGGCAAGTCAACTCAACATGCCTCTCAAACAAGCTCCTCAACTCCCACAATTTAATTTTCAAAAAAAAAGATCAGCCAGTACATTTTTTTAAACACGAGACACGGTTACATTTTACGAGCTGCTCAAATGAGAAAATACAAAGTAGTGCATATTTCAATAGATACTGGCCTATCAAACATTCAAGTCTCTCCATTTAATTACACATCCCATAGAATAGATCTCAATTTGCATAAAAACTTTGAAGCATAAAAATCAGAAAAAAAGTGGAGGAAACATCAAACAGCCGGAAAGTAGACATAATTTGAACAATTCTCCTGAACAACAAAAAACTAATTTCCAGGAAAATGAAAGTTTACTTGAACTACCAGAGAGTCCAATTCTCACCCTGAACTTGCCATACTCTGTAGGAAATTCAAAGATACAAAAACTGCTGAAAGGCGCCCAAAATGGCAAAATTACAATATATAGCTTGATAATATATCTTAAGGCTTCATTAAAGCTTAAAATGTTGAAAAATGATCCAAAACGCACCACTACTTGCGAACATCTTTGAGAAAAACCATTTGGTATGAAAAAGATTTAAAAGTATAAAACTGTTGGAAAGTGTGCGATCCAAAAATTCTTTTTCACGCGATCCAAAACTTCTCTCGCTTAGAAAATATTTTAAATTTCTATCACTTAGAAAATATTTTTAAAATGCTTTAAATATATTTTTCGGGCTCTCATTCAGCGCTTGCATGAACAAAAACCACTCTTAAACTTTTCACATTTAAGCAGTATAATAAACTAAACCTTGTTTCCACGTGTGGCATTTTATTTTTAGATCGCGTGAAAAAGAAGTCACCGATGTGAAAAAATACGTCACCATTGCGCCTATTTCGAGTCGTAAAAGACAGAACCCCAAAATAATTTAAATTCATTGAATTATATTATACCACGAACAACCCGACATAGCTAAGATCAACTTACAGCTTCACGGCGAAAAAATACCAAACAAATTTAGTATTTTTCAGTGATGTCCTAGCCGGGTGTTTAAGTTTACACATTTATCATAATTCAGCTACCTAATTGAAGGCGATTAAGCTTAATTCATTACTATTCTGAACTATTAATGAACTTTGACAAAATACTGCACGCGGACTTAATGATCGATTTTATCACTTTACAGTGAGTGGGGTATCTCAGAAGTCAAGCGTGAATATCGTTGACTTGTGTAGAATCAAAATTGAGAATGAATTAAAAGATAACCGACTAATGTCTGAAGAATTTCTCTCGATCGACCAGTGGGAGCTCAAATCTACTTCAGTCTGCTTCAGTTGGGAGTGCTGGGAGATTATTCAATCCACTAAAATTAGGTAATGCTACTCAAGCTATGATTGTACGTCTTCTCAGCAGCTTCGTCAATTTGTACACTTAGAGACGACTAGAGCTCTAAGAGAGCTGCTCAGGGCCTTAATATCCTCCGGGCTTTACCTGTTTATCCCCTTTATTGAGGTAGAATAGTTCAAATTGTCAGACCAAAAAAATCTATCAAAGGAAAAAACTATCATTGGAAACTGCCACCAATTAAATTTATCTACATCATATTGTTAATGAAAAGACAAATTAGCGCCCGCAAAACTCAAAAACTTCATGGAAGTAGAACTCAATCAAAAACTCAAAAATTGTCCAGCAAAATTTGGGCATAAAATCACACGATTACTATAACTGCTTCGATTTTCGTTCGCAAGCAACTAAAAACATAACTAAGAGACGGTTGAAAATAGCTGACAATTAATGCTTAGCCTTGGTTGTAGCCATTGATAGGAACAGCTACAGAGCTCAACAGAAAAAATACCAAAAATATTTCTGCAATAATATAGTTGGTAGCTAAAATTTGCTAGAAATATGCTGCTTTAATTGATCAAACAATAATCTGGTTAAGGTTTTGTTTTATTAAGCCAATTATACATGTTGGCATCTCTGAGATGCACTCCCATGACCTTCTAAGTAGTGTTTGATATTTAAAATAATCTTGAATTCCAAAGAGAAAACATAAACCGACAAACATTGAATGAATTGCTCTCGAACGACAGGCCGGGGAATTTAATTTAGAGGGGGTGTAGTTTAGAAATGGTTTTTGTGCGCAAAAAACGAGCCCACAGGGCTTCAAGCCGCTGATCTCCAAGTTGGCATTCTGACATCCTAACCACTCAGCCACGGAGCCATTGATTTCATTTAGCTCAATTGCCTGAACCAAAACTTGAATTCAGAACGAGAGCAAATTAGATCACTCAAAAATGAAGAACTAAAATGTGAACAAGAAGTCACAGAATGTTCTAGAACAGAAGTGCAAAAACCCTCCAGCAAAAATTTTGCACTAAAATAACATAGCCGTAGAATACCGGAAACGAAACCAAGAGTCATGCAATAAAAATGTGGTTCTCAGAAATTCTCGAAATGACCTTTTCACCTGGAATATAAGCTCCTTGAATATTCCACCTTAAATATTAAACGGAGTTAGTAATTACTTTATATTACAAACTAAGGTACTGCTAACGTCGAATGTTCGGAAGCAGAAGTCGACGTTCGAAAACGGAGGTAAATGTTCACATAGAAACAAGTCAAAAATCAAGTCAAGAACAAACTTTGTTCAGCTAAAAAAACCTGCAAAATAGCAATACTCCTCTTCGAGTTGTGAAAACACTGAGACATTTATGATTATTGCTTCAAACTTCGTACAAGAGCAATTATAAGCTTATTTAAATGAGTGAGCTGAGTCACGTTTGGTCAAAAATGATCTCCATATGATAAAAACAGGCAAACTTGGTTGCCTAGCACTATAATTATTTCTGAAAAAAATCATGTATCAGCCGCTGAAAAAGAAATTTTATGAAACAAAAAATCAGCACAATAGAGCTCAACTCAGCTTACAGCTATAAACAGCTTAAAACACAGTGACCTATTAGAGTTAAGTCATCTAGAGAGTGAGGTAAGTTATTTTTAATCAAAACCCAATCCTGCAATTCAGGCAATAAGTCACTGCAAATGAGCGCAACGAATGACCCCTCGCATTTAAAATTAGCCAGAGCGACATGATATATGAACAAAAATCAGACGAAACGAAAAGAACAGCTATGTACAGCAACATAGCTATGCTGAAAAAATTTATGCTGCTATTAAACTTCATATACAGACGCTTTCACTAGCGGACTTCAGTACACAAACGAGTGTCTTTGACTTCAAAACACTTTCAATTGACCTTAAATTTGAAAGTCCAAAGTCATTCTGTTGAGTGAGGTAAGACATGAATGATCAGAATCTTACAGCTATAAACAGCTTAAAACACTGTGACCTAGAGTTAAATCATCTAGAGAGTGAGTAAGCCATTTCTGATCAAAACCCGATCGCACAATTCAGGCAATAGGTCACTGCTAATGAGCGCAATGAATGACCTCTCGCATTTAAAATTAGCCAGAGTGACATGAGACATGAACAAAAAACATCAGACGAAACGGAAAGAACAGCTATGGACAGCAAAATAGCTTTGCTGAAAAAATTTATGTTGCCTATTGAACTTCATTCACAGAAGCCTTCACTAGCGGACTTCAGTACACAAACGCGTGTCTTTGACTTCAAAATACTTTTAATTGGCCCTAAATTTGAAAGTGCAAAGTCATTCTTTTGAGTGAGGTAAGTCATGAATGATCAAAATCTTTAGCATAACCGAGTAACGTCGGTCAAGCGAAAAATCCCATTAAAAAGACCAAAAGAACTAATCTAATTGCTACAAACTTCGTTTGAGATCAATTAATCACGCAAATGATCTAAATACCCTTGCTAGAAATCAAGAAATTTGGCGGGTGCAGTTAACGAGAAGTCCTTGAATAAATATAACTCTGCTGTTTTGTGCGAACAATGTAAAAAGAAAGAGTTCCAGCACGAAACAAAAACAGAGGAAGGCAATATACCTCTGCTCAACCTGAAGCTTCGCAGCTATAAAAACATTTCCTCGTTTCTATTCTAAGAAAGTGATTGGTTTCAATTATTAAATTTTACAAAATTCCGACAATTCCAAATCTAGATTATTACAATTAAAATAAACAGCACAAGTTTATAGTCAAGAGATAAATGTACAAAACCTTACCACAATACACTTATTATTGGTCAGACTTGGTAAGTGATATCATATCACTGTTGTTTTTCAACTTGGATTGCCTGATGACTGATGATACCTGCATTTTGCACGTTTTTCGTAGCTAAGCTGCTACATCTAATCTGGCACACCAATCAACACTAGCTGTCCGTTGCCGTAAAACGAGTTTCGCTCACAAAATGATGAAATTTCGGTTTGTTTCTTGAAATCCTGTGAAGCTGGCATTGACATCATGAGACAATGATCATCTCCCTTGCTGTAATTATTACAATCCGTTCGTTGAGATGCTCTTCGACCGCTGTCGGCAATTGAAGAGCTTTGTCTATTGCTGGCGCCGAGAGAGATCCTGTTCCATTTGTTGAGCTGAGATTGAAGAGACAGGAATTTAAGCCTGATTGACATGGGGACATTTGAGGTATTTGTTGAGGAGGATGAGGGGGCCGCACCATTTGGTCCCTGATGGCCCTTCACAACTTGTATGGAGTTATCTGAAAAGGCCACTCATTGCTATCATTGGGATAAACCAATTTACATTAATATCGATAACAAACGTCATTATGGTTCAGTGAATTGTCTAATTTATCCAGCGGACTTTCAACTGAATTAGTAACATAATTTTACGGTGCACTAATATAGGTAACACCGCAGTGTTGATGAATAATGTCCTAACAGCATAAATTCCAGCTAAAAATAACTTTTGTCATAACGGTTAAAAAAGGTCCCAGGGTGCGATGAACGCCGCATCAAAATAATTACATATTAGTTTCGTAACCTGTTTGAGGATCAGAGCATGAGCCGTCAGCAGAAGAGGAAGGGCAAGAATAGTGGCTGTGAGGAGTGGCTGAGATGGTGTTATTAGCAGTAGTGATAGCCATTGAGGATGATACACAGAATGAGTGAGAGGATGAGGCTACCGAAGAGGACGAACAGCAGGGCTGCTCGCCTCCCTCAGTGCTCGGCGATGAGGGTATTGTTGCAACTGTCAGTTGATCACGATAAGGTACACAAGAAACTTTTCTGTCAACATCATCAACAGTTGATTCGCCAGTATCGATGTCTGCAACCTTCACACTCAGTTCCTGCTTAACAACAAAACTATCAATTAGGTCTGTGACACCTAAATACAGTAAAAATGACCTTCATATACAACGAAACAGCGCAGAACCAGCTTGAAGGCATTAAACTCACATGAAGCTGTCCTCATTCATCTAACAGTAGTGCTCAAATTATTAAGCGAACTTTTTTTCTTATATTATAACATTGAAGCACGAGTTCTAGTTCTTTTCAACCCCGATTAATTAAACCCCTCATTTTAACAGCATAACTTCTCATCCTTATCATTTCCTTGGATTCCTTTCAAGACCTAACCCTGGCAATATGCCTCACCTAAACATTTCAGTGAGGGTTACAAGAAAATTGCTTGCTCCGAGTGGCAGAAAAGGGCTCGCGGTGTTTGAATTTACGTTAGGAACGACAAAGTCTTCAACGAAACAAACATAGCCGGCAGATTGCCCGAAAATAGCAGCGATAGACGCTTGTGGCCTTCCATGAATTGAAACAACTAAAGAAATAAGATAGACAGATTGACCACCAGTCCTTTAATAGACCACTAGACGTTTTGGGTTAGATTCGGACTGTCATTTTTATGAGACATACACTCTATAAGGAAAAGGCCCTAATAGAACTTTTGCAAAATTAATATTCGGAATCAAAAACTCAAGACTCTAATACTAAAGAATTAGGGCATATACATTTGACACTACTTAGATGCACACTATTGACATTTAACTAGTAAATTTTCATAAAATTTAAAGTTCATTAAGTGATTTCAGAAGTCAGTTCTTTAAGTGCAGTAAGTCCTGCAATTGACCTAAAAGCAGCAAAAATGACGTCACGCACAAAAATTTTAACTGCAAAGCAGTAAAGTCACTGGAACTGAAAAAGTCAATTTGAAGAAGTCAGGTCGCAAGAATAATCGATGGAGACGACGAATTAAAGAAACACACGACGTACAACTCAAGAATTTTCATTAACTAAAAAAATTAGAGCTAGAGGGTACTATGAGTGAATTGGGAAAACCATTTCCACAGAAAATCAGATAAAAAATTCAAAAATAAACTGAACATCTATGCCAAAATGCCGGATATGAACAAAAAAACCACTAGCGATAAACAGCAATTTGGTTCAAACAAATAAAAAAAATAGGCCTAGAATGAACTATGAATGGATTGGGAAAAACCATTTAGAAAAAATCATATCCAAAAAATCGAAAAAACAGTAAAAATCAAAGTGAAATTGCCGCATGTGAACAAAAAACCACTAGCGAGAAAGCTAATTTTTGTTCAAACACCGTATTCTCACTCTAATTAAACATTAGAGCGAAAAAATCTCACACCGCTTCCCGGTGAACTATTAAGTTTAAAAATGGAAAAAAAATGGAAAACAGTTTTCACACTCTTCTTTAAAATTGGAGTGAAAAAATTTCACACCGCAAAACCATTCGCTTTTTCGCTCCACTTCCCGTTTCGGCGTGACCCAAATCACTACAATTTTACTTCAAAAAGAATGAAAATGGGTGAACAGATCTTAAAAAAGACAGAGCCCCAAGACAATACAAATTCTTGGAATTGTAAAAAACCATGATGTCCCCAATAATAGCCGCTATCCCATCGCGGCTATTAAAAAGATTAATATCATAACGACCTACAAGCACGAACAGCAAAAATGACAAAAATTCCACCAAAAAAACCACTGGGGAAAATTACTTATATGAACCGTCAACTAGACCAATACTCTGCAGGGGATTTTAATAAAATAAGGTCATCCCTTTCAGATAGATTGCATAGTTTCGAAAAAACTTTACAGTTCAGCTCCATAAAGGATATAAACTCCTTAGAGAAATATTTACCATTGATTGCATAAGAAAAACATACCCGGCAGGTTGCCGGAAAAAAGCCGCCGTTGATTCCCATAACTATTGGGATTGAAAGAAAAGAAACTAATGAAAAAATTGATTTCAGTACAAAATTATTTTTAAGTGCGATTTATTTTGAAGTCATTTTGTAGTATAACATACTCCTGTCTCTCAGTGAGAGGCTACAGGGTCTAGTATCAATACCAATAAGCATTATAGATAGTAACTAAAACTTGTGACAACCAAGTTCAAGTACCAGGCATCTAAAAATGCGCTTTATGGTTTTATCCCGTTCCTATTTCTGACTTCGATTTTTCATACTGACTCTCTTCATTCTGAATTGCTTTGCTGAGCAGCTGTTGTTTAAAAGCACTTTGAGCAGAATGAGAGAAGAGTGAAAATAGCCTAGAGAAGTCAAAAAGATTTCACGCTAAATGTCCAAAAAGCGGCAAAATGGTAAAGCGAAAAAAAAGTTCGACGAAGTAAAAAAACTTAGCAGGACAAGTCCTGACGTACAATTCAAAGAAATTTCATTGACTAAACAGAAAACTAAACCTAGAACGGACTATTAATGGATTGGGAAAACCATTTAAAAAAAATCGATCCGAAAAATCGAAAAAACAGTAAAAATCAAAGTTAAATTGCCGCATGTGAACAAAAAACCACTAGCGAGAAAGCGAATTTTTGTTCAAACACCGTTTCTCAATCTACTTTAAAATTAGAGCGAAAAAATTTCACGCCGCAAAACCACTCGCTTTTTCGCTCAATTTTCTGTTTCGGCGTGACCAAAATCACTACTCCAATTTGACTTCAAAAATCATGAAAATGTGTGAACAGATCTTAAAAAAAAGACAGCGCCCCAATACAATTCAAATTCTTTGAATTGTAAAAAATAGGGGCGCTATAATAGCCGGTTGAGAAGATGAGGGCGGCTATTGAAAAGAAACTCGAAGAGCTGGGTTGATAATCAGGGTAATTAGGTCACAGCTTTGTTTTCCGAGAACGAACTTACACTTAACACCTCAGAAACCAAACATATGGTGTTTGGCTCGAAACGGAATCTCAACAACACGAACCAAAGTTAGGTAAGCAAGAAATGGAAAAAGTTACATCGTTCAAATAATTGAGAATTGTCATTGAGTTTAAGGACCACTTTAAGTTTAAGGACCACTTCAAACTTGTCAAACTAGGCTCAAATTTTGCGCCTTTTCTACTGGAGGTTTAAGACTTGATCGAGTTTTTAGATTTACTAGGCAACGAATGATCCAATTTTTTAAAGTTCACGTGGAACCAATTGCTCAATACGGTGTTTTAATCCACTGATGCATACGACGAAATGAAAAACTAATTAAGAAAAGCAAATTTGGTTCTATTAAGTAGGAGAAATTATTTGGAAAAGAGAAAGTGAGCAATTTTGTTGAACGAATGATAAGCGTAGATGAACTTTGAACAATATGTAGCAAAAAGAACCGGGTTTGATTATATTAGAAGGCAGGTATCAATGCAATAAAAAACTTTTCAAGAATCAATTGATGCTAATGGTTGCCTCAAATAAACATACCCGGCAGATTGCCGGAAAATAGCCGCCGTTGATTCCAATAAGCATGACTGGGATTGAAATAACAGAAGATATTGAAAAAAAAAAGATTTTCGTACAAAAACATTTTTTTAAGTCCGATTTATTTTGATGGCATTTCGTAGTTGATCATACTTCTGTTTCTTAGAGAGAGGCTACAGGGGCTACTATCAATAACAATAAGCATTAGAGAGAGGTAACTAATACTTATAGGACCGACGTTCAAATAGCAGGCATCTAAAATCGGGCTTTATGGATTTATCCCGTTTCTATTTCTGACTTCAATTTTTTATACTGACTGTTCATTTTGAATTGCTTTGCTGAGCAACTGATGTTCAAAATCACTTTTAGCAGAATGAGAGAAGAGAGAAACTAGCCTAGAGAAGTCAAAAAGATTTCACGCAAAATGTTAAGGCGGCAAAATGAGGTAAAGCGAAACATTTTTTTATTCGACGAAGTAAAAAAAAAAATAGGAGCGCTATAATAGCCGGCTGAGAAGATGAGGGCGGCTATTAAACATACCCGGCAGATTGCCGGAAAATAGCCGCCGTTGATTCCAATAAGCATGACTGGGATTGAAATAACAGAAGATATTGAAAAAAAAAGATTTTCGTACAAAAACATTTTTTTAAGTCCGATTTATTTTGATGGCATTTCGTAGTTGATCATACTTCTGTTTCTTAGAGAGAGGCTACAGGGGCTACTATCAATAACAATAAGCATTAGAGAGAGGTAACTAATACTTATAGGACCGACGTTCAAATAGCGGGCATCTAAAATTGGGCTTTATGGATTTATCCCGTTTCTATTTCTGACTTCAATTTTTTATACTGACTGTTCATTTTGAATTGCTTTGCTGAGCAACTGATGTTCAAAATCACTTTTAGCAGAATGAGAGAAGAGAGAAACTAGCCTAGAGAAGTCAAAAAGATTTCACGCAAAAAGTTAAGGCGGCAAAATGAGGTAAAGCGAAACATTTTTTTATTCGACGAAGTAAAAAAAAAATAGGAGCGCTATAATAGCCGGCTGAGAAGATGAGGGCGGCTATTAAACATACCCGGCAGATTGCTGGAAAATAGCCGCCGTTGATTCCAATAAGCATGACTGGGATTGAAATAACAGAAGATATTGAAAAAAAAAGATTTTCGTACAAAAACATTTTTTTAAGTCCGATTTATTTTGATGGCATTTCGTAGTTGATCATACTTCTGTTTCTTAGAGAGAGGCTACAGGGGCTACTATCAATAACAATAAGCATTAGAGAGAGGTAACTAATACTTATGGGACCGACGTTCAAATAGCGGGCATCTAAAATTGGGCTTTATGGATTCATCCCGGTTCTATTTCTGACTTCAATTTTTTATACTGACTGTTCATTTTGAATTGCTTTGCTGAGCAACTGATGTTCAAAATCACTTTTAGCAGAATGAGAAAAGAGAGAAACTAGCCTAGAGAAGTCAAAAAGATTTCACGCAAAATGTTGAAAAGGCGGCAAAATGAGGTAAAGCGAAACATTTTTTTATTCGACGAAGTAAAAAAAAAAATAGGAGCGCTATAATAGCCGGCTGAGAAGATGAGGGCGGCTATTAAACATACCCGGCAGATTGCCGGAAAATAGCCGCCGTTGATTCCAATAAGCATGACTGGGATTGAAATAACAGAAGATATTGAAAAAAAAAGATTTTCGTACAAAAACATTTTTTTAAGTCCGATTTATTTTGATGGCATTTCGTAGTTGATCATACTTCTGTTTCTTAGAGAGAGGCTACAGGGGCTACTATCAATAACAATAAGCATTAGAGAGAGGTAACTAATACTTATGGGACCGACGTTCAAATAGCGGGCATCTAAAATTGGGCTTTATGGATTTATCCCGGTTCTATTTCTGACTTCAATTTTTTATACTGACTGTTCATTTTGAATTGCTTTGCTGAGAAACTGATGCTCAAAATCACTTTTAGCAGAATGAGAGAAGAGAGCTAGCCTAGAGAAGTCAAAAAGATTTCACGCAAAATGTTAAGGCGGCAAAATGAGGTAAAGCGAAACATTTTTTTATTCGACGAAGTAAAAAAAAAATAGGAGCGCTATAATAGCCGGCTGAGAAGATGAGGGCGGCTATTAAACATACCCGGCAGATTGCCGGAAAATAGCCGCCGTTGATTCCAATAAGCATGACTGGGATTGAAATAACAGAAGATATTGAAAAAAAAAGATTTTCGTACAAAAACATTTTTTTAAGTCCGATTTATTTTGATGGCATTTCGTAGTTGATCATACTTCTGTTTCTTAGAGAGAGGCTACATGGGCTACTATCAATAACAATAAGCATTAGAGAGAGGTAACTAATACTTATGGGACCGACGTTCAAATAGCGGGCATCTAAAATTGGGCTTTATGGATTTATCCCGATTCTATTTCTGACTTCAATCTTTTATACTGACTGTTCATTTTGAATTGCTTTGCTGAGCAACTGATGTTCAAAATCACTTTTAGCAGAATGAGAGAAGAGAGAAACTAGCCTAGAGAAGTCAAAAAGATTTCACGCAAAATGTTGAAAAGGCGGCAAAATGAGGTAAAGCGAAACAATTTTTTATTCGACGAAGTAAAAAAAACATAGCCGGCAGATTGCCGAAATAGCTGCGACAGAATAGACCTGCGTGCCATATAATAGAGATAGAAACAGATACAGATCTAATTGAAAAATCGACGCCGCTCAAAAAAACTAGGTAAAAAACATTCAGCGATGAATTAATAAAGCTTGTTAAAATTCATTCCACAAAAGCCTCATATTAGGGACCTTTACTGCACATATGAGTTCCTTTGACCTTAAACAAATTCAAATTAAACTTAAGTTTTAAAGTGCAAAAGTCATTTTATTGAGTGAGGTAAGTCACGTATGATCAAAATCTAATCACGCAAATAACCTAAAAACTTTTGCTAAAGCGAGCGAGAAATGACGTCACGCGCGCAAATGCCGTTAGTGAGAGGAAGAAGTCATTCAGAAAATTTGACTTTTTCAGCTTTGCTGTGTGAACAAATGTAAAACGAAAAAAGAGCGTCAGACGACGAAACAAAAAACATAGCCGGAAGAATTCCGGAAGCGACTCGAAGCACCAAAACTTCACGAAAAGCTGAAGCCATTACCTTTTGTATTAAACCATTAAGTCATTACCTCCCCGGGTCTGATCTAAAAATCGGTGAAATTTAAACCACTGTCCCCAAGAGAAAGAAAATGCAGCAAAATTTTATTATTGAGAACGTTTGGTAACGTTAAAAAAGTCTGAAATTTTTAGGATGGTCAAAAAACTGACAGCCTGACAAAGCTGACAGGGCCATCAATTGCCCTCAGATAATTAATGATTCTAATCTCAAAAAGATCGCAAAAGCAAACGGCAGATAAAAACTTTTCAAAAAAGACAGGAAAGTAAAAATTATTCAAAAAAGAGTGCTCTAAGAATCAGAGAACCACTACAATTAGATTTCTAATCACGGCAATTAAGATAAAAAATAATACATGATTCTTCCTTGTTGTATATATGCTAGACAACATGATTTCATGCTATTTCAAAAATTAAATTAATCATAGAAAAACAAAAGAAACAGAATAATATTCAAAGGCAAAAAATCGTCGAAAAACAATACCAAGCCCGGACGAAAATTGCAATGAATAGTAATAAGTAGAAATGTTGGAAAAGACTTTCTAGCAAAGTCCCAGTACTGCCTTATTTTGAATTAAATCAATTGCAAACCGAAGAAAGCAAGATCTAAGAAAAAGCTGAATTCAGTCAATTTTTTTAACAACTGAAAAAATCAATATAACGAATATAAAAGTAGGTGCCAGGACAAAACTAGAATGATACAAACAAGAATGTGAATAATATGGACACAATGTTAGGAACACCGTAACAAAAAGACATTCTTGATTTTTGAAAGTTAAAAATCAAATTTAAAAAAATCAAAAAAAAAAACGAGTACATTTCATTGATCAGCATTCGAGACATCGAAAAGACAACGAGTCATTCGAGACAAAAATCCAACTTGCTGAACAGAATAAAACAAGAAAAAGCAGAACTCAGACATACGAAACAATGAAACATTTTGCAAAAAAGTGGTCAAAAAATATTTAAGACTGCATTTATGAAAAAAATTTATCGGTTTTTTCAAAAACTTAACACCAAAAAATGATTGAATTTTTATTGAAACGAAATTAAAGTCCCTCATGTTCCCCAAAATACTATTTCTAGTAATTAAAAGCAAAATACAAACAAAAAACTAAAAAAAATTGCCAAAAAACAACGAAAATCGGATTAGCAAATGTACAATTTTATGAAACAAAATTACATCGAGGTAGAAAGAGGCATTGAGTATATGAATTATCAAAGGGAAGTTGCCATATTAACTGATTTTTGACAAAAAATAGCTAAAAGATCCAAAAGCGAAGAAATTAATAGAAAAAAAAGCCAAAAATTAACTAAAAAATCAAGAAATATGTGCCAATTTCGCATTTGAAACGCAATTTCAGGCTATGCAACATACTGTGCTATCAATTTCTGGGGTTTACATTTCAACATAGCATCGATTAAAAATTATTTCTACAAAAAACCAAATTACAAGCAAAAAAACTAGGCCACTTAGACGAAAAAACGGCTAAAAACGGTTATCTATATGTGCCATTCAGTCAAAAACTACTCTTCAATGTCAAAAAGTCATTCACTAAACGCAGCGCATGATCAAAAAACTTCTCTCGCTCAGAAAAAATTAGTTCACACTGCAATTTTACTCGCTTTCGCTTTTAGGTCGAAACATCGTCTGAACGAATAGTATTTCCGGTAAAAAAAAAAACCTTAAGAAAACCAATACTCCTCTTCGAGTCGTAAAAAAACCAAGAGCACCGCAATATAGCTACGCTCAGCTTACAGCTTCGCAGCTATAAAAAAAATAGGAGCGCTATAATAGCCGGCTGAGAAGATGAGGGCGGCTATTAAAAACACCATCATGATCTAAGGAATAAAACAAGTCATGAGCTCAGCTGAAACAAATTTTTTGCCATAAAATTCCTACTATATACATTGCATAAGTGGTAAGGAAGAGTTACTCAAGAAACGAACAGAAGCGACTACCGTCTGTCGATTTGCTCTGGGTAGGGAGAGCTGGATACGAGGTGAGTGCAGGGGGGTTGAGTGGAGGGAGTGGAGGGAGGGGTGTGTGTTTGAGGGGGGTCAAAATCATAAGCATGATTGAGAACCAACCTTCACACAAAATTGTCTCCCCAAAACAGTTTTGCTGAATCGCATACTTAGAGAATATTATCGGCTCTAAGAGAGCTTCACAGCCACTTAATTCCCACTGGGCGCTAGCTGTTTATCCCGTTTTTGAGGACGAAAAGTCAAAAGCGTCACACGAAAATTTGGTCAAGCGAAAAATCGCATAAAAAGACTACATGACTAATATAATTGCTACAAACTTCGTTTGAGAGCAATTAAACGTTACGGACTAACGTCGAAAGAAGTACTCTCGAACGACTGGTGGGAGTTCTAATCAATTGCAGCCTGCTTCAGCCGGGTGGTGGGTTGTAGCCTGAATGGGGCTACAAATTCACTAGGGGAACTTCATTAGAGGTGAATATTTATCAAATATCATTAAAAAATGGCACAAGTTTCGGCGCTCTTATCATTTGACCTTTAGTATTAAATTGCCGCCAATTGAGCTCAGCGGCTTGGAGCTGTGAATGAGAGAGCACTTTAGATTTACGCGAAACGCAGACAGTCAAACTTTACGAACTTCCCTTCGCAACAAAAATTTATGCCTTCAAAACAGCTTAGTTGAATTTCATATTTTTAGTAAGAAGAGAGTCTCTAGGAGCCCTTAATGCCCTCCGGGCGCTACCTGTTTAGCTCATTTTTAAGGGCGAAAAATCAAATGAGTCAAGCAAAAATGGCACAAAAAGATCACAGGATTTTGCGTGAGAATTGCGGGAAATGAAATCTGAAAATCAGCAGAAGCAAAATCAAACTCATTAAGACCAATCCGTGATTAAGGAAAACCAAAGCCAAATCTGAATACTGATTTTACTATTTAACTAATGAAAGCTGCTTCAGCCTGGTTGTTCTTCAGGTAGTAGTTAACAAGTTAAAAATAGCCACAGATGAGTTTCGTCAATTAATTCAGCAAAAAGAAAAACCTGAATGCAAAATTATAGCCGGAATAGCCGCAATTGCCGCAATAGCTGCGAAAGAATAGAGTTCCGTGCCGTATAATAGAGGCAGAAACAGATCTAATTTGAAAAAGTTATCAACGCCGCTCAAAAAGCTATGTGAAAATCATTCACCGACAAATTAAACAAGCTTGTTAAAATTCATTGCTCAGAAGCCTTTTGACTAAGGACCTTTACTACAGACATGAGTTCCTTTGAACTTAAACTAATTCAAATTAAACATAAGTTTTAAAGAGCGAGAGTCATTTCATTGAGTGAGGTAAGTCACGTATGATCGAAATCTAATCATCTGAATGAACAAATGTATGTAAACCGAAAAAGAGCGTCTGAGGACGAACAAAAACCATTGCCAGAAGAATTCCCGAAATGACTCGAAGTCGTATCCTCCCAAATGTTTCCACAAAACATCAATCAAGCCTTAATGAGCCCACAAATATTTCTATTATAGAAAACGAGAAATGAAAAAACAAATTGCTCAATTTTCTCGACTTTGTCAAATTTTATAGAAAGAGACAACTTTGTAGCATAAGAAACACTCATCTTTTGTAGTAAACAGAGCCTACGACCAAGCGGCATTAGTTCAGTTAACAAAAATTCCAATGAAACAAAATGAACCAAAAATCGCAAAAAGACAATCAAGAAAATATTTGAAAAACCTTCAAAATAAAAAAAGACAATTCACAATCAAAGACACAGTACACAATTCAATTCACAGTAAACAATTCAAAGACAAAAAATTTGGTTATTATCAAAACTAAGACACCAATCATGTTCGTAAAAATCAATTCTGAGTCAAAAAGTTTAAAAGTCATTTCAAGCAAATTCTCAGTGCCGTACTATATAAAGAGAAATCAATTGGAAAAAATCTAAAAGGCCAAAATTATTCTTTTCTTAACTGATAAGAGCAGAGCTGATAAGAATTACTGATCTAACCAAAATGATAGACTTATACGTGCTAGAATGCGGAGAACAGGGACAGAAACAAAAACATGAAAAACAAGTTCTTGATTTTTAGAAAGTTAAAAGTCAAATTGAAAAAAAAGTGAAATGAAGAACAATTACATTTCCTTCTTATGCACTAAAATATATAGCTATTTTCCTGTATAGGTTATAATATAAAAATAAAATTCAAAAATTAGAAACAAAAAAACTGCAAAAAATGTCTTGCACTTGAAAAACTTTGCCGAATTTCAAACATGGAACGCCACAGAATCATTGAAACACTAGTAAAAAAAATTAGGAACCCCGACAGTGCACTAAGAAAACTTTCTAGTAATTAAATAAAACAACAAAAAACTGAGAAACATTGTACAACAGCCAAAATAGCGCAAGCATTACTACGATTCTATAAAACAAAGACCTCACGTTTTAAGGCGGCATTCAATGTATGAAATACTGAAGACAAATACTCACATGCACTGATTTTTTTAAAAAAAGATTCAAAAATAAGGAAATTGATTTAAAAACGCCAAAAATGAACTGTCTAATTGGGAAATATGCGCTCAATTAGAAATTTAAACGCATCATTAGACTCTCAAAAACACTGGTATCAAATTCAGAAGTTCACAAATTAATACAGCTGCTATTAAAAATCAATTCAACAAACTAAATTACATGCAGAAACGTAGCCGGCAAATTGCTGGAAAAATAGCCGCCGTTGACCCGCTTGACGCACATTTGGATTGAAACAGAAAAAAAATAAAAGATAGAAATTGACAGAAATACTGAAGACACTATGAAATACTGAAGACACTATGGAATACTGAAGATGAATTGTCATATGCACTGATTTTTGAAAAAGATTCAAAAATAAGGAAATTGATTTAAAAAAGCCAAAAATGAACTGTCTAATTGGGAAATATGCGCTCAATTAGAAATTTAAACGCATCATTAGACTCTCAAAAACAATGGTATCAAATTCAGAAGTTCACAAATTAATACAGCTGCTTTTAAAAATCAATTCATCAAACTAAATTACATGCAGAAACGTAGCCGGCAAATTGCTGGAAAATAGCCGCCGTTGACCCGCTTGACGCACATTTGGATTGAAACAGAAAAAAAATAAAAGATAGAAATTGACAGAAATACTGACGACACTATGAAATACTGAAGTCACTATGGAATACTGAAGATGAATTGTCATATGCACTGATTTTTGAAAAAGATTCAAAAATGAGAAAATTGATTTAAAAAGCCAAAATGAAAAATGTGCTCAATTAGAATTTTAAATGCATCATTAGCCTCAAAAACACTGGTATGAAACTCAGAGGTTCACAAATTAATACAGCTGCTATTAAAAATTATTTCTAAAACCAACTAAATTGCAAGCAAAACCCTAGCCGGTAAATTGTCGGAAAAAAGCCGCCGTTGACCCGCGTGACGCATATTGGGATTGAACCAGAAAAAAAAATTAAGAGATAGAAATTGACAGAAATACTGAAGACACTATGAAATACTGAAGACACTATGGAATACTGAAGATGAATTGTCATATGCACTGATTTTTGAGAAAGATTCAAAAATAAGGAAATTGATTTAAAAAAGCCAAAAATGAACTGTCTAATTGGGAAATATGCGCTCAATTAGAAATTTAAACGCATCATTAGACTCTCAAAAACACTGGTATCAAATTCAGAAGTTCACAAATTAATACAGCTGCTTTTAAAAATCAATTCATCAAACTAAATTACATGCAGAAACGTAGCCGGCAAATTGCTGGAAAATAGCCGCCGTTGACCCGCTTGACGCACATTTGGATTGAAACAGAAAAAAAAAGATAGAAATTGACAGAAATACTGACGACACAATGAAATACTGAAGACACTATGGAATACTGAAGATGAATTGTCATATGCACTGATTTTTGAGAAAGATTCAAAAATAAGGAAATTGATTTAAAAAAGCCAAAAATGAACTGTCTAATTGGGAAATATGCGCTCAATTAGAAATTTAAACGCATCATTAGACTCTCAAAAACACTGGTATCAAATTCAGAAGTTCACAAATTAATACAGCTGCTATTAAAAATCAATTCAACAAACTAAATTACATGCAGAAACGTAGCCGGCAAATTGCTGGAAAATAGCCGCCGTTGACCCGCTTGACGCACATTTGGATTGAAACAGAAAAAAAAATAAAAGATAGAAATTGACAGAAATACTGAAGACACTATGAAATACTGAAGACACTATGGAATACTGAAGATGAATTGTCATATGCACTGATTTTTGAAAAAGATTCAAAAATAAGGAAATTGATTTAAAAAAGCCAAAAATGAACTGTCTAATTGGGAAATATGCGCTCAATTAGAAATTTAAACGCATCATTAGACTCTCAAAAACAATGGTATCAAATTCAGAAGTTCACAAATTAATACAGCTGCTTTTAAAAATCAATTCATCAAACTAAATTACATGCAGAAACGTAGCCGGCAAATTGCTGGAAAATAGCCGCCGTTGACCCGCTTGACGCACATTTGGATTGAAACAGAAAAAAAAAAATAAAAGACAGAAATTGACAGAAATACTGACGACACTATGAAATACTGAAGACACTATGGAATACTGAAGACGAATTGTCATATGCACTGATTTTTGAAAAAGATTCAAAAATGAGAAAATTGATTTAAAAAGCCAAAATGAAATATGTGCTCAATTAGAATTTTAAATGCATCATTAGCCTCAAAAACACTGGTATGAAACTCAGAGGTTCACAAATTAATACAGCTGCTATTAAAAATTATTTCTAAAACCAACTAAATTGCAAGCAAAACCGTAGCCGGTAAATTGTCGGAAAAAAGCCGCCGTTGACCCGCGTGACGCACATTGGGATTGAACCAGAAAAAAAAATTAAGAGATAGAAATTGACAGAAATACTGAAGACACTATGAAATACTGAAGACACTATGGAATACTGAAGATGAATTGTCATATGCATTGATTTTTGAAAAAGATTCAAAAATAAGGAAATTGATTTAAAAAAGCCAAAAATGAACTGTCTAATTGGGAAATATGCGCTCAATTAGAAATTTAAACGCATCATTAGACTCTCAAAAACACTGGTATCAAATTCAGAAGTTCACAAATTAATACAGCTGCTTTTAAAAATCAATTCATCAAACTAAATTACATGCAGAAACGTAGCCGGCAAATTGCTGGAAAATAGCCGCCGTTGACCCGCTTGACGCACATTTGGATTGAAACAGAAAAAAAAAGATAGAAATTGACAGAAATACTGACGACACAATGAAATACTGAAGACACTATGGAATACTGAAGATGAATTGTCATATGCACTGATTTTTGAGAAAGATTCAAAAATAAGGAAATTGATTTAAAAAAGCCAAAAATGAACTGTCTAATTGGGAAATATGCGCTCAATTAGAAATTTAAACGCATCATTAGACTCTCAAAAACACTGGTATCAAATTCAGAAGTTCACAAATTAATACAGCTGCTATTAAAAATCAATTCATCGAACTAAATTACATGCAGAAACGTAGCCGGCAAATTGCTGGAAAATAGCCGCCGTTGACCCGCTTGACGCACATTTGGATTGAAACAGAAAAAAAAATAAAAGACAGAAATTGACAGAAATATTGACGACACTATGAAATACTGAAGACACTATGGAATACTGAAGATGAATTGTCATATGCACTGATTTTTGAAAAAGATTCAAAAATGAGAAAATTGATTTAAAAAGCCAAAATGAAATATGTGCTCAATTAGAATTTTAAATGCATCATTAGCCTCAAAAACACTGGTATGAAACTCAGAGGTTCACAAATTAATACAGCTGCTATTAAAAATTATTTCTAAAACCAACTAAATTGCAAGCAAAACCGTAGCCGGTAAATTGTCGGAAAAAAGCCGCCGTTGACCCGCGTGACGCACATTGGGATTGAACCAGAAAAAAAAAATTAAGAGATAGAAATTGACAGAAATACTGAAGACACTATGAAATACTGAAGACACTATGGAATACTGAAGATGAATTGTCATATGCACTGATTTTTGAAAAAGATTCAAAAATAAGGAAATTGATTTAAAAAAGCCAAAAATGAACTGTCTAATTGGGAAATATGCGCTCAATTAGAAATTTAAACGCATCATTAGACTCTCAAAAACACTGGTATCAAATTCAGAAGTTCACAAATTAATACAGCTGCTTTTAAAAATCAATTCATCAAACTAAATTACATGCAGAAACGTAGCCGGCAAATTGCTGGAAAATAGCCGCCGTTGACCCGCTTGACGCACATTTGGATTGAAACAGAAAAAAAAATAAAAGATAGAAATTGACAGAAATACTGACGACACAATGAAATACTGAAGACACTATGGAATACTGAAGATGAATTGTCATATGCACTGATTTTTGAAAAAGATTCAAAAATAAGGAAATTGATTTAAAAAAGCCAAAAATGAACTGTCTAATTGGGAAATATGCGCTCAATTAGAAATTTAAACGCATCATTAGACTCTCAAAAACACTGGTATCAAATTCAGAAGTTCACAAATTAATACAGCTGCTATTAAAAATCAATTCATCGAACTAAATTACATGCAGAAACGTAGCCGGCAAATTGCTGGAAAATAGCCGCCGTTGACCCGCTTGACGCACATTTGGATTGAAACAGAAAAAAAATAAAAGATAGAAATTGACAGAAATACTGACGACACTATGAAATACTGAAGACACTATGGAATACTGAAGATGAATTGTCATATGCACTGATTTTTGAAAAAGATTCAAAAATGAGAAAATTGATTTAAAAAGCCAAAATGAAATATGTGCTCAATTAGAATTTCAAATGCATCATTAGACTCAAAAACACTGGTATGAAACTCAGAGGTTCACAAATTAATACAGCTGCTATTGAAAATTATTTCTAAAACCAACTAAATTGCAAGCAAAACCGTAGCCGGTAAATTGTCGGAAAAAAGCCGCCGTTGACCCGCTTGACGCACATTGGGATTGAACCAGAAAAAAAATTTAAGAGATAGAAATTGACAGAAATACTGAAGACACTATGAAATACTGAAGACACTATGGAATACTGAAGATGAATTGTCATATGCACTCATTTTTGAAAAAGATTCAAAAATAAGGAAATTGATTTAAAAAAAGCCAAAAATGAACTGTCTAATTGGGAAATATGCGCTCAATTAGAAATTTAAACGCATCATTGTAGTCTCAAAAACACTGGTATCAAACTCAGAAGTTCACAAATTAATACAGCTGCTATTAAAAATCAATTCATCAAACCAAATTACATGCAGAAACGTAGCCGGCAAATTGCTGGAAAATAGCCGCCGTTGACCCGCTTGACGCACATTTGGATTGAAACAGAAAAAAATAAAAGATAGAAATTGACAGAAATACTGACGACACTATGAAATACTGAAGACACTATGGAATACTGAAGATGAATTGTCATATGCACTCATTTTTGAAAAAGATTCAAAAATGAAAAAATTGATTTAAAAAGCCAAAATGAAATATGTGCTCAATTAGAATTTTAAATGCATCATTAGACTCAAAAACACTGGTATGAAATTCAGAGGTTCACAAATTAATACAGCTGCTATTAAAAATTATTTCTAAAACCAACTAAATTGCAAGCAAAACCGTAGCCGGTAAATTGTCGGAAAAAAGCCGCCGTTGACCCGCGTGACGCACATTGGGATTGAACCAGAAAAAAAATTAAGAGATAGAAATTGACAGAACTTTTCTAAGTGTCAAAGTGTTCTTCATTGGTATGTGAATTCTGCATATTCGGTTAGATTCCAAAAATACACTTAATTCCGCTTCTTAACTGAAGGTTATTAAGCATAATACTGACGCCAGCTAGCAATCGCTTTAATGAACTTTGATAACCTAATGCAATATGACTAAAGGACCGGGCTTTATACGTTTATCCCGTTTCTTTGGATTTTGCTCTTTTGACTTCGACCGCATTTACTATATTACGTAATTCAATACGTGAAAGAATTTAAAATACATTCAGTTGAAACAGTGAGTGAAATAAGTCAGAAGTCACGCGTGAAAATCGTGACTTATGTAAAACGAAAAATGTAATGAAAAGGTAAAGCCAAAAAGGAAGGCATCTAAAAAATAGCCGTTGAGAGGCTGACAGCGGCTATTTAAAACTAGGCCCACTGGACGAAAAATGGCTAAATGGTTGTCCATATGCGGAATTCTGCAAAAAAACCCATTTCAAAGTCGAAAAGTCAATCTCTGATCGAAGCGCAAGATCAAAAAAACTTCTCTCGCTAAGAAAAAAAATATATCACACTGCACTTTTACTTCTGCGCGTTTAGGTCAAACGAGGTCTGAACGAATAGTAATTCCGGTTAACAAAAACTTAAAACCAATACTCCTTTTCAAGTCGTAAAAAAACAAGAGCACTGAAATATAGCTCCGCACAGCTTACAGCTTCGCAGCTATAACAAAAATAGCTGGCAGATTGCCAGAAAATAGACGCAATAGCTTCGTAGATCTGCAGTCTCGAAAAAACATAGCCGGCAGATTGCCGGAAAATAGCCCTGATAGACGCCTGGGGCCTTCCATGAATTGAAACAACTAAAGAGATTAGATAGACAGATCGACCACCAGTCCTTTAAAAGACCACTAGACTTTTTGGGTTAGCTTTGGACTGTCATTTTTATCAGACACATAAGCTCTATAAGGAGAAATCTCCAATAGGGCTTTTCAAAATTAAGGTCTTTTCCGTTTGTGCCCCCTCAGTTTAGTGGGCGCATTCTATTTTCACCCCTTAGATGCACGTGCAATATTTTTTACATAATGACTTACTATGTAATGGCACGTGCTCTGTAACTGGGGGGCTCATAACTTACTGGGGGCACAAACTGAGAAGATTCCAAAATTAATATTTGAAATCAAAAACTCAAGACTCTAATAATCAAGAATTAGGGCATATATGTTTGGTACTACTTGATGCACACCATTGACCTTTAACAAGTAAATGTTCATAAAATTTAAAGTTCCATAAGTGAGTTCAGAAGTCATTTTTTGAATGATGTTGGTCATTGAAAAAGTCAATTCCAAGAAGCCAGGGTAAGACGAAACAAAAATCTGTTAGACGAAATAAAAAAATTAGGAGCGCTATAATAGCCACCTGGAAGCGAGGACGCGGCTTTTAATCAGTAAAAAAGACAAACCAAAAAAATCGTCGTTTCATTGAAGGCTAATATGTTATATTTTGATTAAAAATCTGTATAAGTTTTTGCTGCCTCTATTAGCTGCTATCTAATAACCTTCATTTAGAGTGACATACACACAATTGACCTTATCTCTTTGAACTTAAGCAAATAAAAGTCAATTTCAAAGTGAGGAATTCATTTTTGTGAGTGAGGTAAGTCAAGTGACCAAAAATATAATCACGCAAATGAACAAAAAAACTCGCTCCACTAAGAGCAAAAAATGACGTCACGCACGCATTTCGTTGAAATTGCATGAACGAATGAACAAAAAGATTTGAAGTGGTTGTGACGTCATATGGTCGTAACAAAGATCGCGACGACGAAATAAAAAAACATAGCAGGACACGTCCTGACGAACAATTCAAGGAATTTTTATTGACTAAACCAAAAACTAGGCCCAGAACAGACTATAAATGGATTGTTAAAACCATTTAGAAAAAAAACCGATTCAAAAAATTGAAAAAAAAAACATTAAAAAATCAAAGTTAAATTGCCGCATCTGAACAAAAAACCACTAGCGAGAAATCGAATTTTACTTCAAACACCAAATTCTCACTCTACTTTAAAATTATAGCGAAAAAAATTTCACACCGCAAAACCACTCGCAGTAGTAAGAAATGGGGGGGGGGGTCTGTCGCCCACTTTTCGACTCATTTTGAAATTTTGTCTTTCCGCTCAGAATGGCTCCAAATCAAGCCTAAGGCTTTGCTGTGTCACACAAAGCCACTATAAATGTCTACAAACGATTTAAACATGCTCTTTGAGTTCAATTTTGAATTGAAATTTACCGCGTGTGAACAAATTACAGTAGTAAGAAATGGGGGGGTCTGTCGCCCACTTTTCGACTCATTTTGAAATTTTGTCTTCTCCGCTCAGAATGGCTCCAAATCAAGCCTAAGGCTTTGCTGTGCCACACAAAGCCACTATAAACGTCTACAAACGATTTAAACATGCTATTTGAGTTCAATTTTGAATTGAAAATTACCTTAATTTACTATAAAATCGCAAGTACTTAAAACAAAATAAAATTAATGTTATTTGATGCATTTACAAGGTAACTTGGCGCATCGAGTTATTTCATGTCCCTCGTCATTTGTACGTGTTCAAAACTCAATGTGCCAATTTACCTTTTGTGGAAAATTCCAAAATCTTATCTCCAAAATAAACTATTTCTGGCAACAATTAGTTTTCTCATTTACAATCTTACTTTTTGAAAATCAGTTGACCATGAGCACTCAAAACTTCGCTCCGTTTCATTACCGTTTCATTGTTTATTCAGCAAAATTTCTCGTCCCTGCAAAACTTAGTGCTGAACCAAGCAGTACTTTGTCGAAAAAAAAGAAAACACGATGACTCGGTTGACGATCCCTTGTTCTGTGTTCCAAGCCAGCCGCACGGCCTTGCCTATTGGATTGACGCTTACACGGATCTCAGTTTTGCAGTTGCAACTCATGACATTTCTTCGACGATCAATAAGAGCTGCTTTCGTTGGTGTGAAGACTTAAGTTCTGAACACCAACATGTGATGGTTGTAAGTGAAAACCCGAAGCAAATGGAGAAAACAATAAAATCTTTCATCAAACACGAAAGCAAAGTACTACAAGAAGTTCGGGCACGTATGTTCATACCACATTCACCATTGGGGACCTTCATGGCTCAGATGCTTCAACTGGGAGCTGTTGATGTAACAAGACGTGGGGATGTTTTTGAAAACTTTATTCGGTCAGATGAACTTGGCCTCGAAGCTAAGTCTATTGAGCGAATGGATTGCGTCTGGGAGATTGAGACAGTTTATACTATTAGGCGACTAGAACTTTCAACGCTCACTGAAGCTCAGCGACGACTTCTTGGCAAAATTGAAAGCTTGCAAGCCAGTGATTCCCCTTTTAAGTCCACCCTGGAGGCATACATTGATATTTTGGCCTCTGGATTTGGTTCAATCCACCAAACTGATCGCTTTTCAAACTTCAGCTTTTCTTGAGGTGAGATGTGGCCTAAGAAACGCTCAATGCACTTGTTGGGAATGTTATGAGGACTCGTTTGACAGCTGCAATTTATCGAGTACAGTGGATGACGTAACAGACGAAGAGACGATTTTCACTAAACAAACATTATCAACTGATTAGATTAGACAACTTCCTTTTATTATTTATTCATTGATTTGTCATTGTAATGTAATTTCGGCTTAAAATCAGTTGCTTCATGTTGTTGCGGGAAAACATAAATCAAGTGTTAGAGAACCTCAAAGTTTCAAGCAGGCTCTTCAATAAACACTCAGAAACGAAAAATGCGTTTTTAGCTGTTTGTCTGCTTATTGCCCCCACCTGTAATTTAACTGAGATAAATGAAAGTGCACCATATGGTGGTCTGATTGGTCCAGGTAATAGTATTCTTCACAACTATTGCAAGAATTCAAAACTTTTGCGTGTTCATGCAATTTTCCATGATGCTTACGGTTTTATGAAAAGTAGCTACACCATTGGTCCAGGCTACGTTTACGTTTTACCAAATCTCCCCAACCATTTTCTCTTTGGTCATTTGAGTGGTTTACTGTTCTGGTTAATAGTGAAATTTCAGTCGTCTGAACTCTTTGATCAGTTACCTTTTTAAATACTATGACACTTTTTGACCCTAACCTGTTATATCTTCATCTATCTAAAATATCGGGACTTCAAATACAGAACAAGGGAGAAGATACTGAGATAAAGTTGTGGAAGCAGAGCAAAAAGTTGGAGGCAAAACGATTTTGATAAAAAACGAATTGGACTTGACGTTACAGGAACTTGAGATCCTCTCCGAAGCTATTCAGCTACTGCAATACTTCTTGACAATCTCACAAGCAAGCTCACAAGTGTATCCACCAAAGCCACCTCCCAGAGTTACTTCAAACTGAGCTGTCAGGAATCAAGATCAGGTGGATTGTAGCGTGGACTTTTCAAATCAAATCATTTTTGACAGTGAAAATAAGGAGACCACCCTGGAAACTTTGCTGTTCTCTCGAGCGCTCTCTCTTCTTTACACTTCTTTATTTTATGCTTCTTTCTACTTCTATTGTTGCTTGTGTTGTTTGTTTAGTGGTTAACAAGTTTGATAAACACTCATCAGCTCAAGTTTGGCCAGTTTTAGCGTTTTGCATCGGTTGTATTATTCCATCGCCATGAACAAAGTTATAGTAACTCAGCCGCATTTTGTGATGACCGTTGTTGGACCTAGTGGCTGCGGAAAAACCAGACTCGTCTCTGAGTTGCTGAAAAACAATCAGCAAGTGTTTCGACCAAACTTTGACAACATGATTTACTTTTATCAACATTGGCAGCCCACATACGACTCGATTTTAAATAGCTTGGGCAATGAAAGAATAAGTTTCATCAACGGAGTCAGCTGGAGCAAACTGAAATCTCTACCAATCAGAAAGAGGCATCTAATAATCTTTGACGATGTTTTTGACGAAATATCTCGATCAGAGGAATTTTTAAACCTCATAGTATCCCGGTCGCCACAAAAACCAACACGTAATTTTTCTAAAGCACAATCTTTATCAGAAATGCCCTAATTCAAAAACAATTGATTTAAATCTTACACATATTCTCCTGCTGAAAAGTCCACGCGACATCAACCAAATTGATTGTTTAGGCAGGCAATTGGGTTGCCGATCTGATTTATTGTCCGCCTACCGTTCTGCAACTTCTGAAAATTTTGGGCATCTCTTGATTGATCTGGATCCACAGTGCCACGAGAATCTACGCTTCTGTTCTGGTCTGTGTCGTCAAACTCCGACAGTTTTTTATTTGAACTCAAAAACACCTGATTTTGTCTCACTCGATGGTACATTCACAGAATCTGAATACTTTGAAACTGCTTATAACCCTTAAACCCGTACTGCAAAGATTATTCACTGTTCACGCAGATATAAAATTCATCAAGTTCCTTATAGACTGTGTTTTCAACGTAGTATCAGGCACAGTTGCGCTTCCCGGATCAAGTCAAACAAAAAGAAAACTAAAAAGTTTTTGATATTTAATGTCGGTATTATGTAACAGGAAAAATAAACTAGATAAGAAACGAGTACTATCAACTAATAGCGGAATATCGCTCATAAAGTTTTTGGCACCCATTGTTCTAGTTCATTTCCGAAATTCCGAATGAATAAACAAGTTGCCTCCAAAAAGTTCAATTTGCTGTCGCTTGACTCATACAACGATCTTATTGTAAATTCATCTATTTCTGAAAAAACGTCAGCTAAAAAAGAAATAAGGGAAGCAATTTTAGTTAGAAACAAACCAAATTCCCAAGTAGCTGCACAACAAAGTGTATCCTCTGCTTTGTTCGACGGAGATACGTCAACTGCGCCTTCCCCTCCGCCTGAAAACGATCAAACGTCAGAGGAGGAACAAAATAAATTCATTTCAGACCAGTTAGCAGAAAGTGTTTTTGACAATTTGGCAGCAACCGGGCTCAGCAGCAGTAAAATTGAGCGCTCAAAAAGAATTATTAAACAACTTAGTAGAACCTCAAAAGTTGTTCTTGACATGTCCTCGGGCGCTATTGTATTAAACAGTGATACTGCAGGAGAAGCAAACGCTTGTCTTCGTTCTTCGAGCAGCTTGATTGATTTCTTGACAAATCTACAGAATCCAAATAAAAAAAAACTCTCCAACAAAGATTTAGCAATTGTTCGAGAGACCAGCCTAAGTCCCCATCTGATTGCAAACAAGTTTGCCAAGAAATCTGCTTCTCATGTACTCGCTGCTTCAACAGGTACCGCATCTTCATCGGTTGAAACCCAATGGATATCAATGTTCGACAGTTGAGCTGTTCGTTTTTTGTCATTCAATATCTTTCTTCATCTCTTCCTGCGTAGTCTCTTGCAAATCGGATGCGTGGAATTGAATCCGGTACCCAGAAAAAGACTTCTCTGCGGGTCGTGTAAAAAACACTTGGGAAAAAGTACAAAGAAAAGACCCCTTTTTTGGTGTACAATTTGTGGTTGGGTACATTTTACCTGCAGTGGTCTTTCAAATGCTACTCAGTACAATGCATCGAGTTTTGTTTGTCTCAAATGTTCACAAGAACGTGTGGTCTCGGACGCTCTTACAAACAATCCCAACTTCCAAAAAGCTTACAAATTTTACTCTGACACAACTAAAAGTAGCGCTTTCGAGAACTCTCAAACTCTTGCGCAGCATACAGGTCTTCCGCTGAAAACTGTGAAGCAGTACCTTTCAACAAGCGCAACCTATACTAAATTCAGACAGGCGCGTCGCAATTTCAAACGTCTAAAAGTCCTTACTTACCGTTTGAATGAAATCTGGTCACTTGATCTAGCCGATAAGCAATCAATTGCGAGCAGAAACGGAGGCATTCGATACCTGTTAGTAGCATTTGATACATTGAGTCGTTATTTGAGAGTTGAGGCTATGCGAAATAAGAATGCGATCACAACAAAACAATCTTTTTTGCGGATGATAACGAAAGTGATACCCGAGCGTGTTTGGACAGACGACGGTACTGAGTTCTTGGTAGAATTTGCAACTTTCTGCAAAGAAACAAATCGTTTTGTACCAAACACACAACGAGAAAAAGAGTGCGTTCGCGGAGCGCAATATACGCTCATTAAAAGCACTCATATATCGCTACATGAACGAGCATCATACAGACATCTATATTGACAAATTACAAAATTTTGTGAAAATTATAAACAACCGCACCAATCGAGTAACCGGACTGTGCCCTAGTAGTGTAACTGAAGATCACGTCAGCTATCTCGTTTCACTCACTCTGGACTCCAATATTCAGAAGCGGCCCAAGTTTCAAATAGGAGACACTGTACGCATCCGAAGAAAGATTGAGACATTCCACAAGGGCTACAAAGTTCAATTCAGCCACGAATTGTTTAAAGTTGTTGCCATTCTAACAAAAAACCTACTACCTATTGGTTGGTTTCGAACGGATAAAACGAGGAGGAAATCAAAGGTCGTTTCTACGAATCAGAGTTAGTAAAATATCTAGAAATATGAGCACTAGTGGAAAAACGGTCACTTCTTCCTTTACCTTAACATTAGTATCAAATGCATCCATGGCAACATTCAGCAACAACACCTTGGCGAGCTTCACAAATTTACAGCCGAGCGTTGTAGAACTCAATAGGTCAGGAGGTTTATGGGAGGTGGCTCTGCTTGAAATATCATGGCCAGGCACCATACTAAACGTAACCGAAGGTGTTCTCGAGACAACAAACAGTTTAGGTCTAGATGAGGATAATTCGATCAGTAGTGGAAGAAGCCGCAGCAATAGTGAAGAAAACAGCCTAGAGTATGAAAGTTTCGGAGAAGAAGAAGAGGGAGAGGGCAATACAGATACCGAAATTAAAGAAGAAGCGACCGAATAAAGAAATGTGCTGCAAAACTTTTCTGCCTCAAGAAAGAAAAATCTGATTGAACCTAGGAAAGCAGCTATTCTCTCAGTAATTTCTAGAGATAAACGGTTACCGTTCAACTGGAGAACAACAGCATCAAGCATCAAAAAATCACCCAAAATTAGCCGATACTTTTTAAATCCGAGTTACTATTCAACGATTGATGATTTGCTCAATAAAGTTTGTGAGAAAGCGTTCAAAACAAAAAAATAAAAACTCTTGGCCCTTTTCGTGGACTGTTAGAACGCATGATCAATCTCTAAAGCTGGCACCGCGACGAGAAAGCGACCAAGATTCAAAACAGCACGAAACTAAAATAGATGATTCAACAACTAATGCTGATGATTATTATGCCATTGACGACGAGCGCCCTTCTGATGATGAGCGCCCCTCTGTTGCTTCATTACGGTTAATTTCATCAGACATGCAAAACATATTAGGAACGAAGTGTCTCAGATGGGCTGAAGCAAAAGAAGACGGTGGTGGTGGTGGTGGTGGTGGTGGTGGTGGTGGTGGTGGTGGTGGTGGTGGTGGTGGTGGTGGTGGTGGTGGTGGTGGTGGTGGTGGTGGTGGTGGTGGTGGTGGTGGTGGTGGTGGTGGTGGTGGTGGTGGTGGTGGTGGTGGTGGTGGTGGTGGTGGTGGTGGTGGTGGTGGTGGTGGTGGTGGTGGTGGTGGTGGTGGTGGTTCATCAATGAAGGAGTCGTCGTCGGATTCTGTTGACGAGTCGTTGTTGAGTTCGTCTTTGTCGTCATCTGCATCTTCGAAATGGCCAACTTATCCTGTAGACATAATGGGTGGCTGTCATACTCTTTTTGTGTACTGTGACTTGATACAAGACGAAGTAGTCGGTGACAAGAGAACATCACTGTTGCGCAGTGTAACGCTGAATGAAACAAACGCCGCAAGCGCCACCACTTGCTACCGCTCTTTCTCTAAACCACAGTGGAAAACTGTGGTTAAATCATCTTTTCAGTCCATATCGATCAGTCTTCGCAACGAAACTGGAAGTCTTGTTCCTTTTTTAGCTCGTGGTAGAACTACTCTGACACTTAAATTCCGACACATCTCAAAAATTTGATCATTTTTAAGATGATTCAAGTGGAAAACGGTTGCCGTCGTCGTCGTTGTCATCGTGGTCGTCAATAAAACTTAGCGAGAAAATAAACAAGCGGACGGGGAGCTGTAAATCTGTGTATGGATTCCCATTATGATGCTCAAATACTGCAACAAACGCCGTATGCCGGAGGACCTGCGCGCCAGTTCGGATCAGGTGCCGCGGGACTCGGAGCTCTAGAAGTTCCAGCCGGTAGGTTCTTCTACCAGTAGGTCGAACTGCTTTACCATTGCTGAAGAAGTATGCACTGCCACTAGTTAAAAAAATTGGTCGGAACCTTGTACAAGCGGCCATACCTGAGCTCAAGGATGCAATTTCTGGTAGAAAAAAACTGAAGAACGCTGTAAAATGCTCCGTGCGCAAGTCTGTTGCAAAAACTATTCAGAGCGGAGCGGGCTCAACAGCGGGCGCCCCAAGGGGCGCCGCACTGTTGGCTGCGAGCGGGCGGGCGGCGCGCGGACGGGCGGGCGTCCGGCCTGCGGCGCAGCGGACATGGGCAAACACGCGGACGGGGAGCCAAAGGAGCGTCGTTAACTTCTGGGAGCGGGTCGAAAAAGATAAGAAAAGGTGAGTGCTGCAACTCCGGTTAATCTAAAGCGAAAAAGATCGTCTACCAGCATCAGTCGTCCGTCAAACCACACAAAACGCAGTCGCACTCTCTCACCATCATCATCATCAACGTCAACCTCAGACATTCTTGCAAATCTTAAATTCGTCCAATGAGTGGAATCAACAACAGCAACAACAACAACAACAGTCTATTCAAGAGCTGCGCAGGCAACATTGCAAATCCGGTAACACACACTGCACTTGATTTTTTTGAAAAACCAAGTGTACTCGTCAATTATGAGAGCGCATTTGACCAGGAGGTGTTCCCTCAGGTGGGAGCTAGTGGACCTACTTTGGATTTTGTAGTGAGCGGTGACAACCGAAATTGTATAGACCTAAATTACATCCATTTATCTCTGGTGGCTGCTATCTACGAAGAGGGTCGTAACAAAATCAAAGCAAGCGATGGAGTTGGAGTTATCTTTGTTAACAACGCAATGCACAGCCTCTTTTCACAAGTTGAACTTTACTTGAACGGCTCCCTGATATCTGACAGCAACAACACATATCATCATCGGGTCTTGATAGAAACGGAGCTCACAAATCAAGACAGCAAATCAACGTGGGCTGCCTGCCAGGGTTACGCGTATAACCCGGATCCCGACGATAAGCGAAGAACAACTGAGTGGTACGCAAACAGACTTAAGCAAACTCTCGCAGCAGACTATCGGATGCATTTTTATGGCACTCTCTACGTTGATTTTTTCACTTGCGAAAGGCTTCTTTTGCCCGAAGTGAATATGCGGATCAAACTCTGTCGTTCCAGTAGCGAATTCAGTCTCATGGGCCAGGGAGATGACGCCAAAAAGAAATTCACCGCAGTTGTCGAGAAGGCGTCCATTTTTGTGCGCAAAGTCACTCTAACCGAGTCTGTAAAACTTTCAATAGAAAGGGCATTATTGAAGGCACCTGCTCGATATCCTTACATAGAGAGCCTTTGCAAAAGCTTCATCATACAATCAGGACAGAATAGTTTTGTTAAAGAATCTATTTTTGGCACCGAACCTATTCGAAGGCTAACTGTTTGCATGATAGCCAACTCAAAATTCAGAGGCTCCCTACCAACAGATCCCTTTCATTACATCAAATTTGGATTAACGCGCCTAGAAATCAGTCGCGGTAACGCGCTCCCAATTGCTGGCACACCTGTTGACACTCGAAACAATACACGACTATATCATAACACGCTAACAGCTCTGGGCTTCAAAAACGGAGGGAACGGGATTGAACTTGATGATTGTGATGACCATTTTATGCTAACATTTGATTTGACATCCTCACAAGAGGCATCTAAGAGCCTGACACTTTTTCCCGAACTTACAGGTGCACCAATAACGTTGAAACTTTCATTCAATCCAGCACTTCCCGAAGCAGTTGAAATTTATCTAATTGGTGAAAAATTTAGCCAAGTTTTTGTTAACAGTGCCCGTGACGTCTGCAAGAATCAATTATTTTTTAATGGATAATTACTCAATTGCTAATGTTGTTAGTAAAATTAAAGAGCTAAAGTTTGTTTTTCGAGGAGTCTGGTCTTCTGATAATTTTCCGATTGCGCCCCAAAACCGATCCTCTTTTCAAGTAAAAAACACATCCAGAGCAAACACACTTGGAACACATTGGATTTTACTTATTGCAATGCCATCTAAGCTGGCGTTATCTAACATGTCTGGCAGAGGCAAAATCGGAAAAACACAGTCAAAGAGAAGAAAAATACAGATGCTCAATATTATAATTTGGAACAGTTTGAATATACCTTTATGCTTTTTTGATTACTTACATTCTCGAATACAAAGGTTGTACAGTGATACTAATGTGTTCATTTTGCACGAAATGACCTCGCAACCCTCTGTTCAATCTCCATCTTCTAATTTATGTGGTCTGTACTGTATATATGTAGCAACGCTTTTTTTCCGAAATTTTGGTCAATGTCCAATGAAGAGAAGTGAAACGCACAGGGATATTGAAAGCTTTACTTCTGTTTTTCGTGCAAAATGTTTTGATATTCTTAAACAAGTTTGTCAAGTCAGTGAGATTAGTTTAATTCAATTTTTCAACTGCAAGTCTAATAGTAACTACAAATTGCGCGTTGAATGATTTGTACGATGTTTCATTTATTGTAGTGATAAAATGTATTGGAAAATTCTATATCTTTCATTTGTTACAGGGTACCAAATGCTGTCCATCTATAGGATACAATTGAATAGTTTTAAGACTGTTTTTTTTTCAAAAAAAAAGTTTAAGGAAATATGAAGGCAAGTCTGAGTTTGACGAAACCCACAAGTAATCAGAAACAAGGATAAAATTGGATAAACTGGCTATTCATCGTGGAATGTGCCTGATTCCATAATTTCATCATCATCATCATCATCATCATCATCATCATCATCATCATCATCATCATCATCATCATCATCATCATCATCATCATCATCATCATCATCATCATCATCATCATCATCATCATCATCATCATCATCATCATCATCATCATCATCATCATCATCATCATCATCATCATCATTCTGATCATCATCATCATCATTCTGATCATCATCATCAACTTCCATCGCCTCGTCGTCAATGAAGGGATTCTTTTGGTTAAGTTTTTTTCTCTTCGGATAAATTAAACGGCTGCCCAGCTCATTAAGATGAACGATATCACTACTTCTGCTGTTCTCCTGATCACTCCACTGCCGCTGATTGTAGCCGGGATCCGGTGGTTCTAAAATCAGAACAAAGATCCAGGCTAAACAGGGAATATGAACACCCGTGTTGAAAAACTTGATGGCTTTTAATTAGCACACTTACCGTAAACATTTTGTCGAAGGTGTTGTAGATGTGAAGAACTCAATAAAGAGCGGCCATGCATGGAGATCTCTGATAGGTTGTCCGAGGAATCTTAGCTCTCCCTACCAGCGCTTCCATTGTCAGCATCGGAACTTGATGATGACGTGTCGTCTCCATCGTTTGCAAATATTTCATTATCCTTGTCGCCCCGGTTCTGCTCGAGCCAGAAATGTCCGTGAGGCAGGGTTGTAATTCCATCGCTCAAGATGAAACGTTTATCATCAAAGCAATTAAGGGCTACTTTGTTTGTCATAGAGATCTGGATCTGGTGGTTTTCTGCGTGTATCCGCATCATAGGTGCCCGTTGACTTGTCTTCTCAAAAAGACAACTGCGGTATTTATCGTGATGTAGACTTTTTTGACACTTCGTTGAACGCCTTTCGCACTCTGCTTCACTCCATCCACATATTTAATGCTGTACATCTTTGATCTCAGCAAAACGCATTCTTCTAAAACTTGCCCATTCAATTCGTCTGTCATTGTAAGTGGAACTTTTTTGTTCGATGGATCGTACAAGACATGGTCCGATGGATAATCCGAAAGATCAAGTAGATGCTTAAATTCCGCCATATCTTTGTAGAGATCATTTGTTTCTATTCTATAAAGTAAAGAGTCGGTGTCCTTGTAAACAACTAGTATTCGATTACCGTATCTCGGTCTCTTTTGATCGTAGTGGAAACCATAAAGTGCCAATTTGGATAGATCTAAAATTGCTGCACCGACAGGAGTTGGTTTGTCCCATGTTATTACTGGCTGTGACATGAAAACTGAGCACAAGTCTTCACTAATAATTTGGAACGACTTGAAATTCGGTTTTGATGTCAACTGCTCGGCTTTCCTCTCTGTTGCAACAAAGTTAATTTGCCTACGGTTGCGTTTGTTCTCCATTGTCTTTCCAAAACACGCGTTGGACATTAGCTTGTATAAGTTTTTCTCAAATGTTGTCTTAGCTTGCTTCCTTATAACTGTGTTCTTTTCAATGTAGGAACGAAGCCATTCAGATTGTTTGAAGCGAAGAGCTCGATAAATTTTCTTTATGATGAGACCGTGTCGCACGTAGAACTTCAGATTGTTGATATGACAAACATAGTGGCTCTTATCAAAGAGCGTTTCAACCAACTTCGCAACCTGCTCAGATCGAGACCTGTTCAGATTTAGTTGTGAGCTGTAAGATGACAACCAATCGGTTTGAATACTAAGTTTTTCAGGTGCTAGAGGGAGGTCCTGATGTGGGAGATGCATGGATGCTGGATATTCTAAGTCCACTTCAACAAAGTAAGCATAGTCGACATCTTCCCGGTATTCTAACAGATCACTCTCAGAAATGGAATCAACCCAAGTATATTCACATAGAGGCAGGGATTTCATCATTATTCCAGCATAGAGAGACGTAACGTCGAAGAAAGCTCCAAAGACCGTTGTCTCATCTTCATTAAAAGTTTTCAAGTATTTGGTGTTTGCTTTAAAATACCGCAAAGAGCCGACACCGTTCAAACCCCCTCTTATTGCTTTTTCACAAAACAAAAGTTTGTCAATGTCATCGAGTAGCTCAATTTATACTTTTGTTGTGATGAGCATTGCGTCACAACTGAGATTGGGCGCACTATAGAAATGAGCAGGATCTAGTTGGTACACTTTCATGCAAACATCTCTGAATTTTTCAAAAACGTCAGCGAGAACAAAAACATCAATTTTGAGGTAGGCATCGTGATAGTCTCCAAAGTTTTTGCAGTCCAATAAATCGTAAACCTGCACCGCTTCGTTATATTGCTGCTCTGAAATATCAATTTTCCCGGTAAGGGTGTTTTTCCACTCACTGCCAAATGCAGGAAATGGGGCGTTGAATTTTACTTGGCTGTCAAGAAAGCTATATGGGAAGTACGCTTTTTTTGAAATTTTTCTAAAATCCTTGTCATTGAGATGCTGAAACCCAGAGCGTAGTATTCGAAGATCTTGCTCTTCAAGAGTTTTACTGAGCGCGTCAAGGCTGGAGGCCAAAAAATTCATGCTGTCGAGAAAACGTAGTTCATGTTTAATCGTTTTCTCTTTACCACATTTGTCAAAATACGTCCGAATTGGAACCTTGATGGAAAAGGAAATAAACGTTTCTTCGGTGCGAGCTATCGCCGAAAGCTCTTCTTTGTCTTCGAGTTTCAGATGTTTTATTATGTGATGTGAGTCGTAACGGGAAAGGTTGTGGAAAAAATAGGAACAAAAGAACCTGCTGTAACTTTCAAGTTACATTTTGAATGCGCTACACCAATAACTTTTCCCGTTAAATGACAATGATGCACAACTTTGATCTCAACGTCATCATCTAGAGAGAATTCGCTTTCACATATGCAACACGGCTCTACCCAGTTGTCAATCATTAACTGTCTCGCAACTTCAGTCATTTGTAATTTTCGGTGTCGTTGTCGCTCAACCGCTGTCCACCTCAACCAATGCCTCATTGTGTCCAAAAACTGTTTAATGCAATTTTCTCCTCTGTAAAACATTTCGTGTGCAACTTTACCATCTCTTACGTCGACGAGAACGGCTCCAAAACTGCAAGGATGTTGTTGTTCATTTACATGCGTAGTGGCAGCGCCACTATTGAGATCACCGTGCTGGTAATTAGAAACTACATCTTCGCAGTCATCTGTTCTAACATTGAACGCCTCGAGATCAGCGTAAATAACAAAAGGGCATTTTGTTGTTTTGTGCCAGCTTGTAAACTCAGTGATGGCTCCTTTAGGTGGCATCTCAATCAAAAAGGGTTGCTGGTTGCATTTTTGTTCGCGCAACACTCTGAAGACACCGCTCACAAAATTTTCTGAGATTATTTTTTGAATTAGCTGTTCTGTCAGAACGCAGAAGTGTCTTCAAAAGCCTATCTAGATTTTTTATTAAACAAAAGTGAGATTTTTTGTCGTCATTCAAAAGCAAAAGATTGATTGGTTTTCCTCCCCCTTTAATCTTTGTGAGATATGCTGGGTAAATGGTACGGGGTTTTTCAAAAGCGTAAACGTTAATTTTCACGTTATTATCTTTTTCAAAACGCGGTATTTGGCTGAGGGGCATTGGCAGACGCTTTGTTGAACCTCAACTTTTTCAAATGACGAGTGTATTTTTTCGGACGTTCCTGATTGTTACTTACTGGAAACAGAGCTGCCAAGACGCAGTAGATGAAACACAGACCATCTGCAAAATTTTTGATATTATGAACCGGCCTTCGGAGAGGTTGAAGCAAACTTGGCGTGGGAATAAAGCTACCTGGGCGCAGTGGTCGATAATTGCATAGCTTTATGTCAATAAGTTGAAGTCTCCTAATGACCCATCCGCTCCCAGCTGTGCAAAATATATTGATTTGCGTCAAAACCTGATCAACATGCTGATAGTATTGATCAGAGTCCAAATGAGATGAGACATTCTCCATGTTACTATTAAAAAAACAGGAAGTTTTGTCACCTTTAAGCGGCTTTTCGAATTCGATTTGAAGACAGAGTGAGAATTTCATTGAGTCAGAGGTCATCTTTGACTTCAAAAATTCGCAAAATGCGCTTTCATTTGTCACCAAAAACTCGAAAGGATCATAATTATCTTCGTCGTTGATAGCAAATCGAAACGTGCGGAAAAATCCTCTCACCGACCTCTTTTCGGTGTGCAAATGACTTATTCCCAATGTCCTTGACTCGCTTGCTGTTTGTTGTCTGACATTATGATTAACATGCGAATGTTCCGTCAATGCGTTTTGTGTTCCGAAAAAGGTCTGACAGCTCGAGCATTTCAGGTATCGTTCAAATTTATGCTGTGTTTTTAGGTGCCGCACTAAGTTACGAGCTAAGGAAAATACGCTCGTACAATGCCCGCAACAAAAATGAGTTATTGGTTCGTTGGGATGCTGTTGACGTTTATGAATAGTGAGTTTATACCGACTGGTAAATGATTTGTTACAACTTGTGCATTTGTTTGTCATATTGTGACTGAAGGTGGCCTGAAACAACCACACATTTTGAATTGAAGATATAAACATTTCGCACTTTCGATGGAGTTTTTTTGGACTATACAACAAACATGTAAAATACTGCCACCACTAGAATTTAGTCTATCATGGCTCAACGTCCGGTGTGGACCTGAATTCTGAGCTAAGAGCAGTCACTGTCATTTCTCACAAGTAAATGACAACAGCCAGAGGACTTCTAAATTCATTGGATGGACTCGTGCCGAGACACCAGGACACATTCATCTCGAAAATCAAAAACGGCTACAGAATACATCTCGCTTAGCCTGGCTGCTCCCTAAGCAAAATGTTGTTCGAGCCTGATTAACGAAATGGATGTCTCCCTGCCACTACTTTGAAATTGATGCTCAAAATGCTTGTCACAGGGAATTTGGCCCTAACTGAAGTTGAACATCAATCCTATTTGAAAGCGGCGGTCTTTGAAACGTTTTTGTCTTTTTTCACCTTTACATCTTCCCTGTTTTTCGTATTGACCATTCTTTATTTCATACGTACGGTATCAAACTTTTCTTTGATAGATTCTTCTAGTCTTTTCTTTGATATATATTCGTTCAAAATGGCTGTACTTGGGCTTTCTTGCTACAATCTGTTATTTCAGATAAAGTTACTGGGTTGTCCGAGCGTGAATAAAGCCCTGTTTTATAGATAGTGTCATTAGATGAAACAAATGTGGAGAAATTTATTCACCTCAGTAATTTTCCCTGAATGTTGATATCGTTTTCCCAAAGTTTCTAGCATTTATTAGTTGAAAATCTTAGTTTTCCAGTAGTGAACGACATTATAAATTAGTAGATAATGTTATCTGCGTTTACAAAGCGAACTGATAAGCAGTTTAAATTGTGCTCGGACCAGGCAAATCAAAATCTGCTTCAAAACTAAATTAAACCTTAAGTTGGACTTCGCTAATCTATAATTGCTACAATGAGCGAGAACAGTGAAAATCCTGAGGATCGATTACTCTACTCTTTCGAAAGTATATTTCTCTCTCGCGCAGTGTTTGTGAAACTAGAGTCAGTGGATGGCTCTTACTTGATAGAAGTTCACAAGGGATCGGGAAAGGACAAGAAACTTCATCAGGGCCTGGTGTTGCAAAGCCCAACATACGAGAGGCTGATGGACACGTTCTCTCTATACCGTCAGCTCATTCATGTGATTGCCCACGGAGAGCTGGATTATTCATCTCTGCATGTGGTGAAGATTGCGGCCTGCGCAAGGATGAATGAAGATGCAAACGAATGTACAATTATTCAGGACGTACAAGGTGAGAATAAAGCTTCTTTTTATTAAAACTCTGCGCAAAAAATCTCCAAACTGTGCTTTCAAATTGTTTGTCCTGCCTCCCTGCATAGCTGATACATAGTGGATATCATTTACAAGCCTCAACAAAAATGAATCAAGTTTTGTTTTGTTTTGTTTCAGTGAACTCAAAGGAATATGCTCGCTTAAACTTTGTGGTCTTCAACCCCGAAGAAAACAGGAGGAGCACATATTTTCAGTTCAAAATCTTTACAGAAGTCAACGGGAGATTCTGGGATATGAGACAGGCGACGCTGACCACTAGGGAGTTCTCTGGCCTCATTCTCTATCACTGGGATCAAAAGAGGTCGAATTTCATCAGAAGAAGTTTACCTGAATCGAGCTCAAGTGGAAATGGTGAGCAGGAATACAAGATCCCCAAGAAAAGGCGCATAACAGAGCGCGAAGAGAGCCCAGAAAATTAATATCTCCAAGGCCATGTACCACAAAGACAATTGACAGAACAGTTTTGTTCATTTTACCGTTAAACAATGTTGTTGCTGCTTAATATTTGCGTATTATTCTGCAATTCATTAATTTAATGCGTCAATAAAGTCTTTGAATCGTTTCTTTATAGCTCTTTGATTTAAACTATAATGCAGCAAAAGCCCTTTCTGATTTGAGAAATAGCAAATTTGCGATCAGATTGAAAGAAACAAAATCTGAAACATATTTCACTTTGTTGCGTCTATTCTATATTAAAGTACAATTTATAGCAAAGCAAAAAAAGGCGTGGCCATCTGTACTACACAGGGGGACGTTCCAGAGACTCCGAGACGGTTCTTGTCTCCAGGCGGGCAACCCCGGCAGCCCGCTGTTTCTAACCCGAGGCGGAACGTTAGAACTTAACTTTGGTGTAGTAGCAGCATGGGAAGCGCACCCCAACCAGTTAATGGGGCCGGCGGAACCCTGACACCGCCGTGACTTAGCGAACTAAGTCCTACTTGCCACTCTGAACACGTATAAAGCAAGAAAGGGTGTTGAGAAAGCGTAAAAAGTTGATTATATCGGGTATTAAAAATGTTTATTAGAATCAGAGTTTGGACACAAAATTAATTTAAGTTGACTGTTTTTCTTGGTGCTCCGCTTACAGCTCAATAGCTTGGGTAATACTGCACTTGAATTGCTCAATTGGGCTTAGAAAAGACTAAATTATAAAGCTCATAAGTCGCAAAACTCAATAGATTATCTTGCGTTGAAGAAAATACTATATTGATGTTTGTGTTAAGAAATTCACAAAGCGGGGTTAATTATCCGCTATCGAATAGCCAGCTAGTTAGCTAGGTTCTTATTAGTAGCGAGCAAACTTTGTATTGTAGAATTCGGGCATTGTAGAATACAATTAAATTCCAAATCGCTCATTTTCGAGAGTTAAGAAGGGGGCCACTTTCGCAGCTCCCCAAAAGAGAATAGAGTCGAAGGTGCTTCCAGACAGCCCGGAAGCTCCTCAAACCTAAGAGGACCAAGATACAAATGTCCCCGCAGAAGGACAGCAGAGACACTTGTTGAAAATTTCAAATTTCGGTCAAAAATTTATCAAAAAACCATCGATTTTATGAATCTAGGTGATATGCCATTTTTTCTCAAAAACTTGTGAAAGAATTGATTTCGAGCCTTTTAATTTGCTATTTAGTGCTACCAATTGCAATAGAATGCTTTTGGTTTAATTTGAAACGATTTTGATAGTTTTCGCCGATTTGCATAATTTATGCGTATTATACGCGTACCATACATGTATTATATATGTATATTTGAAATGAGTCAAAAAGTGGGCGACAGACCCCCTCATTTCTTACTACTACTCGCTTTTTCACACCACTTCCTGTTTCGGCGTGACCAAAATCACTACTGCAATTTGACTTCAAAAATCCTGAAAATGTGCGAACAAATCTTAAAAACATAGCCAGAAGAACTCCGGAAACAAATCGAAGGCTTATGACTAAACAACTAGAACAACTGTTATGAATACTGAACCTAGACAAATGCCATAAAAAACTTAAGGAAGAATAGAAACGGCATTCTAAAACAAATTGAACAAAAAAAATCTAGAAAAACTTTATGAGTTTTTTTTAATAGTACAAGGAAACATAAAGCCGAGTAAAGCTCATTTATAATTAGAGCAAAGAAAATCTCGCAAGTCATTATAGGCTAAGAAACTTGTCTAAGAATTGAAAACAAAATGCAAAAAAATTAAGAAAAGTGTTTTAAAATTTCTCAATTTTTCTGTCAAATTTCTGTCAAGAAAAAATTAATTTATACCAAGAAAACTTTAGTCAATTGGTACCTGAACATTCCTTAACAGGCTTCTTATCAAATCCCACTTGAAGCATTAAAACAAAAGGCAAAAAATCATTAAATTTCGTCTGAAAATCAGCAAAACTGATCAAAAACCTCCAAATTAGCTCAAATTAACTACTTGAAACCTTCAATTCCTATCAAAACAAGCTTAAAATTTATACAATATCATAACCAAACCTCATACACCTCAAAAGTTTCAAAAAACTGCTTTCAAATGCCGCACGTGAACAAAAATTTTCGCTCGCTTAGAGAAAATTTTTTCACACATCAATTTTTCGCTCTCTCAAAAACAGCGGTATGAACAAAAACCACTCTCTTTTTGCTCCACTCTTCATTTTTGTTCAGCACCAAAAGCACTTCAAATTTTTTCACGCTTTTCATTTCCCGCTTCAAAAATCACTCCAATAAAATTGATTTAAAAAAGGACTTCTCCAATACTCCTCTTCGAGTCGTAAAAAAGACAGCGCCCCAATACAATTCAAATTCTTTCAATTGTAAAAGCGAAGAGAAGGCCAATAATAGCCCCAGCCATCGCTGTGCGGCTATTTAAAAAAATGTGCGATAATCATTCAATAAAAAAAGCAAGGTCCAATTTATCACTAGACTGCGTTCAAGAGCAATGAAGACAAACAGAGGATGACACATGATTATCATACACACACAACTCGCTGGTTCCGAAAATTGATTGAAACAATTTTGTTTTGTGTTCCACATGAAGAAAGTGCCAGGAGCCACTAAAGAGTTTCATTATAGGGCAGCGAAGCATCATCAGACGAGATAGTTCTTGAGATGATATCGCTAAACAGAATTGTTGAAAACTAGAGCTCTTCTTTAAGCTTATAACATAGCTGGCAGATTGCCAGAAAATAGCCGCAATAGCTTCGTAGATCTGCAGTCTAAAAAAAACAGTAAAGATAGACCAAAAAAATTCGTCTTTTCATTGAAGGCTGATCTGTTATATTTCGATTTAAAATCTGTATAAGTTATTGCAGCCTCTATCAGATGATCTCAAATAGCCTTCATTTAGAGTGACACACACCCATTTGACCTTATCTCTTTGAATTAAAGTAAATAAAAGTCAATTTCAAAGTGAGGAAGTCATTTTTGAGAGTGAGGTAAGTCAAGTGTGACCAAAAATTTAATCACGCGCATGAACAAAAAAACTCGCTCCACTCAGAGGGAAAAATGACGTCACGCATGCAATTCAGTTGAAATTGTATGAACGAATGAACAAAAAGTGGCTGTGACGTCATATGGTCGTAAAAAAAATCATGACGACGAAATAAAAAAAAACATAGCAGGAGAAGTCCTGAAACACAATTCAAAGAATTGAATTAAAAACTTAAGAAATACTCTGCCTAACAAGCAGATCAATTGAACCAAACACAAACAAAATCATCTCGAAATTGTGAGGAACTAAAACAATCAAACAAAAAAAGCATACTCATTACTAAAACTCTTGAAGCTTTTACCCCTAAGGCAAAATTTGATCCCTTTTACCTATTTCAAAATATGTTGAAATGAAATTTATTGGAAAATATAAAATTTTTTGGAAAATTTAATGAAATGATGCTCAAATTTGCGATATTAATATCTTCAGAATAATTTCTGTGCCCCTAGAGGCTATACAAAAACCTAAGTCCAAGTCTTAAGAAATTAATTGGCTCAAAGATCGATAGGCAATAATTTTTAGATAAAATTTCAGATTTCAAAAAAAATAGAAATTTGTGCTATTAAAATGCTGAAAATATTCAATTGCCTTAAACAACTATTTAATAACATACTACCAAACTTTGCATGAGGTTATCTGGCTACTGACGCAAGAAAAATTGAGTGAAAGACAAATGCTTTTAAAAAACTTGAAAAAATTTGCAAATTTTATCAAATTTTTTTTAAAATTCGAAAGGCAAAATTGTTGAAACTAATCCATTGAAACTAACAAATCCATTGAAGCTAACACCATGCAGTAACTTTTTATCAGTAGAATAGGTTTTCTGGCATTTTAGATTGGACAAATATCAAAAATTGAAAAAAAAATTAAAAACTTAAAAAAATTGCACATTTTATCAAAAAAAATTCCTAAATTCGAGACATTAAAATGTTGAACACCAATTCAATGCTACTAGAAACTATACAGTGCCCTATTATTAAACCTTAGAGGAGATTATCTGGTCCCTGAAACTGGAAAAACCCAAAAAATGACAAAAATTTTCAAAAAAAACTTGAAAAAAATTGCAAAAATTAGTATCATTTTGCGAGTTTGTGTTTGTAGTACCAAAACATATAGCTCATTAAATGGTCATAACAAGTAATTTTATCTCGCAAAATGCCTTCATCAACTTTTAAAAACTTCAACCTACGACTAATCAAACAAAAAAACTGAAAAAAATCACAAAAAACTTGAAAAATTGAACCATTTTGAATCCAAAAACTCCTAAAAATGACCTTTTAACCTTAAATTAAGGCCATCCCAGCAGTTGCACCAATCTAAGCACTTCAGGGACTAGTAAAGGCCACTTTGGATCTCTAATGAAACTTAATGCCCGCTGGGCTTTACCTGTTTATCCCGTTTTTAAAGATCAAAATCATTGAAAAATGTGTGAACACATCTTCAAAACATAGCCGGAAGAATTCTTGAAACCACTCGAAGTGAAAATCCATTTAAACGCCATCCAACTACTAATCAAACAAAACGTGCCTTCACTAATTTATGATTACCTTGAAACAAAGTCATGAAACAAAAAAGTAAAAACAATAAAATCAAATCTGTTAAAAAATGATAAAAATCTGATCAAATTTTGTTTTAAATTGATATGCCGAAAAAACTATTTCTGCCAAAATAACTTCATGAAAACAACTAGTATTTACAAAAACGACTTATGTGAAATTTGAAAGAATACTTTATGCTAAGATTATGAAAAAAAAACCTCTTAAAAACAACTTTCACTAAAAAACTGGAAAAAGTTACTAAATTTTTTAATATTTCAAAAACATATAAATCCAAAGAAAAATTCCCTTCAACCAATAGGGTATCCAGATGCTCGCAAAACAATAGGCAAGTCAGAATAGGCAAAGAAACTTAGCTATAAACAGAAAAAAAAACGAAAAACTGCAAAAAATTAAGAAAAATAGTTCCAATTTTTGCCAATTTTTGTCATATTTCTCAACAAAAAATGATTCTTACCCACAAAACTGTAGCCAATTGTTATCATAAAATTGCTCAAGTAGAGGGGGTTTCTTCAATACCCATTTGAGCCAGTAAAACAAAATAATCGTCAAAAAAACGCAAAAATTAGCCCGAAAATCAGCAAAATACATTAAAAACCTCCGAATTATCATAAAATTCATATTAATTTACAGAGACCTTCAAACCACTACCGAAACCAGCCTAAAATTAAAACAAAATCATAACCAAACCTCTTAATCAAAATAAATGGAAAAAACTGCCTTAAAATGCCGCACGTGAACAAAAAAATTTCGCTCGCTTAGAGAAAATTTTTTCACACATCAATTTTTCGCTCTCTCAAAAACAGCGGTATGAACAAAAACCACTCTCTTTTCGCTCCACTCTTCACTTTTGTTCGGCGCCAAAATCACTCCAAATTTTTTCACGCGTTTCATTTCCCGCTTCAAAAATCACTCCAATAAAATTGATTTAAAAAAAGGACTTCTCCAATACTCCTCTTCGAGTCGTAATAATAAAAAAACACAGCGCCCCAATACAATTCAAATTCTTTGAATTGTAAAAAACCAAGAGAAGGCCAATAATAGCCCCAGCTTTCGCTCTGCGGCTATTAAAAATAATTGGGGAGGATCAAAGCATCTCTTACGTCAGAAGTGTCAAATGTCTGCGAAGTATCTGCGCAACTCTCGGCAACATCTCTCCACTGAACAGCTTCAAGTGCGGTCCCAGCTGCAGAGTTAGAGGAACCAACAACCAATTGTACGTCAGAGCTACCATATCTTTCTCTGATGCCTCTACTGGTGACTCCTCGATGTTCTTCGCCCCTCCTCTCCTCAGCTGCGCTATTCACTGATCCTCGCCCACCTGGCGATGCTGACTCGGGATCTCTTGCGATTGACGTGGCCATTCTGAGGTTCAGCCACATCTGCGATCTCGCAGACCTTAAAAACAGTACGATTAATCACTCACTAAAAATGCTTTCACTGAATTCTGTTCTATCTTCAGGCAAGTTATAGTGCAAGACGTTAACAGACGAATACCTCTCAGACAACTGGTGTGGGGGTTCCGCTTCCTCAGCAGTGTCGGTGAAACGCTCACTTAAGAGAATAGTAGATTTATAAGAGCACTGTTTGGTTTAATGCCCCTGGCTTTACCAGTTTATTTCGTTTTTGAGGACAAAACCAAAAATTCTGTCTCTGGGCTCCATACCTGATTTTCAGGCGTTTTAGTTTTTTTCTACAGTTGCTCTGATACATGAAATTTGAGTCAAAGTCTACATCATAACAGTCAGTAGCAATAATATTGAGAAGCAAGATATCTTCTTATTACTTCGAAATAGAGCGGTGGCAATAACCTTGTTATAATAAGATTTCGTTCATAGTTGTGATTTCGGGTAATTCCGATTCTGGTTTCATTATGCTGAGGCGAATATCTTGGCTTGGCTGATGGCTTACTTAAAGATCCACAAAAAACATTAGAAATTAATACAGAAGAATTACTTGCCCTCAATCGAGCTGCCTTCATTATTGAGTTTGGTAGCAAAAAGCTCCACTTGCCGAGCGCAATGGAGTTAAGCTGTTCACAATTCTGGCCAAAAAAGTCTTAGATCACAAAAAATCAACCATTTTTTGGTGAAAAAATTATTCGAAGAAATGTAAAACTGGCCATACAGAAGTGTTATGCACAACGGATAAACAGAACCTTCATAATCGCTACAAACATCATTTCTGAGGTATTAGTTGGCCCATATATTATTTTAGATCTATTTTCACACGCTATCTGTAACCCAGATCAGATTTCGAACGTTGAGCTATTAGTGATTAAAATGTATTCACCACGAGCTGCTCTCTCTTTGATGTTCGACTCCTCGTTGACTATTGCTCCGATCTCCGTCCTCATTTGGATTCACTTGGTCACGTGCTTCCCCTCCATCGGGTAGGTTGAAGTCGGGCGACTGCTTGAAAGAGATGTTTGCATATTCCTTCAGACAAGGACATATACTCATTGCAAGTGAGAAAAGATCTGTCTTCAGTCCAAAGAACCCTAGAACACATTACGACTAGAAACATAGCCGGCAGATTGCCGGAATAGCTGCGAAAGAATAGACCTGCGTGCCATATAATAGAGATAGAAACAGATACAGATCTAAATTGAAAAAAATCGACGCCGCTCAAAAAACTAGGTAAAAAACATTCAGCGATAAATTAATAACGCTTGTTAAAATTCATTCCACAGAAGCCTCTTATTAGGGACCTTTACTGCACATATGAGTTCCTTTGACCTTAAACAAATTCAAATTAAACTTAAGTTTTAAAGTGCAAAAGTCATTTTATTGAGTGAGGTAAGTCACGTATGATCAAAATCTAATCACGCAAATAAATTAAAAACCTTTTTGCTAAAGCGAGTGAGAAATGACGTCACGCGCGCAAATGCCGTTAGTGAGAGGAAGAAGTCATTCAGAAAATTTGACTTTTTCAGCTTTGCTGTGTGAACAAATGTAAAACGAAAAAAGAGCGTCAGACGACGAAACAAAAAAAACATAGCAGGAAAAGTCCTGACGTACAATTCAAAGAATTTTCATTGACTAAACAGAAAAACTAGGACTAGAATGGACTATGAGTGAATTCAGAAAACCATTTTAAAAACATCAGAACAAAAAATAAGAAAAAAACAGAAAATCAATATCAAAATGCCGCATGTGAACAAAAAAAACTCCTAGCGAGAAATGAAAATTTAATTCAAACAAAAAACTAGGCCTAGAATGAGCTGTGAATGGATTGGAAAAACCAGTTAGAAAAAAATCCGATCCAAAAAATTGAAAAAACAGTAAAAATCAGAGTGAAATTGCCGCATGTGAACAAAAAACCACTACCGAGAAACCGAATTTTTGTTCAAACACCGTTTTCTCACTCTACTTTAAAATTAGAGCGAAAAAATTCACGCCGCAAAACCACTCGCTTTTTCGCTCCATTTCCTGTTTCGGCGTGACCAAAATCACTACTCCAATTTGACTTCAAAAATCATGAAAATGTGTGAACAGATCTTAAAAAAAAGACAGCGCCCCAATACAATTCAAATTCTTTGAATTGTAAAAAACCAAGAGCACCGCAATATAGCTTCGCTCAGCTTACAGCTTCGCAGCTATAAAAATAACACCTAAGACTCGAAAGGTTTGCCATAATTATCAATGAACCTATTTTCATTCCTCAAATCAAGTGAACAAATTTTGTTGTTAGCGAGTGTGAACACAGGTACTTTTTATTTTGATTATTGTTTGTTTATTCTTTGTATATTATCATAATAAAGTCGTCAAGATGCCGATTTCACTCATTTTCTGCCGAGGAAAAGGAAACAGTTCATCATCAACTTACATCTATTGCCTCCTTTGGTACCCACAGTGGACACTACAAGGGCCAACAGAGTTATGTACGAGGGTGCCAAAGTAACCACCCAGGGCACTGAAGAGTACATACTTCTCACACTTTCCTCACCCCCAATTCCAGTTAGTCCATTGCCTAAATATAAGAGTTAATAATGGGCTGAAATAAGAGCGAGTAAAACTATTAAACATAACAGACTAAAGTTCAACGAATCGCACTGAACAGACCAAGTTTGGTTGGCTTTGAATGTTCCAGCTACCATGAGCTTAGGCAGGTCAACTTTATTGACTGAGAGAGGGTGTAGTATGCAAAATAAAATACTAGAAAAGCCCTTCACACCAACTGTTTAAATCTCCCAACAGTTTTGGTGGACCGTATACACAGACTAGTAAAACATTAGAGAAGTTCTCAGCAAATTATTGCCCTCGAGATTCACCGAAAAAGGGCAATACGAAACGAAAAATGACAACGACAAACATAGCTGGCAGATTGCCAGAAAATAGCCGCAATAGCTTCGTAGATCTACAGTCTGAAAAAAAAGTAAAAAAGACAGACCAAAAAATAGTCTTTTCATTGAAGGCTGAGGTGTTATATTTTGATTAAGAATCTGTATAAGTTATTACTACCTCTATGAGCTGTACTTAAATAACCTTCATTTAGAGTGACATATTCCCTTGACCTTATCTATTTGAACTAAAGTAAATAAAAGTCAATTACCAAGTGAGGAAGTCATTTTTGAGAGTGAGGTAAGTCAAGTGTGACCAAAAACTTAATCACGCGAATGAACAAAAAACTCGCTCCACTGATAGCGAAAAATGACGTCACGAACGCGTTTCAGTTGAAATTGCATGAACAAATGCACAAAAAGTGGTTGTGACGGCATATGGTTGTAACAAAAATCTTGACGACGAAATAAAAAACATAGCAGGTCCTGAAATACAATTCAAAAAATTTTCATTTACTAAACAAAATATAGACCTGGAATGAACTATGAAGGGATTGGGAAAACCACTTAGAGAAAAATCCGATCCAAAAAATCGAAAAAACAGTAAAAATCAAAGTGAAATTGCCGCATGTGAACAAAAAATTACAGGCGAGACAACGAATTTTTGTTCAAACTCCGTTATCTCACTCTACTTTAAAATTAGAGCAAAAAAATTTCACGTCGCAAAAGCACTCGCTTTTTCGCTCCACTTCCTGTTTCCGCGTGACCAAACTCACTACTCCAATTTGACTTCAAAAATCACAAAAAATTGTGCAGAGATCTTAAAAAACTTTTTAAAAAAGACAGCGCCCCGCCCCATTGCAATTCAAATTCTTTGAACTGTAAAAAAAATCAAGAGAAAGCCAATAATAGCCCCAGCTATCGCTGTGCGGCTATTAAACACGACTAATAACATAACCGACTAACGTCGGGCGAAAAGCTCTCAAACGACCGGCGAGCGGTTGGCTTTGTCAGTAGCTAGCCACAGTTTAGTGAGGCTAGCGTTAGCTTGATTCGACTCTGCAACTTTTAGTTTTCTAGCTTTGTTAGTAAACAAATCAAATAAACTGATATTTAAAAATTGTAAAATATAGCAAAATTTAAGAAAAGCTTCCAGATTTTGCAGTGAAAATGTTCAAAACTGGTTTTTCTCTCTTGAGTTATGTCAAGTAACTCATCTGCAGGCTTGAAAGCTTGGTTGGCCAGCAGTGATCCTTAAACTCAGAAAAAGACAAAAACATTCAAAAATTTTGAAAACAATCGCAAATTTAGAAATCCTGCTAAAATTCAAAATATTAAAATCTTAAAAACTATTTCATAGTCTCAAGAGACTATCCAGTATCCCTAAATCAAGCTTTAAATAGTTTCACTGGCCCATAGAGATCCATAAACTTGGAACATGAAAATTTTCCGAAAAGATTATCAAAAAAGCTAAAGCTGGAGTCATTAAAAAACTGATAATCATTCAATTAACTCTAGAAACTATGCGACAGCTTATCATGAAGCCTTGGAGGATGTCCCTAGCACCCTGGTGACGGAAAAAAATGATAACAAAAATTCAAAGATTAAAAAACTTGAAAAAATTGTGCAAAATTTTTTTTTAAAATTGATGATATTAAAATCTTGAAAAACATTCCATTACATAGACTTGCTTTACTAGAAGCTATGCAACAACCATTCCATTACAAAACTATTCTTTACTAGAAGCTATGCAACGACCATTCCATTACTGGAAGCTATGCAATAACCTATAATCAAACCCTAGATGAGGTTATGTGGCTCTTGATGGAAAAAAGGACAAATTCAAAACGTGAAAAAATAGAAGTTGCATAAAAAATGCTAGAATTTGTGATAACAAAAGTTTGTAACTAATCTATGGCACACAAACAATTTTCAGTAACTTATCAAACCCTAGCGGAAACTTTCTGTTTGGCTGAAGAACCTGAATAATGACAATAAATTGCCAGAAATTTTAAAAAAATTGCCAGTTTTGAGAAACTATTTTTAAACCCCAGAGGAGTTTTCTCGGCTCTTGAGGCTGGAAAAACCTGAAAACCGACAAAAATTTTCAAAAACACTTGAAAAAATGCAAGTTTTCTCGAAAAAATTTATCAAATTTGTCATAATAAAAACTTGAAAGCTATTCCATGGCATATAAATTTTTTCCAGTAATTTATTATCAAACCCTTAAGGAAGACTTCTGGTCCCTGCGTCTGGAAAGAAGTCTATGAACAGGAGTTCTGTGAACAGAAAACTCGCTCCACTAAGAGTGAAAAATGAGGTCAAACACGCGATTCAGTTGAAATTGCATAAACGAATTGACAAAAAGCAGATTTGAAGTAATTGTGACGTCAAATGATCGTAATAACAATATCGACGACGAAATAAAAAAAAAGAACATAGCAGGACAACTCCTGACGTACAATTCAAAGATTTTTCATTAACTAAAAAAACTAGACCTAGATCAGACTATGAGTGAATTGGGAAAACAATATTTATAAACAATAGACAAAACAAAAAACTAAATCGATGTCAAAATGCCGCATATGAACCAAAAAACCACTAGCAAGAAATGAAAATTTGGTTCAAACAAAAAACTAGGCCTAGAATGAACTATGAAGGGATTGAGAAAACCACTTAGAAAAAAATCCGATCCAAAAAATCGAAAAAACAGTAAAAATCAAAGTCAAATTGCCGCATGTGAACAAAAAATCACAGGCGAGAAAGCGAATTTTTGTTCAAACTCCGTTATCTCACTCTACTTTAAAATTAGAGCAAAAAAATTTCACGTCGCAAAAGCACTCGCTTTTTCGCTCCACTTCCTGTTTCGGCGTGACCAAACTCACTACTCCAATTTGACTTCAAAAATCACGAAATTTGTGCACAGATCTGAAAAAACTATTAAAAAAAGACAGCGCCCCATTACAATTCAAATTCTTTGAATTGTAAGAAAAAATCAAGAGAAGGCCAATAATAGCCCCAGCTATCGCTGTGCGGCTATTAAACACGACTAATAACATAACCGACTAACGTCGGGCGAATAGCTCTCAAACGACTGCCGAGCGGTTGGCTTTGTCAGTAGCTAGCCACAGTTTAGTGAGGCTAGCATTAACTTGATTCGACACTGCAACTTTTAGTTTTCTAGCTTTGTTAGTAAACAAATCAAATAAACTGATATTTAAAAATTGTAAAATATAGCAAAATTTAAGAAAAGCTTCCAGATTTTGCAGTGAAAATGTTCAAAACTGGTTTTTCAATCTTGATTGATGTCAAGTAACCCATCTGCAGGCTTGAAAAGCTTCGTTGGCCAGTAGTGATTGTTGAACATTCAAAAATTTTGAAAACAATCGCAAATTTTGAAATCTTGCTAAAATTCAAGATATTAAAATCTTAAAAACTATTTTATAGTCTCAAGAGACTATCCAGTATCCCTAATTCAAGCTTTAAATAGTTTCACTGGCCCTTAGAGATCCATAAACTTGAAACATGATAATTTTCCGAAAAATTTATCAAAAAAGTGCTAAAGCTGCAGTCATTAAAATAATGATAATCATTCCATTAACTCTAGAAACTATGCGAAAGCTTATCATGAAGCCTTGGAGGATGTCCCGAGGACACTGGTGACGGAAAAATGATTAAAAGATTCAAAGATTAAAAAACTTGAAAAAATTGTGCAAAATTTTTTTTAAAATTGATGATATTAAAATCTTGAAAAACATTCCATTACATAGCTTTGCTTTACTAGAAGCTATGCAACAACCATTCCATTACAAAACTATTCTTTACTAGAAGCTATGCAACGACCATTCCATTACTAGACGCTATGCAATAACCTATAATCAAACCCTAGATGAGGTTATGTGGCTCTTGATGGAAAAAAAGGACAATTTCAAAACGTGAAAAAAATAGAAGTTGCATAAAAAATGCTAGAATTTGTGATTACAAAAGTTTGTAACTAATCTATGGCACACAAACAATTTTCAGTAACTTATTATCAAACCCTAGCGGAAACTTTCTGTTTGGCTGAAGAACCTGAATAATGACAATAAATGATTAAAGAAATTTTTAAAAAAATTGCAAGTTTTGAGAAACTATTTTTAAACCCTAGGAGTTTTCTCGGCTCTTGAGGCTGGAAAAACCTGAAAACCGACAAAAATTTGAAAAATTGCAAAACTGAAAAAATGCAAGTTTTCTCGAAAGAATTTATCAAATTTGTCATAATAAAAACTTGAAAGCTATTCCATGGCATATAAATCTTTTCCAGTAATTTATTATCAAACCCTAAAGGAAGACTTCTGGTCCCTGCGTCTGGAAAGAAGTCTATGAACAGGAGTTTTGTGAACAGAAAACTCGCTCCACTAAGAGTGAAAACTGAGGTCAAACACGCGATTCAGTGGAAATTGCATAAACGAATGGACAAAAAGCAGATTTGAAGTAATTGTGACGTCATATGATCGTAATAAAAATATTGGCGACGTAATAAAAAGAACATAGCAGGAAAACTCCTGACGTACAATTCAAAGAATGTTCATTAACTAAAAAAACTAGGGAGGAAAACCTGAGGAAAACCATATTTATAAACAATAGACAAAACGAAAAACAAAATCGATGTCAAAATGCCGCATATGAACCAAAAAACCACTACAGAAATGGAAATTTGGTTCAAACAAAAAACTAGGCCTAGAATGAACTATGAAGGGATTGGGAAAACCACTTAGAAGAAAATCCGAACTGCAGAAAATATGCAACAAATATGCAATAGGAATATTTTCAATTATGAGTTTCGACTCTGCAACTTCTAGTTTTCTAGCCTTGTTAGAAATTAAATCAAAGAAAAATCTGAAAAGCGCAAAATTTAAAAGCCAAGTTTCCAGATTTCGCAGTGCAAAAACTGTACAACCACATTTTTTGTCTCTCCAGTTCTCTCATTTAGCCCATTTGCAAGTCTTAAAAAATTTCGTGGGGCAGTAATAATCGTTTGACTCAAAATGACAAAAATAATCAAAAATTTTTAAAATTGCAAATTTCAACAAAATCTTGCAAACATTTGATATTGAAATCTTCAAAACCATTTAATTGTCTCAAGAGACTATCCAGTATCATCTTTTCAAGCTTTCAATAAGTTCACTGTCTCATAAACATCCATAAACTTGGAACATGATAAAAAAATTTCCGAAAATTCGAAAAAATTAATTTTTTTTTAAAAAATTGCTTAAGCAGGAGTCATTTAAATATTGATAATCATTCCATTAACCCAAGAAACTATGCGACAGCTTGTCATCAGGCCTTGGAGGAGACCCTTAGGTCCCTGGTGCAGGAAAAAAATGATAAAAAGTTCAAGAAGATTCAAAAAACTTGAAAAAATTTGGATACATTTTTTTTAATTGCCGATATTAAAATTTTGAACATTCCATTACATCTAAATGATATGCAGCAGCCTATCAACTTCAAGTTTTTTTTAAAAAAAAACTGCTAAAAATTGTGTTATTTGAAAGTTGAAAACTCAGCAACCGCCTATAAAAAATTTCCAGTAACTCATTAACAAACCTTAATGCAGGTGTTCTGGCTCTTGATGTTGAAAAAACGTGAATAATGACTGTAAATGTCAACAAACTAAAAAAAAAAATTGGAAGTTTTGTCAAACTGCTAAAACTTATGATGTCAAAATTTTGAAAATCATTCTGTTAACATTAGCAACTATGTAATATCCATCATCAAACCTTAGAGGAGATTACTTGACAGCTAGGGATGGAAACATTCAAAAGAAATTTCAAAAAGCTTGAAGAAAATTGCAAATTTTATTTAAAATTGCTAAAAATCATGATATTTAAAAATTGCAAACTACTCCGTGGCCAATAACAATTTTAGGTGACTTATGGTCAAACCCTTTAGGAGATTTTCTCGTCCCTGGGTCTGGGAATACTTGAAGAATGCCAACAAATGCCAAAAATAATGCAAAATTTGTCCAAAAAAAAGCTAAAACTCGTGATGTTAAAACGCTGAAACCCATTCCATTACCACTAGAAACTATGCGGTAACCTAATATAAAACCCTAGAGGAGGTTCCTTAACACCTAGGGCTGAAGAACCTCAAAAAATGACAAAAATTTTCAAAGCTTGAAAAAAATTGTGCAAATAAGAAAAAAATTGCGTGTTTTTAACGATCGGTTGTTCGTCAGCAACCACAGTGGGGGGGGGCGGGGGTGCACCGGGGGCTGATGGAGGGTGGGCAACAGTGGGGTGGGGGGCAACAGCGCGGTGCGGGGGTGAGGGAAATAGGGGGGGGGGGGTCAACAGTGGGGGTGTCGTCAACCTCTAAGAACCGCCCCTCGCAACATAAGTATAAGTCTCCAAAACAGTCTGAGCTGAAACAGAGCTGAAAGGCTCCAAGAGCACTGAATGCCCGCTGGGCGCTACCTGTTTATCCCGATTTTGAGGACGAAAAGTCAAAAGCGTCAGAAAAATCGGTCAAGCGAAAAATCGCATTAAAAAACGCCCGACAGGACTAATATAATTGCTACAAACTTCGTTTGAGAACAAATAATAATATAATCGCAGCTGGGTAGTAGCGGGGCAATAAGTCCACAAAAAGGCTCCAAAGGCAATATATTATACATATTAGAGATTATTTGGTCTAATGGTAATATTTGCTGCATAAAAGTCTACAACAGTAAATTGGCTTTAAAAAATGGCCCTAAATTGCATAAAAAATTTTGTAAATGAATATAATGTTCACAAAGGCTATCAAAAAGACAATTACTGGTTAACATGAGTTATTTTTAAAAAATGGCCAGAAAAATAGAGTTAAAACAAGCTTTTTACACATTCGGCATTTCATTTAACATCCTGTTTCAATGACAGTTCAAGAAATCTCAGGAGGACCCCGAAACCGATTTGAAGTAGATAATGCCTTAGGTCTCTGTCAACCACTCAATGAATAACAAGAGCCTACTAACGAAATCTACAACCCATTTTTTTACAATAAGAGGGAAAAAAACTTGTCAAGCTGAACGCAATTGGCAAAACAACTTGCAATAAAAAGGTCTTCAGTACATAACTGCCTACCACCTGATATCAAAACCGAAACGGAACAAAGAAAAAATTCGATATAAAAAGATGAAATCTCTCTCAGAATAATAAGAGTCCACTCCAAATTCCCTCTGCGTTTGTTCAGCAGATTGACATAATCACTTCTTTTCAAGTGTGGCATTTGACTTTATTTGAAACACGTTCTCTCCAATAGATATTACCGACTGAAAATAAATCACCATTACGCATCACTGGAATGCCACTTGAATTGAGCTGCCTTAAAATCCCAAAGAGCTATTTATCAGGACAAAAACAACAAGTTAGGCATGATAAAAAGGTCAACCAAAAATTCAAAAGGGTTCCAGCAAAAAAGTTTTATTGGAACAGGTGTCATCTCAAATTCTTGAAGTACTATTTCTAACATATCCGATAACGCCGGAAAAATTGCACTCGAACGATTAGTGGGAGCAACAATTTATTGCCGCCGGCGTAATTCGGGATGGGGACTAGATTCACTAAGGGTGCTTCAAATGATGTCACTAGATATAATTATATGCCACAATAAACATAACCGACTAGCGTCGAGCGAATTGCTCTCAAACGGCTAGCAAGCGGTTGTCTTCGGTAATAACCAGCTGGGGCTGACGGAGGGGGGGGGGGGTGATGACCGAGAGGGGATGACTGCGGGGTTAAACCTGTTAAAAATAACAACCGCCCTTCACACCATGAAAATTCGGTGAATCATATTATTACAGACTAGTAGGGCTCTAAGAGAGCTGCTGGGCATCTTACTGCCCTCTTGGGGCTACTGCCGCCACTTGAATTTAGTTATGACACTTGTGAAGTCAAGGGCAGAAGTCACTCGAAAAGTCAAAACGTTCAAGCAAAAATTTTGCATAAAGAAAGACCAACAAGTTTGAAATAAATGCTTCAAACTTTGTTCAAGAGCACTCAAGGAGTATGTAATTAAAGGACTACAATAATTGATTCAAACTTTGTTCAAAGCGCATAAAAGTTAACAGGTAAAGCTACATTAACGGAAACAAAAATCACGACAATCGCCTGGAAAACAGTTAATCCCAAAAAATGCAATTAATGCAAATGAGATAACTTCCAATACTCAACCAAACACAAAGGTTGTTAAATACTTACCAATGAAACCATTGTCAAGGCTACCATATCCACTGCCATCAGATGATCCGACGAGAGCGTCAGCAGATAACTGACCATTGTTTGCATCTATTCGATTATCAACAGATTGAGAAGAGACATTTGCAGCAGAATCCCACACTGTTTCCAATTTGTGAACCAGAAGAACCTAAGCATACTCAACTTAGACACACTTTTCATATTCAACTTTTGTTCCTGTCCCTTTTCTGTTGCTTTCGCAATGCTGAATTGCAATTGAGCTCTCGATGGTAAAAGCTGTATTGCTAGCCCGATATTGATTTATAGTGAGCAATATAGATAGGTTTTCCTTTTTCAGAACTCGTCATTCTATATATGTACATAAAAATTTATTGCGAATAGTTTTGATTAAAAAACCTATCGACAGCAGATTATCCTAATTAAATTTTAATGTTTAAATAAGCTAAACAATTTAGCTGAAATACTTTGGATAAATTTCCGATAATTTTTTACAAATTTCAGCTATTTTTGCAAAATAAACGTCGCCATAAATTTGAGCTGAACGTCGCCATAAACTACTACTCAATTTTTTAACCATTTTGGTTGGATTTTCTAAACATTCTGCAGCCTATAGTTTCTGAGAAATTATAGGCTGCCGACGCAAATTGCACACAATTCAACAGCGTGTTGTTATTTTAAATCTCTTGAATAAAGCCTGACCCGATTTGATTTTAATGTTTAAAAACATCTTAAAAAAAGTAAACAAACGACTAAACGTCGGAAGATTTGCTCTCGAACGGCTTGTGGGAGCTCTAATCAATTGCAGCCCACTTCAGTCGGGGGGGGGGGGGAATGGGTGGGACTAAGAAGTTCAATAGTGGGCTTTAAATAACCGCATAGAGGTTAATATATACCACAATTAAGATTTTAAGTGAAAAATGGCACCACTTTCGGCGCACTTTTCATTTCACTTTTAGTACTAATTTGCCACCAATTAAGTTCAGCTGCTTGAAATTGTGATTGAGAGGGAATTTTAGATCACGCAAAACGCAAAATGTCAAGGGCGTAAAAGTGACTCCAAAAAGTCAAAACGCTCAAGCAAAAATTTTGCACACGTTTACAATAAATGCTTCTCTACGAGAGCAATTATAAAAAAATATTCATTTTTTCCTACAGACCATCGGGGCTAATTTGTTTTGCTAGAACTGTGACACTACAGTCTCAGACAAAATAGTCCCAAATTGCAAAATGTTCCCAGCAAAACAGTCCCTGACAAAATAGTCCAATAAAAGCAGACAAAATAGTCTATAACCATATAGCGAAAAAATATGGAAACAATTGTAAATAAAATCTACAAACAATTAACAAACATAATATATGAATTAAGCTTCTGAATGCATTGTTTTTTATTGATATCAGTTAAAACTAAAACAAAAACTTTTAATAATTGGGCAAAAACTATGTTGTAATCAGCCAAAGATTTGTTCAATGAAGTACAAGCATATGAAGAACTTAAGGGGTTTCTCTGCTAATTGATGTGCATATGTTTAACTCTATATTTTGTCTACTATTTTGTCTGAGACCGTTTTGTCTGCTCTCTTGGGACCATTGTCTGGGAATATTTTGCTATTCGGGACTGTTTTGTCTGTTCATCAGGCAGCGTACAAAATTTCTTTCATCAAGTATCTCTTTTTGCAACCTTGTTCGCTGACCGACACACTTTAGTTGCATAGAGGCTATCTCGAATGAATAAACAACTGGAGGAAGCCAAATTCAAAATTTGGTCAAAACATGGAAACATGTATTCACTCAAAAAAACTTCGTCCTTGTTTTTTTTTAAAATTCCCATATATAGCTTAATTTAAAAATTCCAAACAGGGGTGTCAGTACAAGTTTTTTTGTTGCAAATCTTCAAACTTCTTCAGAACGCTATCATCAAAACCTACATCTGCTTAAAAATTTCTGATCAGTATTACAAAAAAATGATGGTTTGAAGTTTTGCTGTTTTTCACTGCAAAAGCTTTATTGTGACAAAGCTTCATTAACATCGAAAGAAAACTTACAACATATGTGATGTTTTCACTAAACCATTTTTTTCTTGCACTGCAAACTTGAACGAAATTTGCCTGGGTCGGGTTATTTTTAGGGTTACTAAAGTTAGCAGGTTTAGTTCCAAATTTTAAATTAATACTTGTTACTTCCCAAGTTTACCTTCTGTGCAGTATTTGGTTCAAAAACGAGCACAATTTGGATGTCGGAGCACATGTCCAAATACACATTATCGAGGCGAGGCTCCTTGATCAATAGGAATTTGTCAATTTTTGATATAAATATGGTTAAGTCAGTAGTTAATCAAAGTCAGTTGATCTCCATTTGACTCTGAACGATTGACAGAAAGTCTGCCCCATAATACATTAATTTGCTAAATAGACGTCAAACTATAATTCCAGACAGCCAGTTACAGTAATCCATATTGTCTGATAGTTTTTAAATTCGTATCTATTGGTTCAGCTGCACCTTCTATTACGCCTGGTTTTACTGTGTAGTTATCTATAACAATGCTGAGTTGGGGGGATTGAAAATGTGTACCCAATTAGCTCGGATGGGCCAAAAGAGACCAGATCTATTCTTTCCTGAAATCAAACCCACCAGGAATGCGATCAGGGGACAGAGTAATACAAGTCCAGTGGATATGATCCTGATGTAGTATCTTCTCTGGACAGATGAGACTTGCTGATGTTGCCTGTGTTGCCTTCTGCTGCTGTTGCCACTATTCGCATGAGCAGCAGCCGACGACATTTGCCTGAGCATTAGGACACTCCAGAAAGTACAGTATATCACCACAAAGCACAAAACACACACCAACAGCCACACAGGCACAAACACCAACTAAAATTACACACATCTACATAAAACACGAACCAACAAACTAAAAATCCTATCATCGACCACCATTTTTGCAAGTAAAACGATTTTTTGACATGCATTTCGAATGCAGATTTAAAACATGCATTTCAAATGCAGATTAATAAATGTCTTGAATAACGGTTTCTCAAACATGCTTCATACATTTTAATGTAGCTATTTTAAACGCCATTAATAGTTTCGTAATTCCGGTTTCAGGCTAGACGGAATCCATGGAACGGCACAAAATTGACTGCTATAGCACTTGGTTCAATTTCATTTTAATAACATCACCGTTTTAGCGAGCTCACAATCGCTTTACTAACCGCCCAAGACCAATTGATGACGCCATCCAACTTGATAGTGACAAAGAGGTAGAACAGGAGGTTACTGGCATGTAACAACTCCAACTGAAACAACATGACCATAATGGCAAACAAGATCAGCGCCACACTTTCAAATTAACAGAGAATTAATATAAATTGATGTTTGTATGAATTTTAAAAGATTAAAATACAAGCAACTGACGTCTCAAACGACTGGCGAGCGTTTGGCTTTGTAAGTAGCTACGGCTTATGGAGGTCAGCTTTAGCTTAATTGAAGGGGCGTAGGGTGAGCGCAGCGGGGGGGGGGGAGCTTACTGGTGGGTCAAACTCTAAACTCGCCCTTCACAACATGAGTATACGTCTCCAAAACAGTTTCTGTGAATCGCATACTTGGATACCAGTGAGCGCTACCTGTTTATCCCGTTTTTAAGGACGAAAAGTCAAATGGGTCAGATGAAAAATCGGTCCAGCGAAAAATCGCATAAAAAGACCACAGGACTATAATTGCTACAAATTTCGTTTGAGAGCAATGAATTATTTTTTTTTGCGGCAAAGTATTTTCAACCTTTTTGGTTATATATTGAATTTGCCTTTTTCAGAAAAGACGTAATCCTTTTAAATAATTTCAACTAAAAAAACCAACATAGAAAATCAATGCTATAATTAGGGTGCGCGGGAACAATAAAACGCACATTGCTTTCCCTCATTATGGTAACTGAAGGGGCGGGGGCTTTGTGTTAAATTTCCTAGTCCTTGCGTAAAATGTTCTAAGCCTGCTATAATTGGAAGGACTCAAAAAATATGCAAATTGATATTAGTTCGCAAAATTAAATGACTAAATATGAAAGGCAACTCACGATAAATGACCGATCATGTCTGTAAAGCCACCAGAAGTAGAAGCAGGAGTAAGGAGTCGAAAAGATGAGTGGCGCAAACACAATGAACCAGCTCATGTGTCCATAATGTGTGTCGTTAGAATATGTATGATCAATAGCATTCAACTTCAAGCAACAAAGAACTTCGAAAAGGGCTAATTGAAAGCACAGAACAACACAGAGAAGCATTGATTGGAATTCAACTCGGTTCTCTCCAAACCTTAAAAAAGTAAAGCATATATTAAACAACTCACACTGGAGATGACTTTCGCATAAATCCATTCACAAAATATTCCCAATGGTAAAAACTTATGTGGATAATAGTTAAGCATCGGAAAATTAATGCACTGACAACGTTTGGATTTGCACTTTATGGATCTATAGTGCAATTTTAGAGCACACTAACAAATTGTGCTATAAACCGTTTTTGTTTTAAAAAACAGCACAAGTGAGTGCATGTGTGTTAAACTTTAATGCCCGCTAAGCTTGTAGCAGATTGGCAGAATATTCTTCAGTACCTTAGCTGTGGACTTGCACACCATACAATGGAGCCCACAAATGCTCCAACGACAACCAGCGTCTTCCATACAAAAAGGGGTGTGAACACAGACCAAAAAGAAATTGCCAACAACCCATCTAGCTTTAAAGCCAATAACAAAAGGAAAAGAAGAATTGATAAGTAAACGATGAATTTGCTAAACACACAGCTCATCTAACTATCTGAAACTTGTTTTCAAATAAAAGGCACAAATTGAAGTATATTAGAAGTCGCAAAACTATTATGTTAATGACACAACTTCATACATCATAAACTGCAAGTTTTTAATGATTAGTTTAATAAACTTTGTGAGGTCCGTTTTTCGTGAATATACGTCGACCAATAGTTGTTACAAATGTAATTAGCGATCATATCAGAGTGATTCCGAAAAATTGTGCAATTGATACAAGAAAAATTGTGCAATTGATAACATAGCTGGCAGATTGCCAGAAATTAGCCGCAATAGATTCGTAGATCGGCAGTCTAAAAAACAGTAAAAAAGACAGACCAAAAAAATTCGTCTTTTCATTGAAGGCTGATCTGTTAAATTTTGATTAAAAATCTGTAAAGTTATCGCTGCCTCTATTAGCTGATCTCAAATAACCTTCATTTAGACTGACACACACCCATTTGACTTTGACCTTATCTCTTTGAATTGAAGTAAATTAAAGTCAATTTCAAAGTGAGGAAGTCATTTTTGAGAGTGAGGTAAGTCAAGTGTGACCAAAAATTTAATCACGCGCATGAACAAAAAAAACTCGCTCCACTAAGAGCGAAAAATGACGTCACACATGCAATTCAGTTGAAATTGCATGAACGAATGAACAAAAAGTGGCTGTGACGTCATATGGTCGTAACAAAAATCATGACGACGAAATAAAAAAAACCAAGAGAAGGCCAATAATAGCCCCAGCTATCGCTGTGCGGCTATTAACCAGCGAAAATTCTGATGGGCAAACTTTCAAGGCCCGATCTCCTAGAGAGAGAGAGAGAGAGAGAAATACGTGAATTCAATTTGAAGTATAAAAACATTGCGTTATTCAAATCGAAAGTGCAACAAATTTGAAGGGAAAATTTTTTGAACTTAAAATAATGAAAAAACAGTGGACAAAATTGTTGATGATTCGCTATATACAGCGAAATCCTTTCAAAAGCAACCATAAAAAGTCGGAGGACACTTTCGTCTTTGCCATAAAAAATTCTGTTGAGCTTAAATTTTTTATTGCACCTTGCAAGGAGTTCCAGTTCCTAGAAGTATGGTGAAAAAATGAGTCTCCTAGAAAGGCCAATGATATGTAGTCGTGAAATATGATATTATGAATTCTATTTATGTGATAATTAGCACTGAGAAGACCAACACATTGCTCGAAAGCTTTCTTGTTAGCTCTGATGTAGTCAAAAACAAAGACTTTTGCTGAATGCTTTGGTCAATGCTCAAACATTTTTTTGACCTGCCCAATTCAGAAGAGTCCTTGATAAATGAGCGGGGAAATGCAGTTTTCAGACCCCAATTCATCCGGATTTCCGGTGAATGTAAAAAAAACTTATCCTTATACCAATGAAGAAAAGGCTACTGTAGTCAAAATGAGAACAATGGCACCTAATAAAGCTTCAAGATTTTGTAGGTAGCTGATTCCTAATACCAGCTCGAATATACTTTGATTGCACGCACATGTTGTAATCTTTCAAAAGAAAACTTTCTATGAGTGACTGAATTCAGTGAAAAACCAACTGAGCGAGGCTTTTGTCGGAGCTTTGATGTGATACTGAATCAAAAACTTTTAAGAGGTCTAAAAGTGCAGCATTAATTATCTCCGTGGAATCAATTGCCATCCTGAAAAATTATATTGAGCAACGCAAAGCGTCATAAATAGAACCTTTTGATCTTATACAAGAGTGCTCTGGTTTTAAAATTCCCCGATATGTGCAGTTCTTTGAGAAAGTATAAATTTTTCAAATATTTTAGAAAAAGCAAATGTTATGGATAGGGGCCAATAGTTTGTAACGTTTGAAAAATCTTCTTTTTAAATCGTTGTCACGTCAGCAAGTTTCATTTGTTATTGAAATACGTTGGTTTTAACACTTTGTTTAATATGTAAGTGATATGAGGCGCAAAAATCGATGCACCTTCTTTAATTGTCCAAGCCCGCACAGTACATGGTCCAAGTGGTTTACGCGGATTCAACTCCAAATTGTTTTAGGCACTCAACCCTCGGTAATATTATCCAAAAAGAACAACCTTGCATGAGCAGAAGATATTGCATAAGAATATTTTACTTTAACACCTGTATGAAACCAATGTTAGCAAACGAAAAATTAAAGTTTTTAGCTATTTTGTGATCATCTGTAAAAACGTCACCAAATGAATTTCAATGCATTCGTTGATGAGAATTTTTGGTTACAAGTCCTTATTTGGTTGAATAAATTCTACTGGCTTCTTTCACTACTGAGAGATGCAAATACTTCATGGGCATAACTTCATGGGTTTTCTTTTAAAAGTGCGGCCTCTCAATCATTCCTAACTCTCTTGTATAAATTCCAGTTTCTGTTCGCCTGGAAATTACCAAATGAGAGAAATTGACAGCGTTGATAACGTTTTCTTAAAAACTGTCATCTAATAATTGCTTTTGTCAAACAAAAAACAAACCTTAATTTTTTTGCATTTTTTAAGCATGATTGACCACAAATTGTTTGTTTTAAGCGTTGTGTCAAATACAAATTCTGCTACGTAGGATTTTGTATCCGTCATTTTATAATCTATAGGTGTTTCAACTGTTTTGCAGATTTTAGTTGGGACATATGAGCAGCTTGTTCGGCGACCGTATGATATCAAAACAGAGTCAAGATTAATTTTTCCAAAGCTCCAATATTCCATATTAGAATTACCCAATAGACAGACAGAGTTGTTTTTTTAGAACTCTCAAGGTTTAATGCCAATATATCAATAAAACTTTCTTGATATCTTTTGGGTTGTAAGTTATGTTCATTAGTAATTTGTTCGACTTTGGGTTGAAATCCTCTTAGGACTCCACCCAAATTGACTCGTATAGTATTCTGGTAAACAATTTCAGCTCACATCTTAGTTTCGGCAACAATTTTTTTTTGTAACCAAAAGTGCAACACCACCTCTTTTACAGTAGATATTTTTATCGCGATCCATTCCAAAAAGAACCTGCGTTTCTGATATATTCAAGTACTATCTTCGTCATTTTTGTTTAACCATGTCTCCGTGATGCCAAAAATGGTGCTTCCACCTATGTCTGAGAATAATTTGTGAAATTGACTACCTTGAACAATTTGCACTTTAAGATGACAAAACTTAAGATTTCTGTCCTACTCTGGCAAAATTTCAATAACATCGTCGGAGTTTATTAGGAAAACTAAATAATTAGAAATTAAAATCGTTTTCATCGGCACTACCCTGTATTTTCTCGCAATTTGTTACCTATGGAACTGGCACTCTTGTCTGATTTCTGTTTTCGGTAGTTCAATGTTTTACAAAACCAACATCGTCACCAAACAACACAATACATAGATAACATAGTCAGAAACTTGCGCCAAACAACAGTGACCCAAGTTAAACCACCTCTCAGTCATTGAAATTATTTTTTAAAACTAGATTTAAAAAAAATTTCAGGACCAAGAGCTCAAAAGCATTGAGGATGTGCAAAAAAACTCAAGCAATTAACAACGAAAAAATCCATGCTGACACCAGCTTTCAAAATTATTGACAGTAAAAAAAGCATAGTACATCCGTGGTCCAGAGACATTCCGAAGATTGTAAGAAATTCGCTGAAATTTCAGTGCATTTATTAAAATTTCGCTAAATTCAGTGCATTTATTAAAAAATCTTAGCGTGTTTCAGCGCATTATTATGTATGTTTTTCACGTCGAAAAATTTGAACATTCAGCGCAATTCGGAGCAGTTCTGAAAAAATCTATAGAAACCCCGAAGCTGAAGATCTGTTTGAAAATGCTCGCGCTGATCTAAAAGGTCAAATTTAAGCCACCTATCAGTCAGTGAAATTAATTTTACAACTAAACTTTAAAAATTTCATAATTGAGTGCTCAAAAAACTCATGAAAGTGATAACAAAAAATTCCATGCATTAAACCTTCTACAACCCAACACCAACTACAATATGCAACAAGAAGCAACTTCAACGCCAGCTGCAAAGAGGCCAAAACCAAGCAACACCCTGTTCATGAAGCACCTCTCTGCTGTCCAAAGCGCGCGTCCGGAAGCTTTGTCTTCCATCTATAGCAACAAGTACGCTGAGGACCATAGCTTTGTGATAGTTGGAGTAAGCAAGATCCTGGACGAAGTCAAAGCAGCAATTAACAAGACCTACCCAGCGATGATGAGCCTAGTGCGAATCAAAAGCCGAGCTACCCAAGCACCAACCCGGCTAGTGAGAGCCTTCACAAGATGCGAGACCCTGAAGACCCTTCTGATCGACCGCGGCCTAATGATCGGGCTCACCCATCACCGATGCGAGGAGTCAAGACAAGCCGAGCCCTTTTCTCCTCCTCCCAGACGTGATGTGGTGATCCAGTGCTATCGGCGCCAAGACTTCGGTCACAAGGCGAACGCCTGCATCCAAGAAGCCAGATGCATCAGATGTGGAGGCAATCACAAACTAGCAGAGCGCACTGTCCCCCGAGATAAACCGAAATGCGCCAACTGCAATGGAGACCACGCTGCCAGCTACAAGTGTTTCAGCAAATACCAGGACAAGCTGTCAGCAAACCGACCCCTCATAGTGAGAGAGCTCCCTGTAATCCTCGCAACCGCCACCCAAATTGTAGCCGATGCCGCCATTCATGCCAAGACCACCCGGTACACTGACTTCGACCGCAGCGAGTTCCGCCAAGAATGAAAAGACAGACAAGACCACCACTACTCCAATCTACTCCGCAAGCTCCTCAAAGTGCCTCCTGCCGACGATCTAGACTGCTACCCAAAGAGCAAGAAGATCTAGACTGCGACATGCCACCCAATGAAAAAGACCACAACTACTGCAACCAAATAGAACAACTACTGCTACTGAACTCACAACTGCGACAGAGGGACTTAAGAGAGCTGGGAACCCACAGCTCCAGAAGTTCCTGCTCAGACGAGCGAAACACACATCATCATCATCATCAACAACAACAAAAAATTCCATGCTTTGAACAAGAACAAAGATATTCACGCGGATACCATCTTTCAATTTTATTGACCGTAAAAAAGGTTTTAACACACTCTTTTTGACAAATTTTCAATCCTGTTCGCCCCTGTTTGACGCAAACCGCTGATTTAGCGCTGAACCGTTACCAAATTAACGCTTTGATACTGTGGAAGAATTAAGCTGAAAATTCAACTATCTTCTTACAACATTGGAGAGCATTTCAAAACAATTCAGCGCAATAACATGTGTCTATGCGCTCAATTTTTTGAGAAATCAGCGCAATTCAGGGCACACGATAAGAACTTAATACAAAACGCCCGTTAAAATAATCTGTTTGAAAAACATTGCCCAGAAACTAGCTGAAATGAAATCATCCCTGATGTAGCGGAAACTTTAATCTTAAAATTTGCTTTTTTTCATCATCGAGGACTCAAAGGCTTCCAAAGGGGGGGGGGCGTAAAAAACCGAATGCAAGTGAAAACCGAAAAAATTCACGAAGGCACAGATTCAGGACAAAAACAGCTTCCACATTTCTGACTGTATAAAAGCCATAGCAGTTGTCGAGAAAACATTTAGACCAGAATTTTGCGCTGAATTTTCTGACAAATTGAGCGCCAATTCCTGCAACGATCTGTTTGGAAACACTCGCGTCGAGAATAGCAGGACAAATTAATGCGGATCTTCATTATTAGTAAGTTGACTTTTGAAATTAATCCACTCAAATATAAAAAAGGGCCGTGTACATCATCCGGCAACGATGGATGTAGGTAGGAAAATATGGGATGATGAGTACCACTTAGCCGGATGCTGCACTCCAAGCTGTTCCCCTCCAGACAGTGTAAAGACGGCCCAGTCACAAAAATAATAAACAAGTGGAGAGGCAAACACTTTTATATATATAGCACACATAGGGAACTGGTATGGAAGGATTACAATAAAATTGGAATATCAAGGAATAAGCAAAGGAATAAAGTTAAACAGCCAATTACTCAGTGCAGTCTACTCTCCTCCACGACGACGCTAATCAAAGTTTCACTGAGTACACGAGGCTTGAGGGCGCGACATCCCCTCAAGCAGAGAACGCAGCTCCTCAGAAATTTGAAGCTGATTTTCGTTCGGATGTAGCTTATGGTGTCGGCGTACGGCTCTCCGCATTTTTCGCTGATCTTGGTTGCGAGTTGTTTCATAACGCGCGATGCTGATGGCCCAGCACCGCCCAGGTAGCAAAAACCAGTGCGTTGAAACTGCTGTGTTCCGTTTTGAGGATTCGCTCTTCGTACTTTTTTCGCTTGATGCTCTCGTGCTATTTGTATGCATCTTTGATGGTCTTAGGGCAGCTCTTCGCATGAGGGTTGAAAATCTTCGCATCGAAGAAAATGCGACTAAAGCGGGAGCCCAACAGACCGTTTGCCTTGATATCCAGTCGAGCGTCATCATCAGTAGTGGTGGAATTACTCGAGAAAATTTCTCTCTCGAGCGACTGAAGTTTTAACTCTATCTGGACATCGTGGCAAACGTCATCCATCAGGTTTGCAAACACGTCTTTTATTTCGTTGTGTCCTAGGTGCGTATAGCCGCCTTTGGCGTAATGTAGGGCATGGGTGAGGCTAAATTCTTTCCCGCATGGGCATAAAGATGGCGTGTTCTTCGTTCCCAGGTGTAGCGAAGTGCTATTCCATTACGGAACTCAATCTTCGTGAGTTGGAAACCATGTTTTGATAACGGAAATGCGTTAAGCCAGCTAGATGCTCTTTTCTCCGAGACCAGCTTGATGGTATACTTCTTTTCTGGTAGATTGTTTTCGATTGTAGATTTTTTCGAGATGAGTTCACGTAGCATGTCTGCTTCCTGTCTGAGACTGATCTTAGTTTGTTCTAATTCACTTTTCTGAATTTCGAATGAATGATTATTGAATGACGCCAATAGACTTGAGAGTTCAATTGATTGATCAAGATTTTTATGAAGATATTGTGGGAAGGCGCTGTTAAGCCCACCCGTTCTGAGAGGGGTAGAAAAATTTTCTCTTTCCTCTTGGATTATTTCTTTGCCGACAATGTTCGGTATGACTCGGCCAAGCCGCTCCTCCACCTTGTCCAAAACCCCGTCCATGGAAGGTGTAGTACGCGACAGGAAGCTCAAATTCTGTTGAACCCCCTTCGTCAAACATGCATGGGCATTCTGGTGAGAGGTGAGAGCAAATTGGCCAAGTCTGTCAAAACTTTTTGTTTATTTAATTTCTACATATTTCAGAAATTTTTACAGGTCTCAGAGCTCCCGGTAACTGATCCCAGGACTCGAGCGCCCTGCCTGATTTCCAGATTTGTGCCAGCAAACACCGTTGACGGTTGGCGCTCGCCTCCTGGCCTAATTATCAAAGACAAGATATCCGTACTTGTGACAAAGCTGAGTGGGCTTGTCGAAGAGTGCCCTGATATCTTTCAACATACCGACCACGTTACCATTATCAGCATACCGTTTTTGTGTCAAGGAGTCATTGTGAAGTCTTTTTATTAGGGTTTGATTGCGATTCCATACATTGCCATCCAAACGGGATCGCCTTGTGTCGTACCATCCTGAGACAGAATGGTCGACTTATCGATGTAGAGATGAGAAGAGTGGCTATAGGAATTCTGTAGGGCAACATACAAAGATGGGCATAAGGCTTTCACGTTCTCTAATGCTGTTTGTCTATTGAGCACGTTAAATGCCTTTTTGACATCAATTAGTAGAATTGCTTCGTTTTTGGGATCATCAGAACTGCGACGAAGCGATTGTATGGAATGTTCTATGCCGCATTTCTGGCCCAGGCACAGCTGCATGTTTCCACCGAGGGATGTTAGATCTTGCCTGACGCAGTCGACGATTATGCGTCCGGTGATGCGATGCCATAATTCACCAATACCAATAGGTCTCACACCTGGACATTTATCCAGAGCCACTAGTCGACAACCATTGTATGCAATAAAATCATCCGGTGTTATTATGGACGTGGCCATCCTCTTAGCAAACTTGGCATTAAGTTTGCAGAGGTTCGTGGAGTTTTGCTCGAAAGCAGAAAGTAGTCTACGCCAGTCATCGGCATCGAGACCTGAAGGTCTGGCACTGCCATGAGTCTTTATTGCTTGTTTTTGGACGAGCCTGGCACTGGTTTTTTCAAAAACAGCGGGGTGGTAGGGAAGCGTGCGTGGATGTTTGCTCTGAATGCAGTTGGGCTCCACGGGTTGTCCTTCAGGATGTTTGCCATCTAAAATCTCGAGGACCGTTCTGCCGTCTATGAGATCGGTAGGTGCAAGCTTTCAGCCTTTATGGTCATCCGAAAGAACGCGAATAGCATTACTGATTTTTCCACATGACATGAAATCGTTGAACATCTTGAGGTCAGTGTGCTGCTTTCTGTTCCTCGAATTCATTCTCATTTGCAGCTGTGCCATGCACGCAGTCTATGCCTGATGATCTTGTTGTTCGATCCATCGTCCGTGTTCTTTGTTTGACTGAGGGTTAGGTGCGAACGTATCATACAGAGGGTCAGAGATTTATCGGATCTATCCGTGTTTACGGCAATTGGGGAGAGGACACTGTGAAGGGCTTCGGCGAACTGTTCCCCTGTCTTGTTCTTACTGAGCGTGAAATACGAGGGCTTCCATGTGACAACCTTGCGGTATATTTCGCGCACTGTTACCGCGTGATGAGGCTGGAAGTTATCCCAAAAATTATCCGATAGTGTGGCGACGAAACCTTCGGGGGGCGTGCGACGCTACAGGATCTATGAGTGCAGTGTCGGGAACGGTCAAAGCATTGTGTGGTGCCGGCGTTGCGATTTCTGTTTAGGTGGCTGCGATGACTTCAGAGCAGCGTTTGAGCTGAAGTTTTTGGTCCATTCTTCCGCTGCGGCTAGACCACTGCATTTCACGTGAAAATATATATAACACATATGACACCGGACGCCTCACCTACGTAGCGGACCCTTGCAGAGTCGACAATGGGTTTCATCAAACATCAGGCTGCAGGCTAGGAGTGGGGAAGGCTGCACTGAGTGGGACTAGATTAAGTTAATTACAGGAGCTTAATAACAGCAACGATATTTAAAGTATTGAAAGATGTCAAACAGAATAATAGTGAAAACATGGTTTCCATGAAAATAGAAGTGCACGGTGTCTTTACACAACAGTTTAGGTTTATGAACACTTCTAAATTAGGGTGAAACAAAAAACAACTGTAAGGCACAAGTATCAAAATAGTTATAAAAAGCGTAGTTAAGGGCACTGATTTTTTTATTTATGAGGCTATTACAGCTGGTGGGTATAACTTTGGGAACAATCAAATTATTTGGGCTAAATTTAACAATAATGAGCTGAATGAGGGATTTCCAATGCTCTATGAAAATTTCAATACTACTACGGTGATCATTGAAGCCAGCAATTAATACAACAGTGTTCAGCATCTGATTTGGGTATTGATTGATAACATCGTTTAGCACCTCGGTAGGAGTGAACACAGCCCTGTACCTGACACTCGTTTATATATTTGGTACGAGAAGTGACCACGAGCTAGTCCGAGCAGCTGGAGGGAAGAGGATAGGCATCAAAACGTCCAATTCACGGAGCCCGCTAACATTCACGGAGCCTCCATTCACGGAGCTTGCATAAAAAATTACAAGAAAATTTCTAAAATAATAGTAAAAAAATATTCCTTAACAAATTTTCAGAATTGAGGGCTAAAAAGAACTATTGAACCCATTTGTTAAAACTGCCACAGGACAATCCCCGCAAATCTATGAAACAGTCTAAATGTCAGGACTGATAATCTGAAATAACTTGACATTTAATTAGTTTTAATCAAGAAAGAACTCATTTCAGTTTGTGGTAGTTTTCCCAATTTTATGGTCAACCTGAATGGACGAACTCATTGACAAAAAAATGTACGTCAAAGAAATGATTCGACATTTGTATGCTTTAAAACTTTCAAGTTTTTTTAAATAAGAAAAACCGAGCAGCGTTGCTGATGTGCGTTGGCAAATATTGTTCCAACTTACATCATCCATAATTGTCCACCAAATGAAACAGAGAGAGAGAGAGAGAGAGAGAGAGAGAGAGACAGAGAGGAGAGAGAGTCAACTTTGAAACAAAAAGAAATCGTTTTATATTGGTAAGACACTAGAAACAGTTCAGGTCAGGTTTACTGGCCGGCAGTTGTTGCCTCTGGGACCAGCTACATCGTGCCAATTCACATCTGCAATGATTGTGTAGAGGTTAGCCAAGTGCCTGTCTAGTCTTTTTTCAACAATGTTTAGACTGAGGCTGGACGTAACCTCTTCTCGCCAATTGTTCCAAACTTTAGCCGCTCGCACAGTGAGGCAGTTCCGTCTGCTTTCGATTCTTGATTTTTTCATTACCTTATTCTCATTTACTCTAGAAATTTTGGCGTTAGGCTCAAACAATCTGTCACTTGCAATGCTATCCTAAAACTTGCAGGTCACAGAGATATTTACGAAACAGTTCAGACATTTTTTCGAGAGACGATTAGACTCAAACTTTATTAGTTCTACTACTTGACAACGAAAAAGAACAAACTTGTGTACTGTCAGCGCATTGTAACCCCTGATATTCTCAAAGAGTTTTTGAGCACCGGGATACTCGTTCTGAGTTTGACAAAGAACCTGATATTGAAGACGAGGCTGAGAAAACAGTTCAAAGACTACAGTGTGCTCCACCAGGACCCGGCGCGTGAGATTAAGTCACTGGACATTATTCTGCGCCACCAACGCAATCTGAAAGCTGTTCTCAAGAAAGATAAATGGAATGAACTTGGGAAGCAACAGAAGGAGGCAAGAGCAAAAGTGAGACCGATAGAAAGAGCAAAGGATGAGAGTGTAGCTCCTGAACAACAGGGTTTCAATTCCTCCTGTTCTTAAATGATATTCCTTGATGCGCAAAATTTTAGCTCAATCATGGCTCAGGTACATTCGCAGGCATAACAACCGCTTAGAAGAGTACCTAAATTCTGTCAAGTCTTCAAATAAACAAGTAAACCTTAAATATCGAATAGCTTTTTTCGAAAACTGTAACAATAATGACATCATTCATGGTTTCTTGAAGCCTTGATAACCCAAAAACAAACTTTTATTTTAGAACAAGCGGTGTACAGTTTTCATCTTAAACTCTTAGGGAAACATACGTCTTGCGGAACAAAGCCAAAGATTGTTTGATCAAAAACTTGAGGAAAATATGGAAAATCTCAGGAAAGATTTGAAAAAGTATTTTACGATCACATTCCAAACTGGTTGGCGGGAGAATTAACGACAGATTGGCGAAGATTCCTGAGAGAAAGAACAGGCCTTTGCGGGAAAGATCTCATAATAATATTATCACTATGGAGAGTATTGAAATTCCGAAATTTGTCCTGGACGTCTAATCATTAGGTCCAAAGCATCCTATCAGAGGCAAACTTAATGAAGTGCAATTCCTTGCGCACGCAGACAAAATTGTTTGTGGATTACGCGAGAACAACACCGACGGTGAAAATTTTGTGAAATATATAATCGCGGTAAAAAAGATACGTCAATAATCTACGTGAGACAGCAACTGATAGAGCTGTCATAAATAATCATGATTTTTTGAAGAAATAAAAATAACTAGCTGTGCCATGTGATAAAGACTGTGTTTTTTGATCAATGAAGGACACAACATATTCGGATAAACTGAATGAAATCCTGAATGCAAGTCAGTATGGTGCTCGTATTGGAGAAAGTGACGATCTAACCTTAAAACTGAGAAACAGATAGATAGCAGTTTGCATCAACTAAATAAACAGAGAAAGATAGCAAAAAAATTTATCACAGGCTCAGGAAAACTATATTGCATCTGGACGGGCTTTATGGACTTGCTAATGTACATAAAAACGTAAATTGGCCGGTACTCTGGTTTGGCCAGTTACGAGAGCTTCAACAAATTTCTGCCTCCTTTTTTCCAGAGGTTACCAGTGGCAAATTTTGAGACTAATTCGAAAGTTGCCAGAGCTGCAAAAGAAGCTTCAAGTCTGGAGGAATATGAGCTAATAGTGTTTCTCGGTTTCAAAATCTTGTACACTAATGTACCAGTTGAGGAGACAATTGAAATTGTGCATAAAGAAGTGTTCTCCATTGACGACGTTCCTGAGATTCCGATGTAAACTTTGAAGAATTTTTTCAAACTAGCCACAACGAGTGTTCATTTTAAGTAATACAAAATGTGATTCACTCAATCGGACGGTTCAGCTTTGAGTGTTTCACTGGCGATAACTTTGGCAACTTCATGTTTGAAATCAGGTGAGAAATCCGTGCAGAATTCAAATGAGTGAAGGGAGAACAAAACTCCTGACCTGAAGGGAACCCTCAGTGATTTAAGCCGACACGTTATTTTTCGAAGGAAAAGAGTCAAATGCGCATCAAGTAAAAACTGGTTTTATACAAAATACAAAGATTTAAATGTCATGGAGTAAAAACTCATGCAGGAAATTGTATGGTTTTGTTCCTATTGTGCAAAAAAATGTTCAAGAAAAGACACACAAGAATTAAAAGTGTTCAAGTGTTATGTGGATTACACAGTGTGCACTGTTAAGGGAAGCCCTTGAGAGTACCTTGAGTATGCAAATTCTGTTCACGCAAACTTACAGTTCATTTTTGAGACACCCAACGCAGATGGAAACCTGGAGTTCCAAGATCTGATAATACAAGTAAACGATGCATGAAAAATTAGCTGTCGTAGGTATCAGAAATCTGCTGATACCGGCATATTCTTTAATTTTTGTAGCTGTGCATTGTTACTATATAGAAAAACATGAAGTATTAGTTCAAATGCAAAAAAATTGACATGTGAACTTCAGAAATTATTCAGATAAATGTTAAATCAAAATTTGCTCAAACCCAACAAGAAAAGGAAACCAAAAAATAGGAATGAAAGTAAAAATTTCTGTTCAGTATTTCAGAACAAAATAACCGGGAATTTCAAAAGCTGGAATGGCAAAAAGGTTAAAGTTTTTTGATGTTTTAAATGTAAACAAAATGCTGTATATGAACGTTTACTGTAAATTATTTCCAAATTTCTCTTTATTTTAATTTATTTCTTAAATTTCGGTTGATAGAGTCAAGGACAAGTTTATATACTTTGAAAATCGTTTTATTCGATTGTATAATCAGTTTTCAGTAAACCTGACGATAAAGGCAATGTTCGAAAACGGTTGTTTTTAAATGAAATTAATTTTTAATTGAGAGTTCCTTCATTTCTGCAGCTTTATTATTTCACAAGAAAGAACACTAATACAGAGCACACGGCATTCAACAGATCTACTCCAAAATAGTTTTGTTAAGTAGTAAGAAAAAATAAAAGAAAATCTTCTTTTTAAACTAAATTGAAAACACTAACATCTTTGATGCAAAAAACACAAAATCATCAAGCCTGCGCAGCTTCGTAGTTAGTTCTAATTAGAGATAAATTTATCTCTTTATCCGACTAAAAGAGTGCTGAATTTAATGAAAAGAACTGTGCATTCTTTTAATTCTACCACGAGAATTCAAAGTCGTATCAATATTCAGAGAACTGAGTCAAGGCAAAAAATCTGAGCTAGAAAACCGCAAGGTAAAATCCCAAATATTGGACCCAAAAAATTGGCTATCGAACCATAGGTATTATAAATGAAACTAAATCTGAAAATCTGGCAAAGGAAAAAAAACAGTTTCTGCAATATATTTTTGTCAACGTATAAAAAATGATTAACTTGGAAGCTACTACGATTTGTTGTTAACGAGAGTAATTTTCAGCTCAACAGAAAACGAAACTAAGGGGCTCAATCATTCAGAAACCTTTCCAAATTCTGAATGAAATTATTATTAACCCTTAGAGATTACTTAGACAGATTCATTAACTTTCACCGTGCCTCCTTAAAAAAGCAATTGAAGCAGTCAGTTTAGATGACACTGTAGGAAAAACAAGAAAAATTTTTCAAAACTTGTCAAAAATCAAATAGCATCAATTAAATCTCACCATAGCAAACTGTAAAAGATGTCAAGTAAAAGTCAAATTAAAACAGAAATTAAATTCTGAGACGCCCTTTTACCTAAATGAAAAAAATCGACTGATGGAAAAAGGGCAGGATACAGATTTATAGAAAAAAACGGTCTGAATCATAATTCAGTTAAAATTCTTCGAATTCAATTAGATTGACAGCTATAGAAACAATTGTATATTAACTCAAGACAATTTTGAATCACATTTTTAGAAAATTCTTGATTTCACATAATAAACCGAATAAAACAACAGTTTATTATGGAAAACTGTTCGTGAGAAAAAAAGACTTTCAAGGCAATCACAAAATGAAATTAAGTAAAAAAAATTAAGCTCAATTACACATTTAACTCAAAAGTAATTAAGCTCAATAACACATTGGTCGAAAAGGAAATAATAGTTTTAAGCATGGCGACTTCTCTTGTTTTTAGATTTTACATTATATTCCAAATTTATTTTTATAAGTAACGGGAGAAGTCAAGAAATTGACCTCTGTGATTTTCCATTGTTCTAACGTGACAATGCAAAAAAAGTTGAAACTTAAAGTCAGTCCATAAAACTACATAATAACAAAGTTAATCATGAGCGTCGTATGTCGTTTTTGCACATATCAAATGATTGTTATAAACTCGTTATTCAATCAAAAACACTAGAAAAAAATGAAAAACAAGAAATGAAACGCTGAAAACTGATGCTAAATTCTCCAAAAAAATTATTTCCGCAGAGTTAAATCAAATTGCAAATCTTAGTAGTACCCAAATTACTTGTCTTCGAAAAACGAGAAGAAGAAAAAAGACAATTATAAAAACATTTTACGAAAAATCTAATTAAATAAAAAACCTTTGGTCTCCACTTTCTTTCGAAAAATGGTTTGTGGAAATGTGAAACATCTTCTTGTCATGATTTGCGAGAAAGCAAAAATCATCAAATTACATTTTAACAAAGCAAAGCCACCATCAGTGTATATGGAAACCATTCAGTTGATTTTGTCAACAGTCAATCTATTCGGAGGGACTGTAGGAAAAAAACAAAAACTGTCAATACCTGACAAAATCACTAACTTTTGATTAAATATCAAAGTAGAGACCCAAAAAAGACATCAAACTCATAATAATTGATGACAGAGTTTACATTCACACATACTTCGTTATTTAACAATTAAAATTTTAATTAAAGAAAGAAGGGGTTCGAAGTAAATGGTTCTTATTCGAACTAAAACTCAAACTTAAGAGCAAAAGTCAATTTTTGAGGTATTTGTCTGGTGCAAGAAAGGTCTTAAAACTAAAATTTTGGCTTTTTCTGAGCCTAACACTTACTTTGTTAAAGCTTTGTCTTAGTTTCAGCTTGATCATTTTCGTGGTTAGAAGGATCAGTTAAATAATGTCAAACTAGAATTTCTAGAAACATTAGTAAGTTCTTGATAACTTCATGAAAACGGAAATTCATGACGTCAGCCATGGTCGCTCTTGGGACCACAGTTCATTATTTTTGTTAATATTCTATCAGTTGCTGCCATCAATTACTCCATTAGTGTCAACATTTGTGACCTCGAGAATAATGCATATAATTGGTAGGTTTTAAAGTCTTGTAGCTCCACTGTTAAAGTAAAATATGGCATTATTTTGAGCTCACTTTTGTTTTTTTTTTGCTTCTTGTGAAATCAAGCAGAAAATTCATATGAATCAAACCTCCATGTGCAGTAAACTCTATTAAATTGCTGGAAATTGCGATATACGTAAAATTATGCCTTCTCAAGGTCATTTTTCGAAAGAAAGAGCTGGTCATACAAAAAGTTTAAAGTTTCTTTAAACCAGTCCGCCAGTTACGTCGTGATACGCTTTTTAGTACTAATTTTGTTTTTCATTTCTATTGTTTTTCAAATTTTGGACCTCTGTAACAAGCAAAAGTTGGAAACTTGCAAAATTTTATTCCATTTTTATTGAAATGTTTTGTTCTCATTTGAACACTTTGTTGTTATTTGAGTGATTCTAGCTTTCAATTGTCAGTTCAATTTTTTTTGAATCAATCTGTGCAGCTTCATGTCATTGAGATTTACTTTTAGTCAAAAAAGCTGTCGTAAATGTCACGTGGACCATAAGTAATTTGTAAAGTTTGTTGTCTCATAAAGAACTTTTTAAGGATGTAATTTTCCACGTTTGTTTTAAGTAATGACTATGAAATGAGCCTTCTTATATACTTTTTGTTCACGTTATTGAGTTAATATGTTTTGAACTGGACATACTAAATTAAGTCACATATTGTTATGTGAACAAACTGTACTGCTCTGTGTTACTGATTTAGTTGTCAAGTTGGCAATTTGGAATATCTATGTTCAGGTACTCAAATTGGAGCACAAAGAATTGTTTTATTCTCCTATCAGTTTATCTTCAAATCTTCGAGAAGAATTTGATTTTGATGAAACAATGTGTCAAAGCTTTAGTGAAAGCAAACATATTATATTTTTGATTTGAATCATCATATTTAACCAATTTCAACAGAGTTAGTGTTTTTCAAGCAATTTGAATTTTGCAATCAGCAGCTACAATCTTGGAACAAAACCATTTGTGGCGATTTTGGTAGCTCCCTGGAGTAATTTTTCAAAAAATACAGTCTAAAGTTTCTCAAAAGACGAAAAATTGTCAAGAGCTGTTAGGAACCACTAGCAATGAACGAGGAAGTACAATTTTCATCTACGCAACATCCAGTGAGCAGCCATTAGGGTAGGTTTGCGGATGCGGACAGTGGAAAAAAAATCTGCTCTCTGATCAACAAGCCAGTGCGACAGAGGCACAATTAGATTCTAAACGGCTTTTTCAATGTTCTTCAAAACTGAAGGAGAGAAGAACGGTTGCGTTTAGTGAATTAGTTCAAAACCGGACTGTTCATTCAGAAGTAGCTGCCAAAGCGCCAGTTGAGATGAAGGTGGCTTTTGTCGAAAACAACTAAAGACATCTAACAAAAATGTTTGCAGCTAGGACTCATCAATTAATTGAATGTTCTACTTTTGGAGTCTAAATTTAACCTCAAAACAATCATATACGGAGACAAAAATCAGCTCGAAATTGACCAAGCTGAAGCCGAGAAGACAAAGCAGCAAGACAAGCAAGATTGCTAAAACACCTTGTTAACTTAATGGCCAATCTTTTAATCAAAGAAAAAGATTTCAAGCATACAAAAAAAAGCTCCAGCAGAAACTGGAACAGCTTCAAAAAGCCATCACACTTTCACTGAGGAAAGAGAGACCGAATTTTTATGAGGAGGCAAGATGTTGAGAGTGTCATCTCAACACAGTGCTTCTGTCAGGTCAAGGACGAGGGGTTTTTCATGGGTTTCGACTTGGATGACAAACCAAAGACGTTTGAAATATATCACTCAAGAACATCGTATTCATCAAGACATGATGAAAGCATAAACGAGAATGATGATCCTTCTGATCAACCACCTCAATGTCGTCAAAAAATATTTCCAATCTGTGATCAATACGATCGACGTGAACGATGCAAAAGATCCCTGGGCCGCGAATATCGAGATAAACTAAGATCGCTGACGCAAGAAAGCAGCACATAGTTACCAAAACTGAAGTTGAGCTCTTTTGTCGGCAGTCCTCTTGATGACACGAGGAGTCCATTATTTTCATAACATTTAGACAGTAGACAGACGTCATATTCCTCACTTTAAGACGTTGAGTTCGCCGAAGACTCTCCTGACTGGAAAAATTAAGGCAGCAGTCTCTGGAAGAGACTACTCTGGTCGTTTCTGTGATGCTGTGTGGGAAGCCCTAAAGCATTCGTTTGGAAAAACACCTTTTTACCCATGATGCTCAACACAAAGGATTACAAAGAGCGTCATTTCTGAAAAAAACACGATTCATTTACCTGAATGAGGCAATTCTTCGCCAATCATACCTAGTTTTGTGAATGTGATCAAAGAGTACAAGCAGCTACTTAACTGAGTTTGAAGACAGGCTCAACTCTTCATATGGCAATCGAGAAGTTGCCACTGAACTTCCGAGAGAAATGGTTGTTTTATGCGGACAAAAAAAGCAAAAAAATGAGCCAGGTTTTTTGACGGTTGAGAAATGTCAAGCGAGAAATTTTTTGTTCTTGAAGCATTAAAGTTTTTCGACTTATCGCGACGACCTAAGAGACAATCGATGTAATTCGAAAAGAGATCGAAGCGTTTCACAAAAAGATTGAATTTCACAGTAAGTATGAACAAAAACGAGAAAAGGGAGTGGTCACTGTTCAATAGCAGGCAAAAATTCTGAGTTCTTGAGCTGGCAACTCCTCAAAAAAATGAGTGAATTTGACCGATTTGCCGCAGCAAAGAAGCAGAAACTGTGTTTTGGATATCTCAAGAAGGGAGGCTCTATAAAGGAGTGCAATGCAAGTGCGTGTCGCATCAACGAATCAAATTCTATCAGAACAAGGCAGGCCTGCTAAATAAGTTGATGCTCCGAGAAAAGTCAGCCTCAGTTCAATTGATTTGCCAAGAAATGACGAAGTTAAATGTTTTCTGCAGATTTAACCTGTGTCGTTACAAAGTATCGCAAATGCGTTTCAACCTGAGCTTTTCTCGACAAAGAGTCCCCCCCCCCCGGTTTCATTCATAGATAAAAACCTACACTAGAAGCTAAAAGCGAAAAACAATGATGTTAACCTCAATATAGCCAAAATCCATTAAACGAAAGACATGAGGACCAAAAAAAGTTTTCAAGTTTGATTGAAGGATTTCAATCGGTAGAGTTTCAGGTTGAAGCATACTCTCAACCATCCATCGTGGTGACATATTTGTCTTGCAATTACAAAGAACACAAAAAGAAGTTCTACCAATTGTCAATTCTGCCGAATACTTCATTCAATTTGATGGAAATAAGAGTAATTTTGGGGACAAAATGTTGATGATCTTCAAAGACCAGTAGACTACAAGACAGTACAAAAGAGTGAGCCTATTGCCGTTCTAACAGAATTAGGATGATTGTCAGTTGTTCAATGTGGAGCAGATCTAACCGGAATTTTTGCCTTGTTGCATTTGCTTAAGATGTGAAAATACACAAATCATCCAGAAATGGTAGGACATTGAACCCTATGCATCAAAATTTGATGTCAAAAATCAGACCAGGAAAGATCAGGAACAGATGATTCAGAACTCAACTGTGTTTACTGGAGAAAGTTATGACGTTGGAGGGCTCTTGAACTAATAAGATCACAAGATACCAGTGGCCTACAGTGTTGGGCTTGGTCAGTTGTATTCGTTGAAGAAAAGATTCCAGCGAGAATTGAAAGCATTGTATCAGCGCGGTCGATACCGATGTCGGATAGGGTTTGGTGACTTGTGTATCTGAACGAGTCGGAAGTGTAAGGAACGCTTGGTAAAGAGTCGTACATGCCACAAAACCCTGTGTTGAATCCCAACAAGCCAGGTAAAATCAAACACGTCGGCAACTCTGCTTCCAAGTCCAAAGATATGTGCTTAAACGACAAGCTACTGGCAGTCTCTGATCTTCTACATAGTTTGGTCGGATTGATCTTCAGGTTTTGAGAAAGACGATTGCGATAATAGGACATCGAGACTATGTTTCTACATGTTCAGGCAATTGAAGACAACCGAAGCGCACTTCGATTTCTTCGGCCAAACACAACAAGGGTTTCACATTCGGAGACTTCGGAGGGAGAGTCTCTCAAATTGGCTTGCATGTATCTGCGGATGCATCAGAAGACACAATGTGAGCCGTCGCCCACTATCTTTGTTCTAGATTTTTCTTCCAAAAAGAGATTTTAAGCACCTTTTGGATGTTGTGAACTCAAGCAAGTGTACATTGAACATGTCCTATTTTTTACTAAATATAATAAAATTGTGCTCTCACTAAGCATAAACGTTCAAATACTTATTTTTGGCATGTTGTTGGCTTACTTCTGCGGTCCTAAGAACAAATTGAAAGTCAAAATTGAAAGTTGACAGGTTTTTATGATCGGACTAACGACTGTTTGTCCAATCACACCTACGATTCTTGTTGCGTGAGTTTAATAACAGTTTAGTTTCGTTGATACAAAAGTTCAATTGTTGGTCTACTATTTCTAGTCCGCGACATGCGCTCAGAATACACTACTCAAAAATATTTGATGAGACACAAACCAAATGAAAAGCTGCTTTAAGTAAGAATCCTTCTTTAGATGTGATGAAATACTAATGATCGTTGGCTTGTTCGACCGACATAAATAGGATTGCATCAATTACTTGTAACTGTTCCCATCACTAATAAGTTCACTTTTTTTAATAAAAGCTGATTTAAGGGTTGACAAGAATGAGAATGTTCTTATCTGGTTTCTGCTTGCTCGTACTATGTTTGACTCCTTCTTTTTTGTTCTTGAACCTGCATGTAGGTGAAGTATCAGTAACACATCTGCTAAAAGTCTCACTCGTGGCCTCTACTGATGATTGATGCTGAATGTCAAACTTTGTTTTGTTAATCCTATAGACTGTAAATTGCAACTGGTGCCTAGGTTTCATCCGTAAACTAAGCCTAATAAGTGGGGATTAGGGTGTAATGCGTCTTCCACTGCTATTTATTGGGGGAAAATAGTGTAAGAGTGTTAAGCAAAAAATATACTGTATCTATACTCTTTTCTCCTATGTTTTACACTCTTTACAAACAGTCTAATTTAGGGTGGACTGATTTTTAAAAAAATGACACTCTTACGCAATTACCATTATAGCACAACTATTATAGTTTAACAGAAAGACTGAATTTGAGAAATCGAAGTGTTTTCATACAAAATTGGCTTAGTTTTTTCCTGGCTTTGAATATAATCAAACATAAAATTGCCAAATTCTCGTGTTTGCCTGCTTTCTTCAGACCTTTCACTTGATCGTGTTCACCTGCGCTCTTTAAGCTTTGAAAAAGTTCATTAAAAAATGTTGACGTACTGACGTACGGATTAATTCCATACGATAAGAGTATTTTAGTATAAAATGAAAATATCCAAGTCATATACTGTAAAATTTCGTTTTTTTTTCTAAACAGTTTCAAAAAAGTTTTTTTTGCGTAATTTTTACTGCATTATTTTTCCGCAGAAAAGAACACATTGTTTGTGAACTTTGGTTCATTATTGTTTGCAATAAAATCCTATTACTATCAAATGATGCAGTCAGAAATTGTTATCCAAACTTTAGGCCCCGACTTAAAAAGTGAAAAGTCAAAATGAACTCAAAAACCAAGTTTTCCTTTGATAAAATTATGCCAGCAGAGCAGACAGACTCTATTGCACTCGTACGTGGTAGGACAGTCCAAAACTGTGCCCAAACTTTGTGCCCTTTGTTTTTGTTACGCCGGATCGCCTTTCTTACTACTTTGACATACTCGTTTTATTATAGAATATACAAAATGTTGCCGTGGAGTTGTTGCACAACATCTGATGGTCTTCAAATTAGTCTAACAACTTACCGCTGGTTTTTAGAAACGTTCTATTTCTCAACTCAATTAAGATGCAGTACGCATTGAGTTAGATTAAAGTTTTTTGACGATCACAAAGTGATATTTTGTTCAGACTGCAATTAAAAATAACGAGGAAAAGTCTGAACTGTAGTCACAATTCACAATTATTTTCTCACCCTTTGTTTTGTGATAAAACAATTTTGGCCATGCCGACACAAAATGAAAGTTAAGAGAAGCATGCTAAAACTGATTCTCAACTGGAAGGGTTCTAACTGGTAGGGTATTAATTTGAGCTAAAGTTTTACAGTTTTCTGCTCGGACATCATAGTTCTATTCATCCTATGAAAAAACGTCAGCTTATTTGAATTAACGTTTCCGAATCTTTTTCCACATGAAATGTTACATACCTAATATTTTATTGTCGTTTTAGATTTGCAGGTAACTTGTAGGAAGTGTAATCTAAGTAAAATACACGCATCAATTATTGCAGATAATTTTGCAGGTATCTGCAGGTAAATTTACCTACACCTTCTTTGAGTGTTTGATTCATTCTGCAGAAATTTTTCTGAGACACAATATCGTGTTTTTGACAAGATGTTTTGAAATTCAAAAAAGCAATAGATACTGGTTTCATTACAGAGCAACTTAAGCTCTGTCATCTAATCATAAAAATTTACTGCTCTGTTGAGATTTACAAAATGTTTTTGCTACAAATAAAAATGTTGTTAAAAAAGTTGAATTGTTGATTCACTTGTTTTGTATTCTCACAATTACAATTTCTAAATAAATTTCTTTCAAAAGTTATTTGGAAGTTTTTTCTCTTCAAACAACATTTTTACTTTCTTTTTCGTTTATTTGATTTTTTCATTTTTAGCGGAACCAAAAAAATTAATGTATGACTGAAAATTGTGGCATCTAATGTAACCTTCTAATGATTTTAGACAATTTATTCAAACATGTCAAACGGAGTGACTCCACGGAGACCCAATTCGAAGATAACTTGTAAGAACAACAAATGAAGAAAACTGCAATTTAACAAAAAAATTCAAAAAAGCCAAGAACTTCAACACAGCACTCAATTCAATGTAATTTGAAAATCTTAATTTTTGTCAAAAATGATGAATCAAATGGTAAGCAACTTTTCATCAACTCAGAACTAGTGATCAGAAAAAATTAGGGTTTAGATGATTAGTCAGTTCAGATTCTGATTCTTTAAAATATCATAGAAAACTTATTTTCCACAAAAAAACCGAGTTCGTTTAAAACCGAATTCGAATGCTATTATTACACTATTATTACACGATTGGACATAAAATTACACAAATAAACTGATTTAAACTTTGCTTTTATAAACAAATCATCTGTCAATTTTGATATGTTGATGAAGCGCCAGCAAAATTGTCAGAATTATTCAGGTTTCAAGGAATTATAAAGACTTAATCCCCAATTGATTTTCCCGGAAAGAAGAATTTTGGAGCACAAATTCCAGCAAAAGCTATCATGAGTCACGAGAAATGTCAGAGTTGATTAGGAACTTTTTCAAATTAAAGTAAACAATTTTTGCAGTCAAGATCTTATACTTTCTCGCATATTTTTGAGTACTCCTCATAATTGACTTCAAAGCCACTTTAGTAGCATTGGAACAGTGTGTTGTGTTGTTAGTGTACTGATGATCCGTTTATATATGTTGCCTGAGTTAAAATAAGAAAGTTTTTACTTGAACTCTATTTTTCATATGCCCCTGTCTTTGCAGACTCCATAACAAAATTGAAGGCGTTCAAAACAAAACAATATTTTAAATGGATATACTCTTTATCGGGAAAGGTGTTGTCTACAAAATTTAAATCCAATTTAAACTTATCAAGATATTTTTTTTCAAACTATAGTTGGAACTGCATAATTCATTAAATTTTAGCTAACTTGAATAATGTTTTTGGGGAATGGTCTTATCAGAGTGTAGTGGGGATGTTTGACCGGAATTAGCATGAAGTTTACCAGCTTTCTAATCAGACAGAGCTACGATCGTGCAAAGGTCGCTCTAATTCTTGGGTCGCCTTGAGTTCCGATCAGAGGTCACTTGTGTCTGCCTATTCCATTGAGAAACCACAAATCATTTTCATTAAAGATTATTTGAAACCACAATTCATTGTCTTCAAAGATTATTAAAGATTAATATTCGCTCTATGTGAAAACATGAGAACACATAATCGAAACATAATCCTTTCAGTTCGAGGCATTAACGCGTTTTGTAAATCATAATTCAACAAAAGCGCAACTATACATTCGTTCACTTATTAATCCTGCCACTAGAAAATTTATATATGTTTTAAATTTCAAATCTGAGCGCTAACTAAGTATGCTAGCTCAGATAACTTTTAAAATTGAGCTGTAAGTTAGCGCTATCAACTCCTGATATGCCATGTGACAAAAGACTCGATTTTTTTATTTTATTTGGCAAAAAAGATTTTGAAAAGGGGTATATGCAGTCTGGTTGTTATTGATTGAGTTTTGAAAGCTTTGATCAGTTGTCTTCGGAAACTTGTACCGCATTTTTCTCAGTTAATATTTTTAGTAGGTCTTTTAGAAGGTGCGAGATTAAAAAAAATAGTTTATAATGTCAAAAACAATTCTAGCATGTGCCACTGTTTTGATGGATCACAGTCGTTTTTCACTGTCTGGATTGCCGAATTATGGTCACGCATTCTTCAACTGTCAGTTCTTTTGTATCATGCTTGTCTTAAATTGAACCTTTTTGAACAACCTTGCGCTATTTGGCACGTATGTCCACAGTTTTGAATCATTTCAACTTTTTGTCTGAGCAACAGATTATGGAGATTTATAATCTGTTTCACGCGGTTTCACCGTAGTTGCACATTTTCGAAACGTTGCACTTTTCAGTAATTTTCTTTATGTTGGTGGAGTCTTGGCAAAATTTTAGAAATTATTGTGCTTCACTGAGTTACAAAGATATCTAATCGCTTTTGCTTTTCCCGGAAAGAAGAATTTGGAAGCACAAGCTCCAGCAAGAGCCGTACTGAGTCAAGAAAAATTTCAAATTTGACAAAGACTTTTTCCGAACTAAAGTAAAATTTTTCACGTCAAAATTTTAAACTTTTTTGTTCATTTTATAGTAGTCTTCATAAGTGAAGTCAAAGCCATTTTAGTACCATTTGAACAGTGTGCTGTGTTGTTAGTGTACTGATGATCCATTTTATATGTGGCTTGAGTTCCAAAGAGACAGTTCTTACTTGAAATTTATCTTTCTCATGCCCTTATTTTTGCTGACTCCATAACAAAATTGAAACCATCCGAAACAAAACAACATTTTTGATGGATATACTCTTTATCGGGAAAATTTTTGTCTACAAATTTCAAATCTATTTTAAATTTAACGAGATAAACCTCTTTATTCAAACTATAGTCCGAACTTTTATACAGTTTTAGCTAACATTCCCCGCATGTTTTTGGGGAATGGTTTTATCAGTGTGTAAAGTGGTTGATTGATCGGAAGAAGCATGAAGTTGTTCAGCTATCTCATCAGAGATGGCTACGGTCGTGCAAAGGTTGCACTAATTGGGTTGCACTTAGTTCTAATCAGAGCTGCTTGGGTGAAGGACATCACAATTCATTGTGACTAAATATTACCGCGTCTGCAACGCTAGCAGAAACTTATAGTCACCCAGGATGAGGTGGTGGATATGTGAAGCGAATTTTAAAGGCTGGGATCGGGTATCCTCTCAGACGTTATTTACAAAGCTGAGTCCATCCTTTTTTTCACGCCTTTTTGATTCATGAGCGCTCTATGTCGAAACGCGAGACCACATAATTGAAATATAATCCCGCCAATTCGAGGCTTTAACGCATTTTGTCAAATCATAAGTCAACAAAAATGCAATTATTCGGGTCATATTCTGATTAATTATTCTGCCGCTGTACTAAAAATTTCATATATATTTTTTATAAATTTCAATTCTGTGAGCTAACGATAGCTCAGAAATCTTATAAGCATATGGGCTGTAAGGTGGATGGATGTATGATTTGTTTAATCATGGCGAGTCATGTCTGCATTAACTTGTTCATATTGCCATCACCTCACCCTGGGCCGCCCTCTATACGAGCACTGACACTTTCGTGAGCACCAATATTGCGTAAAGCTTAATCAAGATTAGTTAAGATGGTAGTTGAAGCAAAGACGCACTGTCAAGGACACCAATGAGTAGTTTGAAGCTCCAGAATGTATTGAAATTATGTGCAGATAATTTTGCACCGCAAACTCGAAGAAAAGAGCCGCACGTCATCTTTCACACAGGAATTTGCACACTGACTCAAAAAACCATTTAGGTCTGAAACCTCGGCATGAATAGATAAAATATCAACAGCTAATTTAGATATTCATGTTTAATTAAGTTACCTTCAGCGTTAATAAGTCTTATAATTATTAGGTTCAATACTGAACCCAGGTTGAGGTGCCATCCGGAAGTGACCTCTGATCAGACCAAGTCCAACGCACACGGTGTGTTCCCAGACCAAAATTTCAGGGTCCAGGATTTGGTTCGAGCGCACAATAGTATGATCAGAGGTCACTTCGGTCTGGGGATGGTATGATCAGAGGTCACTTCGGTCTGGGGATGGTATGATCAGAGGTCACTTCGGTCTGGGATGGTATGATCAGAGGTCACTTCGGTCTGGGGATGGTATGATCATAGGTCAATTCAGGATGGGAACGGTCTGATCAGAGGCGGATTCAAGCGCACATTAGTCTGATCAGATACCATTTCGAGCGGAAACTATTTCTTATTTGAATTTTTGATTTTTTACCGAGAGATGTTGTCTCTGCCAAGAGGTAATAAAAAGCAGCATTCTGATCACAAAAACATATAGAGTCTGATGGCTTTGATCAGAGCCAAAGGGGTCCAGCTGATAGAAAATGCCAGTCCACCTGAACGGAAATTTTGGTTAACTGTACAACACGACGTTTTCTATGGAAAGCTGTCTAAATTCATCTATCGAATTCGAAATATGCACTAATGGTATATTAAAAAAAATTTTTCTCAGCAGTTGGATTTTTTTAGCAATAATATTTTTAGAAGGGTATTTTCTTCAGATTAATTTAACAATGCAAACATCAATTTTTATGAAATAGATATATTATAACAAGATTCGTTCATAGTGAAAACCATTCACTGATCAGACTATTTCGAGCGCAATTGAGTCTGATCAGAGGTGATTTCGAGCGCACAATAGTCCATCAGAAGTGATTTTGAGCGCAAAATAGTCTGGACGATGGTCTGGGTTTGGTTTGGGACATGGTCGCACAATAGTCTGGACAATGGTCTGATTTTCGTCTGATCAGAGGTCCTTTCCGTCTGGAAAGGTCTGATTAGAGACGGTTTCGAGCACACTTCAAGCGCACGCGGTGTTTCGAGCACTTTTTAGTCTGATAAGAGGATACTTTGGTCTGGGATGGTCTGATCAGAGGTTACTTTCGTTTGACACGGTCTGATCAGAAGTCACTTCGGGATGGCACCGCAACCTGGGAACAATTAAATTGGCGTTTGAAATTCAGAATCTTTTGTAAAGCAGAGGCCTAGTGTTGGTTTCTGATAAATTAAAAATCTCCTGTTTAATTTCAACTTACTTCATTAATTAATCAGCGTTGAGAGTTCGTTTCTTGACTATGCAATGAAACTGGAAAGCCGGGTATCACTAAGGGGCTCATATCTGATTGGATTAATTTAAACAGGCAAAGTAATCTTCTCCGATCGCCTCGGGTAACGTGAAATTGCATACAGTTCCCCTCCATTCGGGCGAGCTTGTCTTATCTCAGAAATTTAGAACGGTTCTAAATGACTGGCGGTCTGACAACATCACAGTTGACCCGAGAATTGCGGAAATTGACAGTCACGGCGCCAGGTTTTCAAAATTAATAGAAAATCCCGCCAAATGAAAAGTAAAGCTGACTGAAGGTGTGGCTAGTAATATAATTTTTTTAATGATTGGACACAACCACTCAATATTTCAACGTCCCAGGCCGATGGCACAATAGTTAACGGTTGCTGGAAACACTTCTATACAAGCATGCAATTCGTTCGGCCCTCAGATTTTCAATGGCATGATTTCTGTGCTCAATAGCATTGTTGTCATTTTTGCAGAGAATTCAATGAAGAATCAAGAGTGGTAGGAAGGCTTGACATCTATTATGTTTCAGAAGATTGTTAAATGTTATCAGTGATGAGAGTGCGCTTTTAAAAACTGACAATTAAACAACCGCTGAACAGGCAGTGTAAACATGGTCGCGTCCTTTGTCGTGATTTTAAGGGTATCTATCTGTCCGTTGCTTATGAACGCTGATTGCTGCATGAAACAGAAAGGACAGAACCCACATGAGGATACATTTTTCATAGTCAGAAACAAAAATCCCGTTGGGGGACAAAAACCGTCTTAAACAGGTATTCAGTTTGCTAAACCCGTGTTGATCCGGGACAAACAGTTCTGGAAGTCGCGCATTTTTAACTCCCATTTGTTGTCTTGTTTGTGGTTGATTTTTCTGCGATAGAACACGTTTCAAATTTGGGCAAACATTGGGTCTTCTGTGGGAGCATTTCCAGTGGAATCATTCATCATATCACCCGACGCCAAAAACAGTAATTCACATACGCGCCTTCTAATTACTGATCTTGCCTTTGTTTGACTCCTAAACTTTAGAAACTGAGTGGAAGCCGCAATGCCTCAATTAGCGCAATTAAAAGATATCAAGAGTTAAATTTGATATAAAGTCCCTGCTGTCATTGACAGTGTTTGACAAATCACAGTTTCTCATATAAATAGCTCGATGGCGCATTAGTACAAAACAACTACCGACATTTTGGAATTTCCAAAAGTTTTCGGTGCAAAATAATTTGGTGCGATGGAAATTCTGGATGTTTTTTAAAAAGGGGGCCTAGTGTTGGTTACTAATAAATTAAGTATCTCATGGTTCATTTCATCCTTTTTCAACAATCAAATCCACATTGAGTGTTTCATTGGTGATACAGTATTCCAAATCCGCTCCATTTGCTTTACTGCAATCAAACTAGAAAGCCAGGTATCATTAACTGCCTCCCATCTCATTTGATTACTTTAAATGGACGACGTATTCTTCTCCCACCACCTCGGGTAACGTAATTAGTTTACCTTCAGCGTTAAAAAGTCTTATAACTATTAGGTTCAATGTTGAACAATTCAATTTGCGTTTGAAATTCGGGATCTTTTGTAAAGGAGAGGCCTACCCAGGTTGAGGTGGCCAGACCGAATTGAGCTCTGATCACATCATCTTCGAGCGCACACATGTTCTCGGTGCGCTCCAATTACATGGCCTGGAAAAGGCTTCGAGCGCACTTTTGTCTGGACAATGGTCTGGAAATTGCCTTATCGGAGGTCACTTCGCTCTGGGACGGTTTGATCAGAGGCAGTTTCATGCGCACACCAGTCTGATCAGAGGCCGAACGAGCGCACACTAGTCTGACCAGCGGCCAAGACGAGCGAATTTTTTTTTCAAGTTTTTTTGTTTTATTACTGCTATTTGTTTTTTTGGTAAGAGTCAGCTGAAAGCAACCGCCGGTCCCCTCAGGAAAAGATTTTGAATCAAAATAGATCAAAAGATTTTTATTCAAAGCTGTCTAAGTTCATTTGTTCAGTTAAAAACATAAACTAATGGCATCCTTAATAATTTTTTGGCACTTTTTGGTTTTACTCTCATTAGCAATAAATTTAGAATTGGCTTTTCATTATTGGAATATAAGATTGATAACATCGATGTTCATGAAATGAATATATTATAGCGATATTAGGAGATTTGTTCATGTCTGAAATCATTCTCTGATCAAACTATTTTGAACGCACTTTATCCTAAACAGAGGCAACTTCGAGCGCACTTTGTCTATTCAGAGGTGATTTTAAACCCTCTCCTGTCTGATCAGAGGCTATTTTGAGCGCACACTAGTCTGATCAGGGGATGACTTTCGAGCGCACAATAGTCTGATCAGAGGAGGTTTTTGAGCGCATGCGGAGCTTCGAACGCACGATAGTCTAATCAGAAGACAATTCAGACTGGGTCGGTTTGATCAGAGCTCGCTTTTGTATGGGACGGTCTGACCAGATGCCATTTTGGTCTGGACCTCAATCTGGGTAGTGTTGGTTTCTTATAAGCTAAAAAATTCTCTGTTTAGTTTCAACCTATTTCATTAATTAATCAGCATTGAGAGTTCATGCATTGATTAGACAGTAATTCCGAGATCCGCTTTATTTGCATTAATCTGCAGTGAAACTGGAAAGCCAGGTATCACTAATGGGCTCATATCTGATTTTATTAATTTAAACACCCAGGTCTAGGTACAGACTTATGAAAAGACAATGCTCGACCATAATGCACTATGAAAAGACCACACTCGACCCATTTGAGCTATAAAAAGATATTAGCTGGACTTTAAGACATTCTGGACTTTAGCTGGGCCCAAATTTTTCGCAAAAGACTTTAGCTGGACCTAATTTTTCGCAAAAGACTTTGGCTCGACCCAAAATTTGGGCTGGACTCAAGCTCGACACAATGTTTGCAAACAAAGTCGAGTTAAAGTCTTTTCATGGGTCCATCATTGGTCTTATCATAAGTCTGCTTTACTGCCCTTGAAATTTTCCTGCACAATTGCACATAACGTAGTCAGCGTGTATACTTCTTCATATTTTGCTATTCAGAAGAACAACAAATCCCTCAAAGACCTGCATTATTTTTTAAAATTATCTGATTTGATTAATCTAAACAGTTAAAATAATCTTCTCCTATTGCCTCGGGTAACGTGAAATTGCATACAGTTCCCCTCCATTCGGGCGAGCTTGTCCTATCTCAGAAATTTAGAAGGGTTCTTATGTTGGCGGTCTGACAACATCACACTTGAACCAAGAATTGTGGACATTGAGAGTCACTGCGCCAGGCTTTCAAAATTAATAGCAAATTCTCCAAATGAAAGCTAAAGCTGTCTGGAGGTGTGGCTAGTAATATAAAAATTTTTTTAATGAATGATCACAACCACTCAATATTTCAACGTCCCAGGCCGATGGCACAACAGTTATCGGTTGCTGGAAACACTTCTATACAAGCATGCAATTCCTTCACAATTTTAATGGCATGATTTCTGTGCTCAATAGCAGTGTTGTCATTTTTGCAGAGAATTCAATGAAGAATCAAGAGTGGTAGGAAGGCTTGACATCTATTATTTTTCAGAGGATTGTTAATTGTATTCAGTGATGAGATTGCGCTTTTGAAAACCTGACAATTAAACAACCGCAGAACATGCTGTGTATACATGATCGCGTCTTTTGTCGTGATTTTAAGGGTATCTATCTGTCCGCGGCCTATGAACGCTGATTGCTGCATGAAACAGAAAGGACAGAACCAAGATGAGGATACTTTTTCATAGCCAAAAACAAAAATTCCTTGGGAGAAAAAAAACCGTCTTAAACAGGTATTCAGTTTGCTAAACCCGTGTTGATTCGGGAGAAGCAGTTCTGGAAGTCGCGCATTTTTTACTTCCATTTGTTGTCTTGTTTGTGGTTGATTCTTTTCGCGATCGAAAACATTTCAAATTTGGACAAATATTTGGTCTCCTGTGGGAGTATTTTCAGTGGAATCATTCATCATATCACCCGACGCCAAAAACAGTAATTCACATACGCGCCTTCTAATTACTGATCTTGCCTTTGCTTGACTCCTAAACTTTAGAAACTCAGTGGAAGCCGTAATGCCTCAATTAGCGCAATTAAAAGATATCGCGAGTTAAATTTGATATAAAGTCCCTGCTGTCATTGACAGTGTTTGACAAATCTCAGTTTCTCACATAAATAGCTCGTTGGCGCATTAGTACAAAACAACTACAGAAATTTTGGAATTTCCAAAAGTTTGCGTTGCAAAATAATTTGGTGCGATGGAAGTTCAGGATGTTTTTTAAAAAGAGGGCCTAATGTTGGTTACTAATAAATTAATTATCTCATGAATCATTTCATCCTATTTCAAAAATCAAATCAACATTGAGAGTTTCATTGGTGATACAGTATTCCAAAATCCGCTCCATTTGCATTACTGCAATCAAACTAGAAAACCAGGTATCAATAACTGGCTCCCATCTCATTTGATTACTTTAAGTAGACGACTCATTCTTCACCCACCACCTCGGGTAACGTAATTATGTTACCTTCAGCGTTAAAAAGTCTTATAATTTTTAGGTTCAATTATGAACAATTCAATTTGCGTTTGAAATTCGGGATCTTTTGTAAAGCAGAGGTCTAGTGTTGATTTCTTATAAGCTAAAAATCTTCTGTTTAATTTCAAACTATTTCATTAATTAATCAGCATTGAGAGTTCATGCATTGACTAGACAGTGATTCCGAGATCCACTCCATTAGCATTAATCTGCAGTGAAACTGGAAAACCAGGTATCACTAATGGGCTCATATCTGATTTTTTTAATTTAAACAACCAGGTCTAGGTACAGACTCATGAAAAGAAAATGCTCGACCAAAATGCACTATGAAAAGACTATACTCGACCTATTTAAGCTCATCTTACATAACTTTGCTTTTCTGGGCCTAGATTTTGCATCATTTTGCGTTGATTTTATTGCAGATGATACATAAATGCCCCTGCGTATGAGTCGGGAACCACTCATCTCCTCCATGTTTGTCGCCTCTTCTACAACTGTTGCAGAGTATCTTGTTTTTCTTACAAACTGCACTCCCTATAATTTGGACTGTATCATCACGTTACTCATAAATTTGTTGTTCTTAAGCGAAGATCTTTCATAAATTTGCGGTTCCTAATAGCTAGTTTTAATTATTTTGCGTTTCTAATGGTATTTTCTACAATTTTTTGGTACTTTTTAGTTCCATTTAGCCAAAATTTGAGGTTTTTTCTGTAGACAATTTTTCAGTTTCCTTAAAAAAAACCTGAGTTTAAAACAAGTTTTCAAGACACTTAACTTAAATTTACAAAAAATCTCTTCTCAAACACTAAAATTAGTAACCTAGTAACCTAACCCAAAACCCATCTCTCTCACACACACAAGCACATAAGCACATTAAATCAACGCAAAATTATTTAGGATCTACGCTTGGGAAAAAAACTGTTGAAGATCTACGCTAAAATCAACACAAATGATGGAAAAATTTCGTAAGATCTACGCTAAATTCAACGCAAAATTATTTAAAATTTACGCTAAAAAACGCAAAGTTATGTAAGAGTAGCGGTGAATGCGTTGAACTTATATAAACTTTAACTATGATTTACATAATGTTTACGCATTCACATTCAATATATTACAAAATTTTGAGTTTTTCAGCGTTAATAACTCGGCCTGGGCTCTAGGTGTTGGTCTACTTTTAATGGAAGAGTCTGCTTTTAAATTCTCAAACAGGTTTTTAGTTTTGTAAAGGTGGTAATAAGCAAATAGCTGGAAAATGTTATCTCACCTTCCAAAGTTCTTGGCATACCAAAATCTGCTTTTAGAATTTTTGTATGGGGCATTCTTAATATGGCTAATGAAATTCTTAAATTGAAAACGCCAGAAAACATGCTATGAACAATGAAAACGCCCATTGTTCATAGCATATAGATTGTAAAGTTTTGTACTCACTCGAGCAAAGAGTTTTAAAAAATACATCTTGAAAACAGTTGTTAAAGAACTTTTAAGCCTTTTGAAGTCTTGTGAAGCTCCAATAAATTGCTAAGCAAAGCACAACTCGCGCTGTTTGACAAGCATTAGTCGTGTTAATAATTGAATAGAAGCTATGATTGACTCAATTATTGTAAATTATGCACATTAGAGCTGGCAAGATTGTGATTTACTTTTATCATCTAACACAAATTTATCATTCATTTTTTATCATTTACACAGTTACAATAGTGTTTAATTAACAGTACATTAAGAAGGTTCTTTTTATATAAAGTATTTTGTTGTTTTCTTATTCTCGAAAAAATTAACAAATGTCTCCGATTCCTCAAGAACGAACAATGAGCGCGCCTCCAAATGAAAAAGAAAAGGTAGGGAGTACGTTATGCAAAAGCATAACCATTAACACTCTAAATTTTAATTGAATCCCTGAAAATTCCAGCAGTTTGTAGAGATCAACGAAAAGACAAAAATAACGTTGGGAGACCATATTACCTTGATTTTGACGCATGTAAGAATGATTCGAATGGTCTGGCCTTTTGGTGTCCATGTCTTACAAGTTACGAATCACTCGTGTTTTCATAGTCAATATTGACCACCCTTCTGGATTGTTACAGACTTCTTACTTTTTTACAGTTTTGGAAAAGGAAGATCTGTATTATATCGAGCTTGAGTTTTCTCATTTAACAACGGGGGAAATTTTTTGAACGAATTCCCTGATAAAGTTAATATTTACAGAAAAAAAATTGTTAGCGGAAAGATATGCACAAACAACTGGGCCATTTAGAATACTTCGAATTTGGCGACTAGAATGAGAATTGTAGAAGGTCTCCGAAGAGTCAAATTTTTTACTTATAATGAGATCAATGATTTTATAACATTGGAATTTCTAAAAACCTTTGACACTTGACCTTGCACGACATAATAATATACAAGCAAGCATGCTAGTTGTTCCGACCCCTCTTGAGGGGGGGGGGAGGAACTGTATACTCAAATGGGTTTTTTTGTTCAGACAATTTTGACCGATCGAAATATTAATCGTAGAGAGTTGTGAGTGGTATCATTAAAAAGCCCGTCCAGCGTAGAATATGGAATTAAAAAGATTTTTAAATTTCGTTTTCTAAAGCAAGTTATCGTGGTTTACATTTTTAGACATATTAGACAAATTTCACAAATATTAGACATTTTTGTGAATATTGGACCGATTTTTGTTCACTTTTTACGGAATTTTTCTTAAAATTTCGTCAATTTTGGTCAAATATGCAAAAATTGTTTACTCTAATACTGTTGTTTTCATTTTATGAGTCACAAAGCTTTTGTTGACTGTTTTGATTTAATTTTTTTGGCTAAAATTTTGGCTAAAAATTTCAAAATTCAGCATTTTTCAACAAAATTGCCCGAAGTAAGCTACGTTAGTCCAATTTGATTAAATTTGCTGGCAGTACACACCCAAAAACATCTGACACAATCTTTTTTAATTCAAAAAAAATACCAGTTCTAATCCCACTTCCATTGAGAGTAGTCTGGAATTTAAACTCTGCCGTTTTTCGCTAACTTTACTCTATAATTATCAAAAACGAAGCAGATATTTTTGATCTTTTAACTAACAAATTATCAAGACGAAATTCAATCGAATTAAATGAGTGTTCCTAATGGACAAACAACAATAGCAAGGCAGGTTTTGGTCGAACCTTGGACTGTTACATTTGCAAAACAATTCGGATTGTAATCCATCGGTCTTTTCAGAAACAGAATCGAATTTTTTATGTTAATTAAAGAATAGAACAACTCAGTGTTGCGAAGCTCACTATTGATACGCTCAATTGACTTCCTAAGCAGTTACAGATTAATGTATCTTGTTTCTTTACTGGAAAAGTTATGGTTGATTTGAGTTTTGAAAATGTTTGTTTTTTGAATAAACAATAGCTTTTTGAATATTGCCTTAAATTTTTTTTAGTTTGGTCAATTTGTTGCTTAGTGTCAGCAAAGAAAGAATGTTTCTTCTTTATATTCTGTCGAATGATTATTAATTCAGGCTTTCTGCAGTTTTATGCGTTAAGTTACAACTACTTTTCACAATTTTTTTTTCGAATTTAAGTCATTGGCCCATTTTTCACGTTTTTTTCTCGTTTTTGTCACATTATCACAAAATTGACAGTTCGCATATTACCATCCTGGCGTTCAAAAAAGGCACAATTGAACATAGAAAAGTCTCTAAAGGCATAGAACGGCTTCGACACCCCTTTCTCGAAGACTTTATTTGAATTTTTTACATTTGTCTTTATCTGCCGTTGTTTTTAAATTGTCCTTTCAGTTGTATGTTATTTCCTGGATAAATACAGGTTTCGTTGACTTTCTATAGATAAAAAAATGAGCCAGTATTTTGAGCTGAGAAGATAGCTGATGGCTCCATGACTTTGAAAACAATTGTTTTCAAAAATAGAAAAAAAACATTTTAACTTCAATTTTTAAACCAATTTTTGTAAGTGTTAATTACAGCTCCCACATAACATTATTGCTTTCAGGGGAAGGTTGTAAGTAAACGTTACCTAGTCTCGTTAATTAGAGGTCCCACACGGCATTATTGTTTTCAGGGGTAAGTGTACAAAATCTAATGTTTTGAAAGAAGTCGTGATGAATTTACTGGCTACAACACAGGTTTTTCGCAAAAAAGAGGAAAGTAAAATTTGATTTTATTTATATTTGATGTTCTTTTGTAGACATATGACGAATTCGGAATAATTACATATCATCTCAAGCTCTTCCAATGAACGAATTGACGAATCTATTTAATCATTTCATTTTTTAGCTATTGGCTTTCATGACTTTGAAAATAATTCTTTTCGAAAAAGTACAAAAGTTTTACATATATTTTTGCCCCTTTATTCTGTTTTTGTCTACTGGTTACCTAATATCAATAGTGAGAGGTTGCATACTCTGTTATTGTCGTTCTCGAAAGGCTCAATTGAACATATTTTGAGGGGCAAATTATGGGTTTACAGCTTCGGATGCGTTCTCTTAATTTTTAGTTGAAATTTTGTTTGTCGTCTCTATTTAGTGGTTTCTCTGTAACCACATACAAAAATGAACAATGACAGTTTATATGCTCTCCTATAGAATTATGTATGATCTTATACATGTTGGATGTTTTCAATTGCGATCTAATGGCTTTCATGACTTATTGATAATTGTTTTGGAAAATTACAAAAATTTTACTGAAATTTGCCTCTTTTTCTCTTTTTTTGTCTATTTGTTACGTATTCTCACTAATGAGAGTTCACATACCACATTATTGGCGTTCGAAGGCTCATCTGAACAGTTTTTGAGAGGTAAAATTTTATTTTACGTCTTCGGAAGCGTTTGTTGTCTTGATTTGCTGTTCTTTTTGTAACCTTATAAAATTTTGACTAATTACAAGTCGTTATGCCCTCATATAAAAGCGTATGTGATCATAAATATATTGGATGTTTTCAATTGCTATCTAACGGATTTCCTTACTCTGAAATTATTTGATTTGAAAAATATAAGCCAATTTTTTTTAATTTTTCTTTTTTGTTCGTTTTTGTCGAATTGTTACCGAACCTTAATAAGGAGTGATCCCGTATTTTTTCTAGCGAAGTACAGGTTATTTTGTTTTTTTTCCAGTTTTTCTGACCCTGTTAATAAATTTTAAAAAGCAGACCTAAACTTTGGATGTAATTAATGTTTGTTGTTTCTGTTTGATTTTGTTGTTCTTCTTGACTTGCGTTCCTAATAATGGCTGATCTCATTTGTCTAATGCAACCTTTTTTACTCCACCGAGTCATTTGCTTTGGAGGCAATCTTTTTCTGCATTCATTGTTTTCGAAAATTACTTGAAAAAAAACTGAAATACTATCGGTTGTTCATTTGGTAGACATTTATGCCAAAAATTTGGATGAGCGGGGTTGAACTTTATGTGCGAACGCACATTACCGAGCCTCCCTGTTCTCTTTTCGATTAAAAAATTAAACGATAGCTTAATTAAAACTAAACGTCAAAAACATTTGTTTCTATCGTTATTAAAGTATTTAAATGCTTGGCTTGACAATACTAGTTAGATGATCATCAAATGAAGAGATTTTTAATCTAATTTATGCCCAAGAAAATGACCAACAATCAGTTTATGCGAAGCAGATTTTGGAATTTTGGAAACAACCTGTCATCTTTAGCAATAGCAATAGTCAATCAATATCTAGAGCAATATAAAAAATTGTAGAAAATGAGACACCAATTCTTCAGTTTGAAATTGAAAGTTTTGAAAAATCTGTTCCATAGTTTTTTGGGTCGAAATGGCGGAAAACAACGCACCATTAACTAAACAAACAAAGGAGACAAAATCCTGATATGCTGGAAACAATGCGGACGACAAACAACTAAAGGATCTAGTAGCTTACAAAAAGAATATTGTTAGTTTACTACAAGAAAAAAAAGCGATCAGTGTTTAATGAAAAACATCATCTAGTAGCAACAACAGTAAACAAATTCATAATTTCAAAGTCTTAAAGCAGGTTTTCACAATGAGTAGGTGTGTCAATTCAAAGAGTATTAGCTGCTATGGTTCTAAAAAAACATATTAACCTCCTCGTTAGGTGCTTTATACTCCACATTTTAGCGCCAAAACAAAATTCCTCTGTCAAAACACACTTTACGGCAAAATTGAGACTTTTGAATGAACAAATTTTATCTGTAACAAACTTTGTTACAGGGATGTAATAGCAGAGACGACGATAAACTAAACGTTACCTCTTGTCAAATAAGTGCAAGAGTTGAGGAACTTGCAAACCGTGAATAATTCGTGGTCAAGTGCTCTGGAAAAAATTCAGTCACAGCAAAACGGAAGCAGCTTTTATTTCAGATTGTGGCAAATTTCTGTAAGAAATTTGGTGATTCGTTGGTAAAAGCTACTGACCTGGCTAACTTATGCTTTATGAGACGAAATTATATGTTGGCTCATTTTCCGTCTTTTTTGGCAACCCTTATTGTATCATTTTGAAGATCATTTAGAGTTGTATCAATTGATCTCCCCTAAAGGTGTGCATCATGGTTTACAGCAGCTTTTTGAAAATTTAGGAAAATTTAGTTTTCTATTAAAAATTTAGGGATATATGGTAACCACGGCTGGAAAAATTGATTATGGAATCATTTTTTTCAAATCAGTATAAAAAAAAACAAAGAGGTTCAAGTTCTTTGAGCTGCTTAGTTTTTCGATGATTAAGGTGTTAGTGATTATGCTACCATAAAGATCAAAAACCCGGAAACAGCCGTCTACATAACATTATTTCAAAAAATGAGAGTACAGAGAAGTTTTGAGTCTCTTTAGAGGCTTTCAGTAAATGACAAGCTTAATTGTTATGGTCTTTGGGGCTTGCTGGAATTGAATACTCCAAAATAAAGAGCGTAAAATTAAGATTCCAATAAAAATTTTTTGTTTGCCTTTGGATTTTCCTAAGACGCAATTTATTCCTCAGTCTTGGATTTTTTCAAGGTTTAAGATAGTAAAGTAGAAGGGAATTTAGGGGAATTTAGAACAAGCTTTTAGTTGTTACTTTGTACATAGAACAAGCAAATAGGTTGTTCTAAAATTGACACGATTAAGGATAAGGGGAAAAAGGGGACAAATAAATGCGAATAAACCAACGCGCATGTCAAAAAGGAAGACACAAGCGTTAATTTGAAGTTCTTAGGCCGAACAAAAACTGCTAATAAAAACTTTTTGAAGTTTCGGGAAATTAACAATTTTTGGAAAGGTGTAGTAATTTTCTGACAGTGACCAGTAGTGGTCCTGTTTTAGAGCATGTCTTCAGTGGCATTCGTGGCCAACGCAGTGGCACAGTTCAGGAAGCCAGTTGCTAAGAAGAAGAATGAATGGGCCATGCTCGAACATCAAATGAACAAGGAGGTCAGAGTTTTAGATTATTAATAATTTGATCTGCTCCATGAAATCTAGCAACCTATCCAGTTGAGAACGCCAAACCAAGGCACCACGCAATTTAGTAGCTGCATGTAGAAAAGACCAACAACCCAGTTAGAGGCGTCACTGTTATTCATCAATTAAAAAGCGGGCAGCGCGGTGGATTTGGTAAGTTTTGAATGAATTGCGGAGAACGCATTTTGAAAAGTCTGATGCAGGCGCTCATAAATAAAGTTTCCCAAACTTTGTTTGCCAAACTTTGTAAATCTTTCACTTATTCTATTCTTTCAAAAATTTCTGAGAATTGTGATAAAAAATTAACCTCTTTTACTTCACAAATTACACAGAAACTGTCACTCAAAATAACCGCCGCTCACCAAATATCTCAATCGTAAAATTTACCACAATTCGTCATCCAATTTCTGAAACAATGCATTAAAGCAGATGACTGGTGGTGCAGACAAACAGAGCACGACAGGGTTTGTCATTGAGGGCAGAAGAAGTACTACTCTAGGAGAAGCGATGAATGAGTTGAAAAAATCAAAATTTACCTTTAGCTTCACCTCGCTCCCTACAAAAATATATTGCATTTACCACTGAAAGACATGGGTGCTTCGCAGATATAAATTTCTGTATCTCCCTGACTCGGGAAATTTTTAGAGGTGTATTGACCGTTCCCTAATATTGCGGCTCACTCATCAATCATCATCAACCTGGGATTCCTTGTTTTTTTTGGTTATGGGCAGTTTCGGCATACATATGGGCTATTTGGTGAGTTGGTTATAGGCTGATATATTATTGGAGATTTCTAGATCGTAAAAATTGTGTACAAAATGCTATTGTTCGGACGCTGTCTGTTGATTGCATTTTCTGTGTGGTCCACTTTGGGTATCAACAATTTGCACAAGCAAACCTAAACACTGACCCCACTAGTGTTTAGTATCCACGCATTCGTTAATATCCACGCAATCAAATAGCCAGGCTGTTATTAATGGCCTTGTTGTTTTTGCAATCCAAAGACATCGGGCTATATTGGACATTTATCTTTTTTAAAGATCTTTTATTCACATTTTATTCGACCTTTAACGCCAATGAGAAATCTAATCAAAGCGGCGATGTCTGTAACGCTACTATAGTGAATGGGTATACTATAATGAGTATTTTGTGAGTTTAAATTTTTTCCTAACTGCTTTTTAAGTGAAGAGAGAAATTTTTGGGGTTTCAGAAAGATTTTTACTTGCTCCAATTTGACTGGTTCTTTCGATTTTCTGCATTGGCTCTTCGAGTTGATGTATAAGCTCTAATCGTGCGTAGATGCGATTGTTTCAGCTAATCATAGGACCACGAATGATTCTTATGGCTTTGAATCTACGTGTTTTCATAAACTAATTTTAATTTCGCTTTGCTATCACCCAATTTCCATTTATTTTACTTTTATAGAAAAGTCCTATTGGCAGTTTGAGTTATCTGATAAATATTTTTTTTCGCACAGCTTCTTTCTTCATATGGTGTTGAGTTGTTCCTTTAGTTTTTGAGCTCTGCCTGAATGTTTTGTTTTTTGGAGAACTGATCATTTTAAATAATTATTGAGACAAAAGCTAGAATTTCTATGGAGATAAGTGTTTCTGAAATTATTTCAGTCAATAAGATCAAGTTTTTTTGAGGCCTCCATACAATAAGTTTTTTTTTATCTGTTTCTAGTTTCTGAACTATTTTTATTCTTGTTTTGAATGTTCAGCATAAGTTCAGTGTAAAATCAGTTCAAAGTAGGAACTCTGAAATTTTCGAAAAAAAAGAAACTTCTTGTACATGTCAGAGAAACGTGAAGAAAGCATGCATTTCAGCTGCAAGGACACGTTATCATTTTATAAGTTACAACTTTAGGATTTTTTCTGTTTTTGCCCCCCATGTCCATTTGCACCCCCCCATGTCCATTTGCACCCCCCCCCCCCACTTACACCTATTATAGCATATTGTTTTTTTCATTGCATACAATTACATGTACATTTATGCACAACTAGGATTTACAATTTAATTATGTAGCGAACTTTTCAAATTAACACATTCGCAGTAATTCAAATTTCTTATAATGTAAGCAGACAAAGAATAACGCCTGTTTTTACCACATGTGCGTTTATTTTTCACAGGATTGACTTTATGGCAGTAATTTTTTGACAACCGGTAATAAAAATCTATCCAATCTTGTACCGGTTTCAGCGATTTATTGTGGCTAAACTGAATTATCTGTAGCTGTAAAAAGTCACAAATAAAGTTTCTCATGAAATGTTTGCCAAACTTTGTAAATCTTTCACTTATTCTATTCTTTCATTTAAAAATTTCTGAGAATTCTAATAAAAAATTAACCTCTTTAACATCACAAATTACACGGAAACTATCACTCTCAAAATAACCGCCGCTCACCAGTCGTCTCAATCGTAAAATTTACCACAAATTGTCATCCAATTTCTGAAACAATGTATTAAAGCAGATGACTGGTGGTGCAGACAAACAGAGCACGACAGGGTTTGTCATTGAGGGCAGAAGAAGTACTACTCTAGGAGAAGCGATGAATGAGTTGAAAAAATCAAAATTTACCTTTAGCTTCACCTCGCTCCCTACAAAAATATATTGCATCTACCCTTGAAAGACATGGATGCTTCGCAGATATAAATTTCTGTATCTCCCTGACTCGGGAAATTTTTAGAGGTGTATGACCGTTCCCCAATATTGCGGGTCACTCATCAATCATCATCAACCTGAGATTCCTTGTGTTTTTGGTTATGGGCAATATCGGCATACATATGGGCTATTTGGTGAGTTGGTTATAGGCTGATATATTATTGGAGATTTCTAGATCGTGAAAATTGTGTACAAAATGCTATTGTTCGGACGCTGTCTGTTGATTGCATTTTCTGTGTGGTCCACTTTGGGTATTAACAATTTGCACAAGCAAACCTAAACACTGACCCCACTAGTGTTTAGTATCCACGCATTCGTTAATATCCACGCAATCAAATAGCCAGGCTGTTATTAATGGCCTTGTTGTTTTTGCAATCCAAAGACATCGGGCTATAGTGGACATTTATCTTTTTTAAAGATCTTTTATTCACATTTTATTCAACCTTTAACGTCAATGAGAAATCTAATCAAAGCGGCTACTATAGTGAATGGGTATACTATAATGAGGATTTTGTGAGTTTATATTTTTTCCTAACTGCTTTTTAAGTGAAGAGAGAAATTTTTGGGGTTTCAGAAAGTTTTTTACTTGCTCCAATTTGACTGGTTCTTTCGGTTTTCTGCATTGGCTCTGCGAGTTGATGTATAAGCTCTAATCGTGCGTAGATGCGATTGTTTCAGCTAATCATAGCACCACGATTGATTCTTATGGCTTCGAATCTACGTTGTTTCATAAACTAATTTTAAGTTCGCTTTGCTATCACCCAATTTCCTTTTATTTTAGTTTTACAGAAAAGTCCTATTGGCAGTTTGAGTTATCTGATAATTTTTTTTTGCGCACAGCTTCTTTCCTCATATGGTGTTGAGTTGTTCCTTTAGTTTTTGAGCTCTGCCTGAATGTTTTGTTTTTTGGAGAACTGATCATTTTAATTAATTATTGAGACAAAAGCTAGAATTTCTATGGAGATAAGTGTTTTTGAAATTATTTCAGTCAATAAGATCAAGTTTTTTTGAGGCCTCCATACAATAAGTTTTTGTTTTATCTGTTTCTAGTTTCTGAACTATTTTTATTTTTGTTTTGAATGTTCAGCATAAGTTCAGTGTAAAATCAGTTCAAAGTAGGAACTCTGAAATTTTCGAAAAAAAGAAATTTCTTGTACATGTCAGAGAAACGTGAAGAAAGCATGCATTTCAGCTGCAAGGACACGTTATCTTTTATAAGTTAAAACTTTAGGATTTTTTCCCTTTTTGCCCCCCCCCATGTCCATTTGCACCCCCCCCCCATGTCCATTTGCACCCCCCCCCCCCCACTTACACCTGTTATAGCATATTATTTTTTTCATTGCGTACAATTACATATACATTTATGCACAACTACGATTTACAATTTAATTATGTAGCGAACTTTTCAAATTAACGCATTCGCAGTAATTCAAATTTCTTATAATGTAAGCAGACAAAGAATAACGCCTGTTTTTACCACATGTGCGTATATTTTTCACAGGATTGACTTTATGGCAGTAATTTTTTGACAACCAGTAACAAAAATCTATCCAATCTTGTACCGGTGCCAGCGATTTATTGTGCCTAAACTGAATTATTTGTAGCTGTAAAAAGTCACAAATAAAGTTTCTCATGAAATGTTTGCCAAACTTTGTAAATCTTTCACTTATTCTATTCTTTCATTTAAAAATTTCTAAAAGTTCTGATAAAAAATTAACCTCTTTTACATCACAAATTACACGGAAACTATCACTCTCAAAATAACCCCCGCTAACCAGTTGTCTCAATCGTAAAATTTACCACAAATCGTCATCCAATTTCTGAAACAATTTATTAAAGCAGATGACTGGTGGTGCAGACAAACAGAGCGCGACAGGGTTTGTCATTGAGGGCAGAAGAAGTACTACTCTAAGAGAAGCGATGAATGAGTTGAAAAAATCAAAATTTACATTTAGTTTCACCTCGCTTCCTACAAAAATATATTGCGTTTACCACTGAAAGACATGGGTGCTTCGCAGATATAAACTTCTGTATCTCCCTGACTCGGGAAATCTTTAGAGGTGTATTGACCGTTCCCTAATTTTGCGGCTCACCCATCAATCATCATCAACCTGGGGTTCCTTGTTTCTTTTTGGTTATGGGCAATTTCGGCATACATATGGGCTATTTGGTGAGTTGGTTATAGGCTGATATATTATTGGAGATTTCTAGATCGTAAAAATTGTGTACAAAATGCTATTGTTCGGACGCTGTCTGTTGATTGCATTTTCTGTGTGGTCCACTTTGGGTATCAACAATTTGCACAAGCAAACCTAAACACTGACCCCACTAGTGTTTAGTATCCACGCATTCGTTAATATCCACGCAATCAAATAGCCAGGCTGTTATTAATGGCCTTGTTGTTTTTGCAATCCAAAGACATCGGGCTATATTGGACATTTATCTTTTTTAAAGATCTTTTATTCACATTTTATTCGACCTTTAACGTCAATGAGAAATCTAATCAAAGCGGCGATATCTGTAACGCTACTATAGTGAATGGGTATACTATAATGAGTATTTTGTGAGTTTAAATTTTTTCCTAACTGCTTTTTAAGTGAAGAGAGGAATTTTTGGGGTTTCAGAAAGTTTTTACTTGATCCAATTTGAATGGTTCTTTCGATTTTCTGCATTGGCTCTTCGAGTTGATGTATAAGCTCTAATCGCGCGTAGATGCGATTGTTTCATCTAATCATAGGACCACGAATGATTCTTATGGCTTTGAATCTACGTGATTTCATAAACTAATTTTAATTTCGCTTTGCTATCACCCAATTTCCATTTATTTTACTTTTACAGAAAAGTCCTATTGGCAGTTTGAGTTATTTGATAAATATTTTTTTTCTCACAGCTTCTTTCTTCATATGGTGTTGAGTTGTTCCTTTAGTTTTTGAGCTCTGCCTGAATGTTTTGTTTTTTGGAGAACTGATCATTTTAATTAATTATTGAGACAAAAGCTAGAAATTCTGTGGAGATAAGTGTTTTTGAAATTATTTCAGTCAATAAGATCAGGTTTTTTTGAGGCCTCCATACAATAAGTTTTTTTTTTATCTGTTTCTAGTTTCTGAACTATTTCTATTCTTGTTTTGAATGTTCAGCATAAGTTCAGTGTAAAATCAGTTCAAAGTAGGAACTCTGAAATTTTCGGAAAAAAAAAAGAAATTTCTTGTACATGTCAGAGAAACGTGAAGAAAGCATGCATTTCAGCTGCAAGGACACGTTATCATTTTATAAGTTAAAACTTTAGGATTTTTTCTGTTTTTGCCCCCCCATGTCCATTTGCATCCCCCCATGTCCATTTGCACACCCCCCCACTTACACCTGTTATAGCATATTGTTTTTTTCATCGCATACAATTACATATACATTTATGCACAACTAGGATTTACAATTTAATTATGTAGCGAACTTTTCAAATTAACACATTCGCAGTAATTCAAATTTCTTATAATGTAAGCATACAAAGACTAACGCCTGTTTTTACCACATGTGCGTTTATTTTTCACAGGATTGACTTTATGGCAGTAATTTTGTGACAACCGGTAACAAAAATCTATCCTATCTTGTACCGGTGCCAGCGATTTATTGTGCCTAAACTGAATTATCTGTAGCTCTAAAAAATCACAAATAAAGTTTCTCATGAAATGTTTGCCAAACTTTGTAAATCTTTCACTTATTCTATTCTTTCATTTAAAAAATTCTGTGAATTCTAAAAAAAATTAACCTCTTTTACATCACAAATTATACGGAAACTATCACTCTCAAAAAAACCGCCGCTCACCAGTTGTCTCAATCGTAAAATTTATCACAAATCGTCATCCAATTTCTGAAACAATGTATTAAAGCAGATGACTGGTGGTGCAGACAAACAGAGCGCGACAGGGTTTGTCATTGAGGGCAGAAGAAGTACTACTCTAAGAGAAGCGATGAATGAGTTGAAAAAATCAAAATTTACATTTAGCTTCACCTCGCTTCCTACAAAAATATATTGCATTTACCACTGAAAGACATGGGTGCTTCGCAGATATAAACTTCTGTATCTCCCTTGCTCGGGAAATATTTAGAGTTGTATTGACCGTTCCCTAATATTGCGGCTCACCCATCAATCATCATCAACCTGGGATTCCTTGTTTCTTTTTGGTTATGTGCAATTTCGGCATACATATGGGCTATTTGGTGAGTTGGTTATAGGCTGATATATTATTGGAGATTTCTAGATCGTAAAAATTGTGTACAAAATGCTATTGTTCGGACGCTGTCTGTTGATTGCATTTTCTGTGTGGTCCACTTTGGGTATCAACAATTTGCACAAGCAAACCTAAACACTGACCCCACTAGTGTTTAGTATCCACGCATTCGTTAATATCCACGCAATCAAATAGCCAGGCTGTTATTAATGGCCTTGTTGTTTTTGCAATCCAAAGACATTGGGCTATATTGGACATTTATCTTTTTTAAAGATCTTTTATTCACATTTTATTCGACCTTTAACGCCAATGAGAAATCTAATCAAAGCGGCGATGTCTGTAACGCTACTATAGTGAATGGGTATACTATAATGAGTATTTTATGAGTTTAAATTTTTTCTTAACTGCTTTTTAAGTGAAGAGAGAAATTTTTGGGGTTTCAGAAAGTTTTTTACCTGCTCTAATTTGACTGGTTCTTTCGATTTTTTGCATTGGCGCTTCGAGTTGATGTATAAGCTCTAATCGTGCGTAGATGCGATTGTTTCAGCTAATCATAGGACCACGAATGATTCTTATGGCTTTGAATCTACGTGTTTTCATAAACTAATTTTAATTTCTCTTTGCTATCACCCAATTTCCATTTATTTTACTTTTACAGAAAAGTCCTTTTGGCAGTTTGAGTTATCTGATAGTTTTTGAGCTCTGCCTGAAAGTTTTGTTTTTTGGAGAACTGATCATTTTAATTAATTATTGAGACAAAAGCTAGAATTTCTATGGAGATGAGTGTTTTTGAAATTATTTCAGTCAATAAGATCAAGTTTTTTTGAGGCCTCCATACAATAAGTCTTTGTTTTATCTGTTTCTAGTTTCTGAACTAATTTTATTCTTGTTTTGAATGTTCAGCATAAGTTCAGTGTAAAATCAGTTCAAAGTAGGAACTCTGAAATTTTCGAAAAAAAAAGAAATTTCTTGTACATGTCAGAGAAACGTGAAGAAAGCATGCATTTCAGCTGCAAGGACACGTTATCATTTTATAAGTTAAAACTTTAGGATTTTTTTTCTGTTTTTGCCCCCCCATGTCCATTTGCACCCCCCCCCCCCCCCCACTTACACCTGTTATAGCATATTGTTTTTTTCATTGCATACAATTACATATACATTTATGCACAACTAGGATTTACAATTTAATTATGTAGCGAACTTTTCAAATTAACACATTCGCAGTAATTCAAATTTCTTATAATGTAAGCAGACAAAGAATAACGCCTGTTTTTACCACATGTGCGTTTATTTTTCACAGGATTGACTTTATGGCAGTAATTTTTTGACAACCGGTAACAAAAATCTATCCAATCTTGTACCGGTGCCAGCGATTTATTGTGCCTAAACTGAACTATCTGTAGCTGTGAAAAGTACATATTTGGGGGGGTGGTGCAAACAGACTGGTTATATAGGACTGGGGGGGGCAAACAGATCCAAATTTTACCCATTACAAACTTGATGCCACAGAGCGGATAATGAATACTTTTACATTATGTATAGCAGATGCGACTCCTCGATCTAAACATTCGACATAACAGGAACATTTCTTATTCAATGTTCACGAATTCAGTTTTTACAAAAACATCCGTTCACTGCCGCTGACAACGGAGTCGGGGCTCCCTAAGCTCTGCGCCAAGTAAGGACAGACAGCGTCCTTTAGAAGATGAGACATTTAAATAGCTGTCATTTAGTTGCAGCTATGATCTTTATGACCTTCACATTATTCCATTATGATATCTTCTTCTATAGCTTGTTCACGCTCCAATATTTTAAAACTCTTTTCTAAATTAGAACGTTCGACACAGAACTAAAAAACCATGTCTGGCTTGAGAATTATTGTTTAATGTAAAAATGGTTTACTCTTATACTCAAAGTACCGCGATATAAGAACTATCCAAATGGATTTCAATTTTGTGCTTTTGATTAAAAATTAATTCAATGCGTTTCATAATTAAAAACAAACTATTCAGACCTCGAGTTTAATGAATACTTAATGAGACGAAAATAAAAATTTGAGCTGATTCCTGATTCCAAAAATTGAACAAAATTGAATAAAAAGGAACTGAAACCGTTAAATTGCGCTTTTATTATTGTTCCCGTCAACCTTATTTTTCTATGCATTAAATGCTGAATAAATCCTATAATTTTTGCGCAATAAAAACGTCAAATTTCATGTCAAATGAATTAAATTGTGGCTGTTTGTTTTGTTTTTCCTTTTCCCGAGATTCCCAAACGCGATGAGAAAACAATAAATAAATTATAACCTGAACAAAGGACGCGTTCTCGCTGGATATTTGCTGAAAAGTTGTGAATTATTTACTTTATACCATCTTACCAAGCGTATTTGAAATTCCCCCTTTCCGATTAAGATATTTACATTGAGGAGTTGTTAAAGTTGCAACTATGTTCTGCAGATTTTAAATTTTTATCATAAAAACAGGTGAAGATTTGAATCTTTCGCGAATTGAATGAAGTTTAATCGATAAACACTAAAAAATTGATAATTTCTAAATTCTTTATTCCGTCGCATTTTTCTACTACCGTTGTTCACATACAATTCTGAGACAAAATTCTGAGTTCGAGAATTTTTTTCATCGAGTTTCTTTTTTACTTCTCAATTATTATTATACTTCTTAAATGTCTGAACTTTATTACAATATGCGGCAAAAGTACTGCAACCTCTATTTTTATTTGTTACATGATAGAATTACATATTTAGACGGTCTGTAAATTCGTCACGCAAAACGACCGCTCGAAAATACTCAAACATCGTTAAAATGTCTTGTTCATAGAACGTTCTTAATTCAAGTGAGCTCTTGTTCTGGTTGTTTATTTTTCATATGTTGTTTATTTTATTATTTTCTTGGTACTAGTGCTGCGAATCTTGACAGCTTTGCTGACAGAATACCTTTTGGTTACCATTGTTTTTTCTATTCCTGCATTCTAGTCGCCGTTTTTTCAATAACTCGATCAAGTAGCAAACGAAATTATGAGTTCGGGTTCAATCGGTAGCAGTCCAAGAGTGAAACCCGATGCCACCACGAGTGTGACGTCACTGGACAGGTCGCATGCACGTGACAAGTTCAAAAGCGCTGTGACTGTAATTAGAATAGTTTCGAAACTGCAGAAGAAGACAAAGCACAGAAAAGTGTATTTGGACCAAGCTGCTGAAGCTGAAAAGAGACAGGTAATGAGATAATGAAATATCAATTTGGGCAATTTTGAGCCGAGGAATGGTTGAAAAAGTACGTAAGACAAGTTGTTAGAAGATGACTTTTTTTTCGCAGCGAATCTTTTTCAGAGTAATAATGGAATGCAACATGAAGAGTGAAAAATTGTTTTCCTTGCATTGGATAACATATACATACAGCAAATATGCATTTCAAAAGTTACCTATTCTGATCAGACTACGGTTAAATGGGCCTTTCGTTTTTCATTAGCTGGATTAATCCCAATATATCAAGACAAATATTAAAGGTCAAAATTTATTAAATTTGTTCTTGGTAAACCAGAAATCGAACAGTAAAAACTGCAGAAGAAAATGAACCAATCTTCATTGCTAGTTTTCCTCAAACGTTTTCTGTGCAATTATCATATAATTATTTTAAGATTAAAGTGATTGTTTTGATTCACTCGTAGCCCTCGTACTTATCACTAAGGCAAATTCATTACTGAATCACAAAAAAAATCATACTGCAAAACTTAATGAAAATTATTATGATCATGTCGCTTTTTGAAAATTACAGAGCGTTCTTCAGAGTTATACGAAATGACTCACGCGAGGATGAATTTGCACTTTCTGATTTTGATCTGCGACTTAGTACTTACGACTGTGTGTCATCTGGGCATTTATTATTACATAATGTCTGCTCTTTGAACAACCTCAATTCCCGCCATATTTGCTTCTTAGCAGCATCAACTACAGCATAATTACCCGCGCTTTTATCGCTTTTGTTTGTTCAGCAACCACGCTACAGATGCCATTTATACTACGCGCTACTTATACTCCGCTATTTAATGCCTCAAATTAATGCCTCAAAAAGCATGCTCATGAAGCAAAACAATGTTTTTTGGATTAATAATGATATGGAAATAAAAATTTGGTAGAGCACAAATTGGTAGAATTTGAAATTGGGACAGTTTGAGTTTGGTACAGTTTGTGCATTTAGATGTACAGTTTGATCGTAGGAGAGTTGATCGTAGGTAGTTTGAATACACGCAGTAAGTTCACTCGTAATCCCTGCAGACTTTTCCTTTCACTTCTCAGACCCGTCCACCGGACCGGCATCGGTGAGGAATGTTCACAATTGACTCGGAAGAGGCCGCACGTGTAAAATTAATTACTGTGAATAACGCCGACATACAATACGTGCATTGTGGATTGGATCACCCAAGGTGAAATTCGTTCGAGTGAATTTTAAAACATTGAGATTTGATCTGTATATGGTTCGGAACTCGCAGAGGTCGCAATTAGGCGGTTGAATAATCTGCTGATGAATCCGTGATACTTGGCTCGCAACGAGGCACTGCGCACGTCACAAGTAGTCACAGTACGCGCACTCGTACCTTCTCTCCTTGTGCTCAGCCACCACCACAGTCTGACTCGGCGCCCGTCTCTTTCGCATGTTAACAATCACCTCGCCCCGTTCATCGTCAAGTTCTACGACCTTTCTCAACGTGACTATGCCATGGCATGCCAGTATCCGGATGAATAACATCAAGAGCTAATTCTGTGTCCTCGCACTCAATGATCGATGGATGAAATCCGAAAATCACCTGTATGTTTTCAATGATCACAATACAAACAAGAAGAATTCAATCATACTGTCAACAAAGTTCAACAGGCAGAAAATCAATAAAACAAGTTTTAATCAAATCTGAACTCCACAACATTTGAAGACAATTGAAGCTACTATTCAGACACTGGAAAAAGATAAACTGAAATAGACTGATTAACTCAGATTGACACCCCACGGGCGAAAGCCCAAAGCTTGTACTACTTATATACTTCTATTACTACACCACAACTAATTCTGACTCCACCTACCTTCGCCGACCTCCACCGACCTTTGCCATCGACCTCCACCGACCTCCGCCAACCTCCACCTAAAAAATGTGAATGCACCAATATATGGTATAGTTAGAGCTAGAATAGCTCGTGATGGTATCGCCATTTTAAAATACTCATGCATGAGATCGAGTTATTCGAAATTTTCAAAATTTGCTGTTTGCAGTCTGTCAGTATTCAGTTCTTTGTATGTACAGTCTGATGTGAAGCATTTTGTGCAGTGTTGACCAATAATGTAAATGAGGCTGCTAAGAAGAAATACAGACTTGGATGTTTCTTAAACGACTATGTGCAGACTGACAAAAGATTTTATACTTCTATTTGTCTGGTTCAGTTCTGGTTAAAATCGAAAAGCAATGGTACAGCGCTGAAACCCACTGCGACCAAGGACCGGGGCTCCAAAACATAAACATATAGACCTTTTTATAGCTACGAGTGAATCAAAAACCATCACTTTAATCTTAAAATAATTATATGATAGTTGCACGGAAAACGTTTTAGGAGAACTACCATATCATATTTTTTACGAACAATGAGCATTATTTTGACAAATCAGATACTAATTTTTGAAAATGTTTATGCAATCTACATTCACAACAACCCATGGAAAGTTATTTTTGTTAGGCTTCCGCAAGTGACACAAATGCCCAAAACGAAAGGATTCGTAAATTATTATTCTAATTGTTAGAAGAAAGCTAACAGAATCTGAATGAAAAGTAAATATTTCAAACCGTTAACGATTAAAACTTTCTAAGTACATTATAAAACTGCAAACAGTTTTTCACCTTCAGATATAATTGAAAAAAAACTAACTTCTTTTACAACTCTATGACCAGGAAAAGTTATTAAATAAACACAAAATATATTTTTATCTTTCCATTTCCATGTAAACATAGAACAACGCTCAGAAAAAGATTGGCAAAAAATTGCTTCAATCCTGAAAAAAAATTAACCAAAAGTTTGCACTTAATTAGTCATGATTTATTCCAATAACACTGATTGCGACTGGAGAAGGAAAAGAAAAAAATTGAAATAAAATAGTTACTCTTATGTACAATAATAACAAAAGTTACGCTGTTGCTTCGGTTGAACTGTGTTTCAGTAAATGGTCTGAATCTTGTTTTCAAATGAAAACATGATTGTTCTAATACGAATACTGTCGGCATTAGATTTTATTGCCAAGGCTGACAATCGTCTAAAATTAAGCTTTATAGGTTTATCCCGTTTCATTTCTGACCTCACTTTTTCTATATTGACTCTGTTTATTAACAATTGTTTTGCTGTGTGACTACACTTATAAGCTGGTTAGATTGAAAACAGAGTCAAATTAACCTAGAGAAGTCGAGGAGCTCACCCAAAACATTGAAGCAATAATTTGTCTGACCAAAAGAAACATAGTAGTACGGTTCCTGAAGTACAGTCCGAACTACAGAACACAATTAAGTCCTGGATCTGAAAATCATCTTGGCCGCTATTGCTATTATGAGAATAATGCAACAAGAATTAAGGAAACAGAACTTCAGTTTTGTCATCGAAATTCAGTGGCGACAAAGACATTGGAAAAGGACCATCATAAAGAAATCCCTGCGACATCGAACTGACAATCAGTACAATGCACATCAGGCTAGTGTCACCTGTTGATACTATGACTAATTGAAAAAACAATAGCAAACGTAAGACAAGGGGCCTAATTTCTCCTGATAAAAAACAGTGTAAAAATAATTTAAACTGTTTTACGTAAACTGAATCTTTATAATGCCTCGATTTTGCGTAATTAGTTGGAACTATAAGATTAGGTATGTTATTGGTGAATCAAAAGACGATAAAACCACAATAAACAATAGACAAGCAAAACTAAAAAAAAACACTAATTTTTTTGCAAGCCAAATAGTTTAAATTTGATTGAAATCATTGTATTTAATATTGAGCTTCAAAAAATGTGCTTAGAGGTTGATGGAATGTTTCAATTATGATACTGTATAACAGCAAAAAAAAACAGAACAGTTTGTATCACCAAAACTCGAAAACTGCAGAAAACATTTAAGAAAGCTATTGATGTGAAAATTGATTTATATGTTTCATTAGTAAGCGAATAAAACGTATCACGGCAAAAACATGAAAATGAGCGAACTCAAAAACTGTCGTAACTCAAAAACTGTAAAATTCACAACATGCATTACCTATCACTGCAAACGCAATCCATCTATTCACCAAGTGAACAAAAAAATTTTCTTGGAAAAAGTAGTGTCTGAGTTACAGAAAATTTTGCCTTTGTCCAATTCTTCGGTTTAGACAATTAGACTAATTCTAAAATTCTCATTTTCATTTCGCAATATCTTAATTTGGTAATTCGAAACAACCTTTTGTGAGGCGAGTTTTGTCTCCATGCCCTATTTGAATTATACGTGAATATGACGGCTTGCATTTAATATCGTTAGGTCAAAAACAACGTATGTAATAGAGGACCTAATTTTATACATTGAAAAACATAGCAACTTGAAATATCCATTTTAAAAAAATTCAAAACCGAGTTGGTTTTCCATGGCCTGGTAAAAATTAAACAAAAAGTTTTGAAAACTGTGAAAAAAATTCTAGTTCGTTTTACAATCATTAGTTTCAATGAAAAGCTTCGTTCAATTACATCGTTTTGCGCAACAATCGGCATAAAATGAAGTTGAAAGAGGCACTAGGAATTAAACTTTTTCATCTAGCAGAGACTTGGAAGTCAAAAATAGCAATTTATGATTTCCGAAGTTTATCGATAATTTGTTGACAAAGAGTCAAGCTGCTAGTTTTGTCCTAAGTGAAAATCAAAGTGAAAAGAGTAGTCATTTTAATTTTTTTGTTACTCAGGACATGTGATCAATGTGAGAGTAGGCAGCTTTTAACTTTGTTTTAAAAATTAAAGTGCGTTGGAACATTCTCTGCCTACTCATTTTACAGATACTCCCTGTAAATTGCTCTCAAACGAAATTAGTACGAATTCTTTAGTTATTTGTTACTCGAAGAAGAGTATTTTTATTCTAGAGAGTTTTTGCAGCTGAAGCAAGTTTCTTCATGACTTGAACTTTTGACATCTGTTTTCCAACATTGACTCCTTAATCATAACGTTAATGGATGTTTTCAAAAGTTGTATTTTAATAATGAATTGGTTACTAATGCATTGTGAATTGGAATTGAACGTAATGTTAGTGGCGGGGGAAAATTTCGAATAGTTTTCTAAACATAACTGTCCCTCCTCTCTATCCAAATTACGAACAGACCTCACCCCGCCTCACTTTCCTCGCCACTCAACCACGCCCCTTCACCTCATCACCAACAGTACATACCTCACTCAGGCGTCACGACATCAGACGTTTCTTGGGAAAGTGGATTTGGTCAATTTAATTGGTTTTGTTCAGTTTTTCAAAGTCTTTGAATTGGTTGCAATGAGTAGTTTGTTATCAATACCTCTTCGTACAAAAGTGTCCCATCTCTATGCCCACATGTTTACAAGAATCTGTGCCTAAGTTGCCGGCAACAAAATCTGATGGCAATCGGCTTGACTGGATGAAGTGGTTCAGCATTTCTGGAGAGGCAAAGTCTTTAACAGATGGATACGGCTGCAACAGCAGTCTGTATGTCCTGGCGTTGAATCGTCTTAAAGAACACTTCGGAAACTCAAACCGGATATTAAATGCCTTCTTGATAAACTCTCGCAGTTCAAACCACCTATTCTGACTGTCCCTGAAAGTTATACCCAATTTTTCTCCTGACCCTATTTGATTCATTTCAACAACTTGGATTCAATCATGACATCCATTCTACTACAAATCTCAATCAAGCATCAAATAAACTTCCAACACCAGTCCGCCTAGAATGGAACAAGAATGCCCTCAAAAAGTTTTCACTCCAGCCGTCTCCTAAAGAGCTTTCTGAGTTGTTATCAATCTATGCAAAGGTTTGTAGAGATTTGCCAGCGCCAATAATGGTAACGCGACCCAGCCATGGAAGATCAAAGTGTGCTCATAAACCATGGATTCAGAAAACTCAAAGTCTCTTGCCCTCATCTACGAGAACGACAGGCAATGGTCAACAGGGTGGCTCATTTTCCGACGGTAATAAACAAGACCCCTCCAGAACTGTTGTTTGCATCAGTTTTGAGACGTGTCAATATCTCTACAAATGTTCTCATTTCCAGTTCCTGTCTCCATTGGATCGGAGAGAACATGTCAAAAACTTAAAATTTTGCTTCAACTGCTTTGGCAGTAATCATGTTAAACATTGCAATTAAAAAAAGGTCTGTCGAACTGGCAATTGTGGCCGAAAGCATCATACTCTGCTCAATGAGAGCTTTGGAGACAATAATCAGAGAGCGAAGCCGTCATCGGCCATTAAATCCGTTCACTTACATGGAACAGGACAAGTAGCTCTTGTTCCGGTTGAACTTTCCAATAGTGCAAAAACTCTTAATACTTAGTGTATCTAGACAACGGAAGTTGTCAAAGCTGGCCGCTTACTTCTGCAGCATCGGAATTGGAGATTGACATGAACACAGTTGCTAAAATTCCAATCAGTGGCTACCATAAAACTAGAGAAATAGACTGTTCTCAAGTTTCTGTCCAAATCAAGCCATACAGATCTCAGAACAGCTTAGAAGTTACAATCGATGTGCTAGCAGTACCAGATTTCAACCTGACGCCAGTTAAAACCAGTGAGCTGAGCAAACTTTGTAGTAAGTTTGATAACCTTAAACACATCACCTTAAACACGTCACAAGAAAATAATTGAGTGGAGAAAAACATGGTTACAAGAGATAACAAAGCAAATCATTTGAAAATCAGTTTTTCTAACTGACGGAGTGGGTAATGGCAAAAAAATTGTACTACCTAGAAATAGCAACATAAGCTTTTCGCTTGTGTCGCAATTTTCGGGTATAACAATTTTTTGCCTTTACCCGCTCCGTCAGTTAGAAACGCCGATTTCGAATTAATTGCTTTATTATCTCTTCTAACCATCTTTTTCTCGCCTCAGTTATTTTCTTTAGAATTATGTATTGGCTACAAAGGTTCTACCTAGCAAACAATCGTCTATACGGAAGCCGAATACTATTTGCAACCTTGCAAATGGGGTCGGCGGTGTCATCAACATTGATGCCCAGTGGATTATTTGCCATATGTGCTTTATTTATCATCTGTGCCCGTTACTGATTCGACGTGGTTAAGAAAAGTCACGAAAGTTTTCAGCCATAGCAACATCAGAACAATCCCGATTTAACGAAAACTGAAAACTCGAAACTGATTAATTTATACTAAACCATTGTACTCCATTATTAATTCAATAATCAAATCATTCTCACAATGTTCCTAAGGCGGCCCAAGTAACAGTTTTTTTATTATTTATTTTCCTAAGTAGTTAATTCTATGATCCTTTAAGTGTTTATTAATGGTCGAATGTTATACATTTGAGGCATTAGGAGTTACGTACGCTCTTGCTTATGTCAAAAAAGCAGATATTGTAGTTATTTGATTTTACTACGTAAATATTGACTTATATCACTTAATCGATTAACAAATCAAAAACGAGTAACAATGATGTTATAAATAATATTTAACTGAATAATTGCTTTGACCGAATTGTAACTAAAACAAACAGAAGTTGTTGCAAGCAGCAGTTGGCTCCCAGAATAGAATTTAAATTGATTCTTCATAAACTTTAATCCTTTTTTAAGTTTTGCTAGATCTCAACGTCTCCCAAGTTTTAAGCCAGTTCAGCTCTCTTGACAAAAAATTACAATGCTAGCATTTGGCTGAAGCCTTAAAAACTTCAGAAGGAAATTGAACATAGTTTATCACCAAGAATACTCTTACTTTCAATCAAAAATATAGGTTACAGTCCTTTAATACGACAGAACGACTAATCGTGTAGACGAGATTATTAGTCAACCGAATTCAATGAAGAACGAGGCCGTAAAAAAGCTGTAAAACTTGAGAACCAAGCTTTGATATTTCGGTTCCACTGAGATTCTTGAGCGGCCGCAACACTTGGCAAGTGCCAAGATTTAGAGGTTAATGTTCACATCCCGGGGTCCCTCAATACGGATGCTAACTGATACCAAATCATATCATGGTATACTAGATATTCCCATGTTTCACAATGGGGAGCGTCAAAAGTTTCTGTGCTTTTTTAAGACGGTTTTCAGCTGTTTGAGCCTAAAATTCATAAAAACTGACTGAATTTATGACCTGTTTCACACATTGATAACAAGTCTGGCATTTTTGGGTCAATAGAATTCTTAACGAAAAAAATTTAAAAAGTATGCTGTGAAGGTTCTCATGTTGTCATGTGGACAAATCACACAAAATAACCCACATTTTGAGCCAGTGATGAGGTATAATTGGAATGCGGATTGAGTCCCAAAAAAGTCTATTTCGTAAAAAAAATAAAAATCGCCATCTTTCGGAAAAAGGCGCTGCCAAACTTTCAACTGGTGTAAGAGCCCAAACTACCCTCTGTTAGTTTGGGCAGAGAATTAACAGTGTTTTTTTTAAGTTGAAGCCAACAAATAGGGCATCCAATTCAGAATAATGTTGGAAAATGTTTGACACTATTTTGAACTGGAATTATTTTTTCCAAATCTTAGCCAATAATTTGATTAAGATTTGGCATTTTTTGGCCAGAACTTTAATTCACAGTTGCCAAATCTGAGCCAAGATTTCTATTCAGACTTGCCAAGTCTTGGTGGAGACTTGGATTTAGACCGCCAATTGTTAAAAATGACATGAGCGCTGCTCCGAATCAGTTATGATATGCGATTGGTTTTAATACTTAATCTATACTGAAATTGACTTGGCATCAAATCCGGATGACATTAAGTTTGTCGGAGATTACTTTTTCTTAAAATATGATACCCTAAAGCAAAATGTATGAAGTTCTATTGAAATAAAAATTAAAAGCATTTTATTTTATTTTCTCTAGTTATGCGTTATTAAGCGAATAAACCCAATTACCCATACATATTTTACGAGATTGCGTTCTTAAGAAAATGAAAAAAAAACATTCTTTTCTCAAACTTTAATTAAACTGCTCTGTCAAGGTTTTTTTAAACAGCAAATTGACGATTCTTGGGAACAAATATGCTGAACTACAGAGCTGCTTCTACTACAAAAAGAAATTCCATTAATTTTGAAACCTGTTTTTTCAGAAGCAGGAAATTAACAGCCAATTGGAAAATTCTATTATCATAAGCGCTCAGATAATTTTTACACCAAACAAACACTTAACAGTAAGTTGGCCCAAAAAAGAGTTTTTCCTCAGAGTCTAAAATGAGTTTAAAAAAATGCTACAAAAAATAGTTTTCGAATGATTTTTTGAGGGAGCCAAGAAACGTAATAATACATTGTGAAATTTTCTGGAAGGACATTTGGTTGACACAAAGAGCGAAATTGCTTGAATGATTATCATCACTTTTCTTTTCTTTGTACTTTAATAAGTATTTATGTTGTTATATTGTATACGTTGTAGTAAAATAACACGACCATTTCCATATTACGATTATATAAATATCTAGTGTGGTTTTGGAAATTCAGTGTTTCCTTTTATAGAAATTTTACATAGTTTCTCACGAAATATGCGTCAATTCTGCTCCAATTTTCCGACACTTTTGTCCAGGTTTCCGCAAAAATTGGTCAATATTACTCATAATTTTTCTTTTTGGTTTAAGTCCGGACTATTTGCTGAGGACTCCAGTATCTGTTGAACCATATGGAAATAGTAGAACGGCAAAAAAGCTTGTTTTCAGGGGCTGGCAGCTTTTTCAATGGCCCGCTCATCATTCATCATTTTAATCATTATTGATAATTTATTTGACAATCCGATGAAATGACGGCTTTTTATCCGTAAATATGGATTGGCACAAAGTCATTTAATCAAATGCCTGATTGAAATGCTTTTGAGATTTTTTTAATGTTCTAACTAAGATTGGTTCAATTTTCGATCAATTTTTTCTAATTAAGTATTTGCTAACTTGTCATGAGAGAATCAGACACTGTAAATCTTTACATTAAACCTGTACGGCGTGTCAGCAAAGTCCCAAATTGAGTTTTTTTTAGCTTAAATTGCGCTTGAATGTGTTTCAGACATATAGGATTCAAATTAATATTCTGCAAAGCATCATATTCTAAGTACTCTTAAATCACATTTTTAAATCGCTACTAGCTCCAGATTATTTTTGTTTTCATTCTTTGATGCAAAAGAGAAGACGATATAAAACCGTTATTTATTCAGGAATTTTTCCGATGAAAGACATGAAATATTGATTTGCTTTACAACTGTGCCTTAAAAAGGGCAATAATATTTAGCAGACTGTTTTATGGTTGGCATCGCGAATCGTTTTTTGTTCTTTCTGCCATTTTTTTTTTAAAAAAAATCATTGCTCTCTCCTTTTTTTTACAATTTTGACCAGTTTTTCGATCTTTCATAAACATCGTATAAAGTCATACGTTGTGTAATAATGTTATAATTCTAATGTTGATTTTTGTGCGGCGCGATTGTTTAATGCGTTAATATTATCTAAAGCAGTGGTGGTTTAATAAAAAAATATATTTATTAAACCGGTTGTTTATCAGCACGTGAATGTTGAAGACGCTTCAAAAAGGCTTAAACCATTGATAACTATCACTCAATTCTTCAATTAAGCTTGAAAACAATCACGTAAATAAATGAATTAATGCCTTTATCTTTATACATTTTAAAAACCAAAACAAATTCTACGGTTGATCAATTGTGTAATACTGCATTAAAGCATTAATCGTCTGAAATTTATCGATATAGTTGAAATTTTACAAATAATTCGACAGAAATTGCTTTTTAAAGCTCATTCGTTTAGTATAAATACTTTTAACAACAGAAAAGTTCAGACAATAATGAAAGAAAACGACCAAAGCTTACTACAGAACAGCTTGTTAAGCCGAAGCTCAGAATCGCAGAAAAGCCTAATAGAAGTGCCATTAATATCAACAGAAGAAGAATTCGTGAAAACAAACAGCACATACCCCAAAAAACCAGACAAACCTGGGGAAGCAAACCAGAAAACAGAGCTCAATCGAAGCCGAAAACAGGATGCGAATAATCCTAAGCCATCTGAAGATGAAAAAGATGGGACCAAAACCCGAGAACTTCGATTTGAGGCAAAATCGAAAGACGAAGGCCACCCTGTGCCTCAAAATGAGTCGCCAACCCTTCGGCTAAGGATGTTGTTGGGTAGAAAACCCTTCTCAGCTGAGAACTCTGATGTATCTGATCATGAAGACGGAAAGCGTGGTAGAGTGCAACATATAAGAATATCTCAAAAATTTGAAAAGTAATAACGACAGCTGAAAATACATGACTCATCTCTTCTAGTAAAATTGAGCAGGTGTGCTTTCGTTTTCGTGGGTATGGAATTTTTTTTCAAGTCAAACAAGAGTCTTTTTAATGGCTGCGAAAGGAAATTATTCAAAGCCCTTATTGATGAGGTCATGGGTTTTTCATAGACAAATTTGTCTCATAGTTGCTCATTTCTTATTGACATCAGAACCAAAATGTTTGTGGATGAGCTGTAAGTTAGCTGATAAAAGACAAAAACAATTTTGTGAAAGAACCGTATAAGACGGATTTTTATAATTATCTCAAAACACCAGGTGGGGGGGGGGGGATAATTTATTCCTCACTATATTTCCAAAAAAGACCATAATCTTCCGGATCTATTCTGTTTCGGCCCCCAGTGCTTTTTATGGACCCCAGTTACAAATTATATGTTGTTATATAGCACGTTACATTGTAAGAAAATAACACGTGCGCCTGGGGGTCATAAAAGAAGCACACTAAGCTCGGGGGGGGGGCAAAACAGAATAGATCCAAACTTAAAAATCTTTCATTTTTTGATGTCGATAAAAAGTCCTGCGATATGAAGCCATCTATCTGATCATTAAAGCAATTAGCTCAAATCAATTGGCGCCCTCTCAGAATTTTTACTCTAAATAGAAATTACAAAATTAGAAAAGACCAAAAAACTAGATGATCGAACATTTTAATGCTTTAGAGAGTTGGAATAGAAGAATAAGATAGGTTTTGAAAGCACCCCGAATTTCTCTTCGTTTTTATAACTTTTGCAAGATCAACAACAAACAAATTTTATTTAGATCTCATTTAATTATCCATCAAAAAATTTGTTGAATACCTTTAAAAAAAACAAAAAATGAGCCTTTGTATTGCTTTAGAAGATAATGGGATAAATTACACATATATTTTTTATAGAAAAAACGATATTCTCATATTTCTAAAATGTCTCCAGCAAAAATTAAAATTAGTTTTAAAATTTTAACGTTTTTGGCCTTTTAATTTAACCCCATTTATTTTTGAACAAAGATTCAAATGTTTTTCAGTATTTGATTTCAAAAATGAGGATAACAAAATTAAGAATACAATATCGGAAAAAAACCATTTTTTAAATCATTTTTTGTTCTTTTCATCTTTAAATTCTAATTTTCTGTTATTCTTCAATCCTAAATTGATTCCAAAAATGGGAATTTTTTACATGAATTGCAACTAAAATAGAAACACAAGCACTTGTATTATTCATTTCATAAACATATATGTTCTTAAAAACAACCTGGTTTGATGTTTCTAGATAGTGACTAAAAAATCAGTTCTTTTAAAAACGATTCAAAAAAATTAGACGAAGGAATTTTTCTTATTTAATAATAATTAAAACGTCAGAAATCCCCGGACTGTTTAATGCCGAAAAAAGCGCAATTGATTAAAAAACAACTTGAGAGACTGATAATCTCTCGACACATTTTGACTTTTGATAAATCTTTTTCTTGAGTTCACGTTTTTTCCTTCTTAAACACTTTCCAGTCAATGAATGTTTGATTAGTGCAGCAATTTTGTTTGTCACTTGTGTTTTGGGAATTGTTTGTCTAAAAAGAAATCAGTTATGTTAATTTAATAACAACCAATAAGTTCTTCGAAGAAAACGGTAGGGCTCAAGCTTTTTCTTCTTTCTGTTATTTTGTTGTTCTTCAAATAATAAAAACTGTACCAAAATGATGCTAAAAATTTCTGCTGAACATATAATCTAGAACAGTAATTATATATGATGCAAATTATGGCATGGCATTCATACCAATTTTTTGTATTCTTGGGTTGAAATAATATATTTTTATATAAAAGTTTTCTGTTGTAATTTCTACTTAAATCAATTCTCTAGTGCGACCTCAAAATTTGAACACACATATGATTGATGAAATTGCAAGCAAAACCATCTGAAAGTTTTTTCACTAAATTCCATATATCACTGGTCCTTGAGACCATTTTCATAAATTTTCAATTGAAATGATGTTGCCGTTTTAAGGTCACGAGTTTCAACGGAACAAGCTAATTAATTGACTGCAACTTATGAATCAACTCATAATTGACTAAATAATTAGTTTTGGATCTGAATACTTTAAAAAAAAAGATAACACAAATTCGGCTTGTGGAATTTGGTAACAATTTCTAAACGGGGTTTTTCAGTTTCCAAACGATTAAACTCTTTAGCAAATCTTATTTTGCTCATTTAGTTTAGTTTTATTATTTTCGGTGGGTTTTTTTCATTTTCTGTGTTTATTTTTGTAGAAAAAGAGTTAAAAACTATAATGGTACGGTTTCATGATTTGACTGTAGTTGGATATTACACAAAAACTTGATAGAATTGATAATCTTAATCGCTTAGTTAGTGGGTTTCGAATGCACTCTACCCCATCATTTGTGGTACTAGTGGATAGAAATCAGAATAGCGCTGGGAATACTAGCAGGGCTAAGAGTGCTGTGGATGTGGTGAGAGCAGTGGAGAAATTGAAGAAGAAAGTGAGGAAGAGAAAAGACGATGAAGAACTTGCCCAAGAGAGGGAAAACAGGGAGGCTAGTACTCGGCGCGGCGGGGGTGGGGGGGGGGGTAATGTTAAACTTAATAAACAGAGCTGCAATAATTACCGTGCACTTTTTGCGATGCACTTTTTAACTCAGATTTCTCAAATATGACTACTATTGGAGAACAATTTTTCTAATGTTGCTATAAACAGTTTGAATTCGATACAAAATTGAAGAAAGATATTGTGTGCTGTTCATATAAAAGCAGAATTGTGTTTTATTAAATTGGCCTTTTTGAGAATCTGGGATTGCCAAAAGTGCAATAAAAATGCCACATGCCGCATCATTTCTCCCTTAAACGATTGCCTCTTGCTATTCCGGGTTGCCGTAAAAATGCGTTTCCGCCTCATACGTCATTTGAAGTCTCTTGGCATGTGATTCAAAAAAGCAAAATAAATTTCATTCACTATCAGTGTTCTTTGAAAATTTGGATTGAAATTTATATGCTGTCGTGTCTTTGATTTCTTGACACAAAAACAACTTCTCGCCACATTTTAAGCTAGTACCGATTCATTCGGTGTCAGAACAATTTACCCAATTCCATTTTACCCAACGTCATTTTATTCAAAGCCATTTTACCCAATGTCATTTTTACCCAAAGCCAACTTTATTGTACCCTATTGTTAATATTACCAGAACGACCGGAAATTCGATTTTAAATGTCTATAAAGTTAAATGGTCCATGGGATTTGATATGAAACTAACAAAACTTGATATTAGATAATTGGACGAAAAGATGGAAACGCAGTGGGTAAGATAGCATTGTGTAAAATGACATTGGAAAAAATGGCATTGGTTAAACTGGCATCGGGTAAAATGGAGTTGGCAAATTCTCATGTAGTAGATCCATTTAAAGCCAATAATAAAATTCTAAATGAGCGCAGAGTCGTAGCATCCGAAGGGGGCGTGGGATGTTAGGCGAAACCTCAATTAGACGAAGCTGATCATGGTAACGATTAGGCGAAAACTTTCAGCAAACTGTGTGGAAATTAAGCGAAAACCAATTAAAACACTTATAGACAGCGCTTCAAAAACCCCTTGACGCTTTTTGGCATAACTGTAGCATAAAATTAAACTGAGATTCTGCAAACTTACAATATTAAAAAAAACACCTTTTTCTGTGTTTTTGTAAGTTTTTATCACGTTAAGACAATTATAAGGGGCACTTGATTACTTCATAGCGTCAAGGCGATACTGAGGTACAGTCCTTGAGTGTTTTAATTGGTTTTCGCCTAAAATTCTTCAAAACAGAAGATAAAATTAACTTCGACTAATTGCTCTTTCGCTTAATACCCTAAGCCCTACCAAGTGTACTTTTCTTGATGATTCCACACTTTAGTTTTGCGTTCTCTTTAATCTTCATAAAAAATCAAGTCGTATCTTAAAACTTCAACAAAATTGAATGACGACTAAGTGTCTCAAATGAAACAAAAATTTTATATAACTTGGGACGAATATATCAACTTAACAGAATTATTCAAATAATGAAAGTTAATTACCGGCGTAACATTATTTACTTACGTTAAGTGGATGTAACTCTATTTGAATATTGATATTTTGGTAATAAAAATTAATTCTTGCTGTCGCTAGTTCCATCTCACTAGAGTTTCAAATTTAAGGTTGCTTTATCATATCATCTGATCCTGGTTTCTATAAAAATTCTTGGTACTACAACTATTGATCATGATGAAGCCGTCGAGAGAACTGAGACAAAATTTGTGTTTTTCTCATTATATACCACACTTCGAATTTATAGCCCCATTATGACATAATTACCAAGACGGGAGCATAAGTTAAATGACGAATAAACTGGGGCACTATAATGGGAAAAAACCTGAAAAATCTATATAGATTGGGACCATAAAGGCTGCATGGCTTATATTTTAAATACATTCAGGCCTTTCAGAATACCGATAATACAACTAAACAACTATCAGATTTTGGAGATAATCAAATAAATTCTCAAAAATTTTTCTAGCAAACGATGAAATAGATGACATGATTGCTGTTAAAGATGCAACTTCATCAAACAATAAGTCTTGTGATAAAAAAAAATATTATAAAATATTTCGAAAAAATATATTTCGCAACAATCAATCCGTTTGTGTTTGTGCTTAATCAAACTCCCTGACTTAATGACTGGATTAACTTTTTAATTGAGTTGAGCAGAATTGGAAAAATTTGTTAGCAAAATAATTAGACAAATGTTTACAGAGCAGAGCAATTTTTGAAATGTCTGGTATCAACGCGAACTGCAATAGAAAAATTGTGTCTGATTGAGTTTGTTCAACTATTTCTTATTAGTCTGTTTTTTTTATTAAACAAGTTGACTTTTTTGTCGTGGTTTTCTAACAGATATTTACATTCCCAAATTGTACGTGTCGTAACGTTTTTCTGAAATTCCTCACTTGCTTATGAGATTATACAACAAAAATTTATATTAAATAATGAATTAGCAAAGTTTTGAAAATAACAAATGCATATGAGAAATGATGTTTGCATACAATGAGCGCGTTAATTTTATAATGCGTTTTTTGTATTTCGATATTTATATTAAAGCAGAGGAGTTTTAACAATAGACAATTTTTTAAATTTTCGTGAGCAAAAATCCGTTCGAACTACCGCTCATGTCTACAATTTACAGCTACCAAAGCTCAAAAATCAGATAAGTAACAAATATTGAATTGTTGTTTCACACTGACTGGCCTTATAAGGTTGGGGACATAATCAAGAAAAAATGTTTAAATCCTAGCTGCTTCATCAAAATTTATTTTATATAATGTTAAATGGATGTAACTATATTTGAATTTTGATAATTTGGTTACAAGAATTGACTTTTGCTATTGCTAGTTTCACCTCACTAGAGTTGATTATTTTTTAAATGTTGCTTTTTCATATCATCTTATCCGCCTTTTTTTTTAAAAAAAATCTCGATACTACAAGAATTGATCTTGATGAAGCCATCGAGAGAACTGAAGACAAAATTTGTGTTTTTCCGATTATACACCCCCTTCAAATTTATAGCTCTCATTATGACACAATTATCATGATGGGATAGGATATATGGCTACTAAACTGGGGCACTATAATGGGAAAGACCCGAAAAATCTATATAGATTGGGACCATAAAGGTTGCATGGGTTATATTAAAAACACATTCAGGCTTTTCAGAATACCGATAATACAACCAAACAACTATCAGATTTTGGAGATAATCAAATAAATTCTTAAAAATTTTTCTAGCAAACGATGAAATAGATGACATGATTGCCGTTAAAGTTGCAACTTCATCAAACAATAATAAACAATTTTCAATAAATTGATAAAAAATTTTCTAGCTATGGATGACATAGACGTCATGATTGCTGTTTAGGGTGCAACATTATCCAAAAATGAGTTTCGTAATAAAAAAGCTATATTATAAGAAACTTTGAAAAATTATATCAAGCAAAAACCAATTTTTTTGAGTTTTCATAATCAAATCTCTGACTTAATGACTAGATTTACTCATAATAATAATATTTTTCAAGTGTTGATTTAATAATAATTTTCAAAATCTATCAAACATTTTTACTTAATCAATATTCACCAGTTTTCTGATTTTTGGTCGAAAAGTTTTTTCTCAGAAAATTGTAGGCAAAAAAATGAGATGAGCAGACTTAAAAAAAATATATTAGCAAAATAAATAAGCAAATGTTCACAGAGCAGAGCATTTTATGAAGTTTCTGGTATCAAAGCGAACTGCAATCGACCAATTGTGTCTGAGTCGGACACTTAAAGAATCTGCTCATAATACAAAAGACTTGAAATATCAATCATCAACGCTGGTTTACGATGTTACAACAATCCGAGTTTTAAATAGCACTTGTTGTATTTCATTTAAGCTATACAGCGCACTATGGTTACTTATAGGCGTTTCATGGCTCCGCAAATATTGACTCAAAACAAGCAAAACTGAAAAAAAATATGATCTCATACAAGGCTAATTGAATACATCCGAATAATGCCTTATTTATATCTTCAGATGGTATTTCCAATTGACAATTTGGTTATTTTGGTGAAAAGTTCAAAGTCGGAGTGTTATTTAAGAAGCTTTAATTTCTTTAGCTTTAATATCTCTCGAGATACCTTGACTCATGGCACTATCTCTAAGTCCTGCAATTTTTAAATCCGTTGACGAAATAACAACTTTGTGGTGTCGCTTTTAATTCAAATTTCGCAAGTTTCCCAAGGAAAAATATTTGAGATGCATTTTTGTTAATATGATGTGTCTGAATCATTTTTTTCTGCTCGACGAATTAGGTCCATAAATGCAATAAAAACAATTGTTGAAGGGCTCTGTGAAATCGAGAGGTATAATAATTTTCCTATGTTGTCAAACTTTCTGACTTGATAAATGTTTCTCTTCTTTGCTTGGCCTTCGTGATTTTTCACCTTGGAGACAATAACTGTTCCAATTTCACCATGGCTTAAAAGCGTCAGTGCAACTATTTCTTATTAGTCTAGTCTGTTACTATTTAGTTGACTTTTTGTTGTTGTTCTCTACCAGACATTTACATTCCCCATTTGTACGTGTCATATCATCCCAGATTGAGGTCCATACTCAAATTGGTTTACGATCAGACCCCGTCGAGCGCATACCCGTGTGTTACCAGACCGAAATTACAGGGTCTGGAAGGAAGTTCGAGCGCACTACAGTCTGGACGATGGTCTGGAGATTGTCTGATCAGAAGTCGATTTGGTCTGAAAAGTCTGATCATACGCGGATTCGAGCGCACTTGGGTCTGATCAGAGGCGATTTCGAGCGCAATTGGGTCTGATCATAACCTCCTCGAGTGCACGTGGATCTGATCAGAAATGTTTTTGAACGCAATTGGGTCTGATCAAGGACCATTTCGAGCGCCTTATTTTTTTCATTTTTTTTTTGTTTTTATGAAGAGAGGTTGGCTCTGCCAAGAGGCAAAAATAGAGCAGCGTTCTGGTCAGAGACTCATCTAAAATCCGATAGCTCTGATCAGCAAAAAGGAGTCCAGCTCATTGCAAAGGCCGGTCCCCTTCAGAGGAAATTTTGATCAACTGGAGACCACGATGTTTTTATGGGAAGCTGTCTAAACTCATTCATTGAGTCAAATAAAAACACTAAACGGTACACTAAATAAAACTTGCTCTCAACAGCTGGGTTTCGTTTGGGTTTCAGAACTGGTTTCGAGCGCGCTTCAGTCTGGTCATAAATGGCTACAAGCGCAACTGGGTCTGTTCATAACCTCTTCGAGCGCACTTTAGTCTGATCATAGTCTGATTAAGGTCTGGGCAATGGTCTGAATTTGAGTCTGGACCATGGTCTGATCAGAACGCCTTCGGTTTTGAGAAGTTTATACGATAGAACTTTTTTCAAAGAATCAAGAGTAAAAATCCATTCAAACTACCGCTCATGTCTACAATTTACTGCTTTTAAAACACAAAAATCAGATAAGTAACAAATATTGAATTGATATTTCAAACTGACTGGCTGTATCAAGTTGGGGGCATAAACAAAAAACAAATCCTTAATCCTACCTGTTTCATCGAATTCATTTTATATAATGTTTGGAAAATTCATGTTATCAATTTACCCTCAAATTTCATTGTGTAATTAACGTGTTTCTCATTTGAATTATGAAGGTTCAAGCAATTTGTAATTTGGCATTGATTTTCAAGTCAAGAACTTGTTTTTCTATTAAATTATTGAGCACAGTTCGTTGGTAAATTTTCTTATTGTTCAGAAATTATCGTGGTTTTGAGAGATGCATAGATTCAGTTGTAATTTTTTCTATAGAAAAATTTAAGAAAAGTAATATTTGAAAGCGGCAATATACTTTTTAAGAAGAAGCCTCAAAATATTCTCTCATGAAGCAAAAGTACTTTTCGCTACAAGAGTTACCTTCAGAGTTTCAAACAGGATCTGAATTGAGATGATCTTCTATGTGTCATTGTTAAAATCACAAATTAATTATATTTGAGAAACTGCTTAAGATATTTCTTCAAAAATTATTTGCGAGCTAATTGTGCAGAATTTTGAAATAAGCAAATTCTAGGGTATCATATCTGCTGACCGTCAAAAACAGCTTAACATATCGTTTTGTGTACTGCAGCCATAAAATATTAACTTTTTGGTCAGAAAATCTACAGAATATCCAGATAGAAGTCTGGGTGGGGTTCAATTACGGAGATTAAAAGCTGTTGTGAAAAATGTGACAAAGGTTTTTTTGAGATAATCAAAATGATTCTTTCCATACATTGCTCGACGAAAGTACAATCACGCCACAAAATTTCTGTAAAAAACATATTATTTGCACCATCTTAAAAATACTTATAAGAACTTCAGGGCCTGCTGTTTTTTTCAATTGGTCATTTGGTTGAACAAATACTGCGTAACAAATACATATTTTAGTACATAAGCAATATTACAAAATACAGTATTGATCAGGTAAGAATAAACACTGCTTTACAAGTGACCTTATAAAGATTAAAAATGAATGAATGAATGGCTGACTGCAACTCACAACTATGATCGAGATAGTAATCTCCCTTCTTAGTACATATACACCTGCTAAAACCAGACATTTCAAGCCATTTTTATCATTATGTTACTCACTTTCATCTATCAAATTTTTCAGCGTATAGTTGTTATTGCTTACATTTATATTGTTCTGACTATGAATTATTATGTTTTGTGTAAGCTATAACGTGTAAATTATTATGACTTTTTATTTCAACAATTATGTATGCTGGTGGCTTTTGCGTTTTTGACTGAATTTGAATTATAAAAAATCACTTTTACCTCCAGATACTCGACTGGACTTTTGCTAATATTTAAATAATAGTTATACATCTTTCTTTATCAGATTGTCCCAACTTCAAATATTGTCCTGGAAAATATATAAAAATATACACGATTGTCTTGTTGTTAAAATTCATAAAATTAAACTTTCATAGGTTTCGAATGGTATTTTTTTGTGGAAAACTATTGTGTGTATCCTCGGAGCGAACAAGTTGCTTAAAAATTGTGATTACTTTGAATCATGAATGTCTTAATTAGGTTTTGCCTATCTTTGCTTTTTAACTGTCATTTTACAGCTTGAGTGTGATCGATTTATGGCTATTCAATATTAATGCAGATTCGATAGTTGTTTGTGTTTGTGGCACTTCTGCTAAAAACCTGATCAAACTGTCATACACGCGATTAGTGAAAAATAGTTGAAAAAAATCGCCGTATATTTTAAAAATAGATGAGCTCGAGATGTATTTTTGCTTTTCATGTTTATATTTTAGTAACTTTCCTAATCTGCATATGCGTATATTTGAATGATAAGTCGTACTGTTTATTATCGCATTTCGGTCACTTCAAAGTGCTTCGAACTTGGAAAAATTCTCAAACTTGGAAAGCGGTGGATATTATGTGTTGAACTGCCCAGTTAGATAGCAATTACTTTTTTGCTTCAAAGTTACTGTGTATCGTTTATAAAACCATTAACTATAGATTCAATTACTTGTTTATCTGACGTTAACATGGCTTTTAAGAAGTCATCAAATTTCACCAAACAACAACATCAACAAGAACAAACGCAACAGAAATATCACATTCGTAACCATAGTACTGATGATCACAACAACAGTGATAAAAACAGGAATGCAAAAGAGAGTAAGCCAAAGGGTAAACTGTTGCAGAAGTACCTTCGGAATGCGGACAACCTGAAGAGGGCACACGCAGTGATGAGAGAGACATTCATGGACCTGTTGAGTGACAAGGTGGAGAGAGACAGAGAGGAGATACAGGAGAGGACTGACAAGTGGGAGGAGAAGATGAGACAGATGGAGGCTAACAGGGTTAGTTAATCCATTCCATGGTTATTACCCCCACCCCCCCCCCCCCCCCCCCCACACACACACACACTAACCATATAACTCCCTTTTCTCTCCCTGGCTAACATGCTGATTTTTTAGCATACAATATAACTTACAACTGAAGGTCAGGTGGCAGTAGGTAACCAGGTTGTTTACTACTTATTCACAAGAGATTTCCAGATTACAATGAATTGTTAGTTTGCACACGTGGGTAAAACATAAAACCCGCAAATTTTACAAATCAAAACAAATTAAGGAAATCAAGCTTGTGCTTGAACACAGGTAGCCCACCATAAACAAAAAATTTGAAAACTTAAGTTTTATACGGTGCCGTAGAAAATTTAAGAAACTTTTTACGGGGCCTAAGTTTTTTACGGTATCGCAAGCCAAATTTTGTATTTACCAATTTCTAAAATCAGACCTCCGAAGAACAATTAAAATTATATCGCTTATCTCATTAAATGTGTTTTTTTTTCATTACTTTTAGCACGGTTGTCTTCTAAGACTTTTACGGGGCCGTACTACAGCCTTACCATGTTTTCAAAGGTCGAGTAACTTGGGTCAGATAAAGCCGAATAAATTCAAATAGTGATTAATCTGATTTAATTGCTTTTGAAAAAAAATGACAAGACCGCACCCCACCACCATTTTGATAAATAAAAAAGTGAGACACAAAAATTATTGAGTGTCGACCACTTTCCGAACAATTTCTGAAGAGTCCCTCGCTTTTCTGCAGACGGATAAAAAAAATGGCGTGGTAGGGCAATTAAGTCATTATCAAAGTTAGCAATGCCGATATGTTAAAATCCCCAATGCCTGAATACCCTAAATAAATTATTATTGATATTATCCCACAAATTAGAAACTATTTCAGAAACTACAACTCTGTTACATCGTTTATTTAAAATTAACTCTTATTAGAATTAAGTTGAAAAAGTTGCAAATTTAGCTCATCAGTTAAATTCTAGAAACCATTTGTGTTATTATTTTGTGCTATATTTGACAAATTTATCCACACTATGACACAGCTAAGTTGAGGTAGGTCTCAGCAGAACCATTTAGCATTGATCACAATTAGTTTCACAAAATCTTGAAGAGAAAAAATTACAAAATGCATATCAAACTGATGCAAACTGATGTAGAAATTGCTGCTAACTAAATTTGCAGCGAAAACCGCGCTTTAGTTGATATCCACAGAAGAATTTGCTGCAAACAAGACGGCAAAAACCCGAAACCAGCATCCAAAAAAAGCAGAATTTTGTTGCCCCGATAAATAAAATAATTAAAAACGAAAGCTAAATTTTTTGATTTCAATTTAAAACAATGTATGTTCACAAATGATGTTCCGACCCGAGCTCATCTACATTTTTGTCTTAATTGTCAACCAAATGAAGAGATGACAAAAATAGATGTTTGAAATTAAAAAAATTGTTACAAAACCTAACTTCTAATTGAATTACATTACCAGACCTCATTACACCACTCATGAGATCTGTAACTACAAAAACTAAGAGAAAACACAAACAACAAAATAAGCAAAAAAAGAATTTCACGGCAAAATATATATACCTTAATCTAAAAGCACCTAGTAACAACGTCAAAATTTAATCTAATAAAAACTTAACTACACAATTTTAATTTTTCCCAACTATACAGCAGATGGAAGTTTTCTTTAATGAGACCAGGCAACAAACCGACAAAAGAAGAAATAATGATGCGAAATTCAAATATCGATCAACATTTTGTAAACCAAATAATTTCTCAAGTATTAAAAAAAACATTGGTTTATAACAAACAAAATCTCAATAAATTTACTAAAACTCACTATGAAATCAATACGGCCTGTCTATGGTGAAACTAAGCCATAGATTCAAACTAAAGATGCAGAAAAACTCAAAAAATTCCAAAAAAATTGTGTTAACACAAACTATTAAAGCCAAAAAAATCATTTGCTAATATCCGGAATATTGTGTATTATTCTTTCAGTTTTAAATTATACTATTTCAGCTGAAGTAAGACTGAATGATTAATTAAGTTGATTTGGGCCAAGTTTGAAAGACATTTGGATTTGTTATTACGCGATTGTTCTATAAGAAGAGACAAAAACACAAATACAGCACTCACAAAAGGTTTATGAAAATACATATTGTCCAACAAATAAAACATCAGTTACGACATAGTATAAGTAGGCATTTTAATTTTTGAAACATAATGAGTTGGATTGGGCTTCTCAATGATGAGAATAAGCCACAATTTGACGAGCAACATAAAGTAAAAAGTTAAAAAATCTTTGAAAATGTCTTAAATAAACTTTAAGACTATTCGCTCTGAACTGACTGCTATGAGTAACATTGCTCAATTAATCCTCCATTACAAGGTTAAGCGACCATTCAGCAAATTACGGCTACCTAAAGGGAAAAAAACAGGCATAAACTGCAATTTCAAAAAGAGATGTTGAGCGAAAAAAGTGTCGCAGACATTAAAAAATGAACATATCAGTAAAAACTTCTCTTTCCAACTAATTTTTAACAGAAAGGAGATTTTTTTATACAACATGACTTCAAAAAATCAACAATTATCAACAAATACATTAAAATCACGAAAACTGTGAGAAAACCCCGTAGTGTCAACGCAATTAAATTCAATAGCATTCAACGAAAGCCATTAAATTCGCTAATTTATGCCTCAATGAGACACCAAAGATGTCTGACAATCTTAAATCATCATTAAATCATTACAAAAAAGATTGACAATGAGAAAAACAACAAATAAATGCAAAAACAAATAACGCAGTAGAAAAGTGCGAGAATAAAGTGTCGGAGCCATTTAAACCAAAAGCTTTTAACAGAAGACTCTATTTTTGATCCACTAAACGTCTTCTCTAAACCAATGGGAGCTATAAATATTGGGATAGTAGGAAAAGATTTCAACAGGAACCAATAATAGGAAAAAATCCAACCTTTTAATTTTTTTGTGGCATCGAATTCATAAAACCAATAGTTACAAGATGAAACCGCTAACTATATTAATTATGATTGTTGTGGAAAATAAGGTGTTCTTGTCATTACAAGATTGAATCACCATTCACTAAAACAATTTTAATATCAGGTAATGTTAAGAAAAAATTTTTTTTAAAGTCTTAACAGCCATTAGCTTTCAACTCAAAGCACTAGATAGGATCACTTAAGGCTCATTGCGAAACCTACGAAACTTTTAGTCAATAATAGTGTGCCCTAGGAATCCAAAAAATATTAAAAGGTCAAAAAGAACATCAAAATTTTATTAAAAAAAACAAAAACCGTGAGTCAAAGCCAAAAAAACATGAGCAATTGCGTGAAAACGAATCTTGTTCTCTGGGCATCATTTGGCTGTAAATCAGATTTGTCAATAACGAAACCTCGATATGAAAAGTGAATAGTCTCTAGGTTACTTAAAAAGAAACAAATTAGATAAAGTTTTCTAAAGAAACAGCTCTCAAATAATATTCGATTTTTTAAACTAAACTTCCCTATGAGACCAGAACCAGTCTTTTTTATTTCCTTTTGTCTATTAGGAACACAGAATTGATTAATTTTGTGGCTTGAAATGTAATTCTGAATTTACATTATAATAAAAAATTGATAATTTGAAGAAAAATTACACAAACTGAGCAAAATCATGCCAAACATGCGGTGTTCACACAAAACTTCAATCCTTGATAACTCCTCAAAACATACGAAATTCAAAAAAAATTTTTAATTTCGAATTCTACGCTGGGTTAGTTTTTTACTGATACTACTCACATTTCTCTACGATGAATATATCGATCGGCCAAAATTGTCTGAACAAAAAAATCCCTTTGAGTCTATAATTCCTCTCCCCACAATTGGGGTCGGAACAATGAATCAATTTAAAAACTTGTTTAAAAAGTCCAATCTCTTGCTTCAATGAAGACATTTTAGCTCTGTTACGTAGAAAAATCAAAATTTACCTAAATCATATTGTAATATTTAATCATTGTAATAATGTTGCTTGTGATCACTCGCTGGTGATTGAGGAATTAAACATTTACAGGAATTATAAAAAGTTGACAAAAACTTTCTCGTTGCTTCTTCGAAGTTTCAGAGTGTCGCGATAACTGTTTAGCGTCAAAATTAACAACACGATTCCTTTTGATCGATTCCAATTAAAGGATATTGAAATCAAGTTCAAGTTTCTTTTTCAATTGAAGCAGTTTTTATGCTGTAGGCTTTTTAAATGTGTAAACAGACACTTTTTGCCAAGATAAATGAAGAAAGTTCCTTAATTTATTCCTGTAAAAATAACTGCACATAATCATTTACGTCAAAATGTTTCGTAATGGAAAATTAGAAGAATAACGGATAAAAATTAATGAAATCACAATTTTAATATTTTTGCTGTTGCGCAGAAGTATATACCTGTTACGTCAACAAGCCGGTGAAATTTTTAAGATGATGACAGCAAAACTTGAATAACCAATTTGTTGTGCAGTTCTATCGGCAGAAGGGAGCCATTTGTGCCGACACATACATCATTACTTCAACCAAACCTATAGATCTAAGAGTAATATCATTTGTTCGTTTCTGACAAATGTTTGTAAATTCGGTCCGATAGACACAGTTACTCTTGTTTAAATTCAATCTTGATGGCTGAAAGAGCACATCTTTTTAGTGAACACATTTTTCAAAATAAAGAGATGGACTGCATCACATTTTGGCTGTTTGACAGTTTGGACATCCATCGAAAAATGCTTTCGAAAATCTTCTAAACGCAATAATGCAAAGCCTTTCCTAGTAATTCTGGGAAATTTATTGAGTATGATCTGACAAATTTTTGACAAAATTTTCCTTTGCCAAAGTTTTTTAGATAATTTGTTGTCTCACTAACGTTTGCCACGATATAAGATCTTGTTTATTAGATCTTAGTTAATGAAATATCTGTCAAAAATGCTCAATGTTTATGATCTGATCAGATCTAAGTCAGAAAAAGTAATCATTTAAAAATTGAAATAGTCGCTCGAAAAGTTTTCCAATTGTACTTTCTAGCAGCACTAAGCAGCAATCTTGGATCATAAACGATCATTTTTATCAGTTCAACCCAAGCTATCACCCATGCAATTACTCTTGTTTCCTTCTTGGAAAAATTGTTTGAGGTAAAACTTCCTGTTTTGGGCAATCACATTTCACCCGTCACTGAGTTACAACTATTATGATACGTAATTCATTAAAATTTGTGCTCCCCGCTAATTGGGTGCGTCAAAAACTTATCAGTATAGATGGTCCCCGCTCATGGATGACACAATAATCAAGGCCGAATCGCCTCTTAACTTCTGCAACAAGGATTCAAAGATTTGCTCCCGTATCGTATGTGTCTATAATCTCACATCCCTTGCAAGGAGCATGATTGCAGACCCCCGAATTGTTGTAACAGAGACTGATTGAGATAACCTACTGAAGGCTACCGACAACCCCGACGGCTGCAAATTTCTGTTATCAGCCAGAGTAGCGATTCATTTGAGGGTCTTACGAACTGTCTCTGAAAATCCTCCAAACGTTTCGAAAGCCAGAAGAATGAATCGAATTCCGACTTCACTGCAATTTTGGGCGTATTGTTCGTACTTCCTAACCGCAGCAGCTGACAGTGCAAAACCACTCTCCTCTGACGCATTTATTATGAGGCTTGACTGCGAGGGAGAAGTGACGGTAACGTCTAAAGCTGTTGGTTGACCGGCATTCCATACAGGTAAAAAATATTGCCCGGTCTGGAGTTATTGTCGGGTAGTAAACTTTTCTGTTCACAGATGGGAGACAAAAGAGCTTCCGATCAAGCTAATATAATTTTGTCCCGTATACGATCATGACGGGGGATCATATCACCGCGACCATGCATGACAGCGCATGGTCGCCCATCATCTCTAGAGTCCCAGATTTACAAAAAGGACATTTTCCCTCGTTCTCGTACAATTCTACAGCCAGTCGATATTTGAGAGGAACACGGATGTCATTGGAAGATAGGTGTAGTCCCAGAGCTGGAATGGGGGCTGCGGATAACCAGGGACCAGACTACAGTAGAAAAAGAGATTGTAAGCGAGCTTTTTCTCTTATGTAACTTTGTTTTCTTAACAAGTTGTCAAAGGCTGAGTTATCAAGTTCCTCCTGAATTTTTCTTTGAGAGGGATATGTCATCGCAATTTAGCCTAATTGCTTCAACTGCCTTAACAAATGAGATGTCTTCAGTTGGATTACGGCCTGTTATTTCTTCTACAAGAACAGAGGATTGAAAAACAGAACCAACGTATGCAGCCTGAATTTGATCCGCTAATCGTCTTATTCCTACACCGTTTTTTTATTGGAAGGCGTGCTTGGTCTCAAGAGGTGTCTGACAAAAAAACTCCAAATATACCTTCAAAGGTTGCACGCTGAACTGAATCAAATTTCTGAAGTACTTTATTTGATTCGTCCGAAGGAGAATTGCATCGCAAAGAGTAGTAGACCATTTTGGGAGCACCAAGGCAAAAACGCAAAATACCAAGAGCACATTGAGGGTCGTCTACATATGCTATATTGTCTAGAAGTTCTTCTAATTGACAATGGTCAAGAAATTATTTTTTGATTGCAAGCTGTTCTCAGTAATACAACCGGGATCTTAAAATAAGCATACTATTTGTTTTTCGACAAGTAGTACTATCACTGAGCATCAAGGTATTGCAGCATAATTACAAGTCGCCATTTTAGTTTAGTTTCTAGACTTAAGCCATATAATTTTCCATTAATTCTCCCAACACTGCCATTTTTAAGGCAACTATTAATGATAATTTGAGAAAAATTACTTTTTTATTGAAAAAGTGAGAAGGTTTTCCTCTATCTACGTTATGATCAACACATTAAATTTTTTGTGCCCGTAATATTTTTTTATTTAGTAATTCTCAAGCCAATAAGTTCATGCGATAAATTCTTGTGAGATTAACAATCTCTGATAAATTATTTATCAGGTTTTATACTACAAATTTTTTGGCAAACTGATATCGATCTTGTAAGAAGTGATAACAGTTTTATAAGACGTCTATTGATGAAAATTCATCTAAGATGACAGAACTGAAAATATCTTACGCGATGAAAATATTGATGAGATGTCATATCAGATCTTACACGATAAAATTTTCTGGACTCATTGAGGTTGCCTAATTTGAATTTGATAAGCAAACAACTAATCGTAAGAACTTAAATACCTGAAATTTTCTGATAAATTTGCTCTTTTATTGTCGATTGCGGTTACTTCTCATTTCAATTCAACCACGAACTAGGCATTAGGGATAATAACTTTTCTTGTAATCATCAACGGATATTATTTTTAGTGTGTTTTTGATGGGTATTTTTTCATTTTTAACGTCTATTACTCAACTCTAACAAGCCGTTTTTATGTCATGCATATGCTGTGGACCGTTTTTCCCCCGTTACACTATCTGGATACAATCTTGTTTGGCTTGAATTCTATAATATCAAACAATATGTCCTGCAGTGGTGCGAAACCACAACAAAACAGTGAAGCTTCTATTCCATGGAAAAGAGTGGAAAAAGGAAACAAAACAACTCCACCAATAAGACACCTGCTTAGTCTTGTAAATTGTTACCGTGGAACCTCGTGGTCATAAAATGGCCATAATTCAACCATAAGCATACCATAAAGGCCCTGCACACATTCTATGTGCGTTACGTAATAGTTTCCGTTGTTTATGCATTTTTCAAAGATAATATGTTGGATTTTGATGTATTTCTTAGTTGTGAAACTGTGACAATTGTGCGCTTGTAAAATTCTTGATCAGCGTGGCGTTGTGTTATAAAAAAACTAAGCAGTTAATTTGATCAAATTGGTCGTAAAGCAATTGAAAAAATAAAACTTTCGAAATCACCTTTTTTATTTATATTTTTATTTCTTTGCTATTACCGTGCTGAACGTTGTTTTAAAGAGTTGGTTACGGAATTTGGTTTCCATTTTCGATATTCGAATGATTTGGATCAGTATCAGTCGATTTATTTGATCGAAATCAGTAGAATAAGTAAAGCGAAATCAGATTCCGGCTATTTATTTTCAATTGAGGAGGTGCATGGAAATATTTCAACTTTTAACTAGTTATTATTATTTGTAGCAAAAGGAGAGACGGAGCAAAGTGCCCAAGAAGAACAAAGTAGAAGTTACCCATGATCAGGAATACCTGGATAATGTTCCCAAGTCACGCATCTACCAGGTATCAACCAATTCAATTATTCAGCAGGAAAATAATGATTAAATCAATCGATGAGCTGAGCTAAGAAATGCTTTCTCAAACCAGGCCGAGATCCCGGAGAAAAAATAATTAATTTTATTTCATTCATCACGCAAGATGTAAATAAAAACAATAATGTCAGATTCTTATAGAATAAAAAAACTTAGACAGAGCAAAACTTTTTTAAAACACTTTGATGTTTTGTCCTGTAGCGATGTTACCAGATACATAATTATCATTATAAGGTCCAGATCTTGATACAGTCAACCAATCTCCCCTTGCTGACTTCCAGCATTTCTGAACAAAGATTTTTGCATTTGGCACATCCGAAAACGCTGCTGAATTTTCCACGATGAGATTAGATTTAATTGAAGGTGCTGCAACTGAAGGAGGAGTACAGGAAAGAAGGGAAGCTGAAACACACTTCAGACGAGGACAGGTTTTGGGAGGAAATCAAAAGTGGCAGGAACCCCATCGACCGAGAGATCAAACGTTAGCTCTCGTTAAATCATTCACAGAAATGTTACAAATACAATACACTAAGTAGGTAGCACAGTTTCCAGGTACTTAGAACCAAATTGGAAGTAATAAAACATACAGGAACAAACAGGTATGTTAAAACTACTCTAAAACCCCAACCCTTCAAAAATTCGATCTGTGGTTTCAAAATTCGATCCAAAATGTGGACGGTTCTGAGAATCAAGATGTTTAATATTCTCATGCAACTTATTTACTGTTCTCTAAAGAATCTTGTTTATTGATTAATTATTGCTAGTTGATGTTTCAGTAGATCATAGTTTTCATCAAAATTTTTTCAAGGTGTCTTATTTTTATATCAGTTAGAGGCACATAACTGACTGATTCGTAGATTTTTCTTCAAAATGGCACAATAGAATGCATAAATCTTGGTGCAAAAAACTGTCTGTTCGACTGTATTTAAGACAACCACTAAAAAACAAAGTCGTACTCTAACTGATAAATACGTTTCTTCTCAAAGGTGAGAAATCGGCCAAAATGATGGATACGCAACGTTCAGTGCTGAGCAGGTGGCAAAATGAGACGTATGCCAAGAGTCCCGAAAAAGCCTTTCTCAGGCTGAGAGGTTTGAGCACTACACGTTGTGCTCTTGCATGTCTTTTAGTGTGTATAATTCACATAGCAGATGTTCATTAATCCGACGTTCAATTGGTTCAGTAGAATCCAAGGACCACGTTTGCCAGTAGTGCTGTAGATAATTGTACTATTATCACCTAATTTCTATGCTCACGTTTGTTTTTAGTTGCCGTAGTTTTAGTTTATTCGACGTTTCAATCATTTTATTCTATTTTGCGTTTAATATAAAAAAACGTTCGAACAAACTTAATTATGAACTCTAATAAAATGCCACCAACCAGTGCCTACCTCATAGAACATTATAAGTATCAACCAGCCAAATTCAAAAACCTATCTCAAATTTACAAGAAATAAAAATGTTTGCTCCAACCCTCCAATTTATTTGGGGCTCAGGAAATTTATGCCATCCCGACTTTTTTGTCAAGCCAATTTTGACCGATCGGTGTCTTCTGCGGTGAGATACAAACGTGGTATCATTCAAAAAGCTATTCAAAAAACTTAATCGGTTGATGACAAAATTTTGGAAGCTTTTAATTCTCGAGGAAAAATTGCGGCGTAAAGTTTTCACTTTACTCGCCTATACACTCGAGTTCGAATTCACATTTCACGTAAATGTATATTTGTATTTTTCAAAATTGAACTGATAGAAAAAAAATTAGCTCAACGAGCACAACAAGACTCCATGAAATTTAATTCTTTGGTAAACCATTTGAAAAAAAAACGAGGAATATTTAAAAGGTTTCGTTTAAACTATTCTTTCGAAATTTGGTTTTTCTTGCTATGTTGTCACTCCCAACAGTTGACGCATATACTGCTACTACATCTTTCTTACGTTGTTTTATTGAGAACGTATTCTAATTAAAGCTTCATACATTTTTCTTTCTTTTCGCGATATTATATTTCACTTCATAATTAGAGAGAGAGAAAAAGTTTTTTCAAACTCCATAGTTGAATGAAGGTTGCTTTTGCAAATATACCTCTTTAAAATTTTGCAAAATGTTTGTTTGATGTATCAAGTGCAATAATTCGAAATTGCCACAAAATTTGCTCAAGACAAGAAAGAGAAAGAGTTTGTTCAGAACGAGATCGTTAAAATTGTTTAACTTGAATCGTTTCTTTCTCTAAAATATAAATGGTTTTCAAAAAATATTGAGCAATCTCTTCTGTTCAAGCAGTATTGTATTTTATAAACATTTTTTTTTTAAAATTCGGGTACGAAAAATAAGATATTTGGCTGTGTTAAGTTTTTTTAATTTTTAATGATTAGCAACAGTGATTTAAAATATTTCAAATTTTCTAAGAGTACAAATTATCGTGAAAAACAAAACTTAGATAGCTATTATTATGAGCCGTCAAAAAAACATTGAATCCTAAATTAAAGCTTTAGGTACTCATTTCAATAACAGGCATTGGAAGACACAAATTGTCGGTTTAGAAATAATATTCAATTTTAAGTTGAACTAGAAAAACAAGTTCAACATTCCCTTATAAAAACACTCCCTTATATCAGATTAAAACGTCAACCAATTAAACTGCGTTATAGTAATTTTTAAAATTAAAGACCCGCTATGGTGTAAAAGTCACTTCCTACGAAACAAAGATTTGTTATATCAGTCAAACAGAAATACATCTTGAGCTTTGAAGAAAAAAAAATAGCTGATTTTTCTAAAAACTTTTCTTAATTCTATCGGTAGACACTTCATTTTTTGTTAGTCAACCTAAAGAACGAACTTTTCTTTTTGTTTTTTATAGATTGCTCATGCAATATTTCTAATGTTTTAGTTTCTTCTGATTGGTAAATTTAATTTAAAAATTATTTTCAAGTAACAAATGGTTCTATTAGCGGTGTAAATGCAAAACGCAATCCTTTCTTCATGTTGCAACACTTGTGTTGTAATTTTTTCTTCATGTTGTAATTTTTTGCTTGCGAGTATTTAATTTTTAGTATTTCTATTGAGCAAAAAATTGATTGCGATAATAAACTGATTGGACAAATTGATTTCTAAGAAGTAATGTGAGAAAATTGAAAAGTTTGATTTGTTTGGTACACCTACAAAAACTTTTGATATTGCTTTTGCTTTTTCATTGCTTTGCTTCTATTACTTTTTAAACTTAACCTGGTTAAATGTGTCTACATTTAGAATTAAGAGACGTGCTTGGGCTACAAAATTCTTGAGGACAGCTGGATTTCCGGTGGATATTAATTTTCTTTTTCACTTTGGCACTCATTTCATTCAAACATGGAACAAAAGTTGATTTTGTTTTGTGCAGTAAATGTAAATTAGTCAAACATGTCTCCTTGCTGAGATCTTTCTTGCTCAAGAATCTTTTTAGTTTATTTGATTTTTGTCTTTGACGTATTTGAGATTTAGTTATAAGTTAGTTTAAAACTATTTTTTCGGTTGTCTAGGAATTTGAAGAAAAGTGTAAGATTCCCTAAAATTTGTAATTGTCTGATCTTAGTTTTTACTAGAGTAGTAATTCTTCTCGTATTTCTGGAGTTTTCTCAATAAATTAATGGGCATCTATGCCAACTTTTTTCAAGGAGTTATTGGGTTTGTATAACTTCAACATTTTAACAACAAAACCAGATGGCGTGAAAACAAACGAAACGAAAGATACACAAAAATGTTTTGACTTTCCATTTTGGCGGCAAAACTCAATTAATCTTGTAGGATTTTAAATTCTCTGGCTTCGAATTATTGAAGGAGGATTCGGTTATCTATATTCAATTACTTCTTTCTGATTTATTTTTGAAAAAGACTGGAAGTCATGGAAATTGTGGTTTTATGTAATGAACCGATAAATAGTCGTAAGGTTTGTGATAATGACAAGACCGAGGACGGGATCGTCTAGATAGCCTACGAATTTTTGAAACTCATTTTACAATTCGAGGTTTCTCGAAACCTTTGATAGAAGCATTTTGTCAGTTCTGTTGTTGAGCATTGTGTCAAAGTGGCGTTTAAGTTTCAATTTAATGCATCTACAGATCACTTATGTTTTGATGGTTTTATAACTAGAGCTATGCTTTTGAAACGCATCTATTTGAAAAACAAACAAACTGATAAATCAAAACCAGTTGAAAATTTGTTGCAGTTTTCTCTTCAATAATTGTTCAATTGGTTTTTCACATTCGTCGTGTGCACACAAAACGAGTAAGTCAACACGTTTGTTATACGCACACATATCATTACAAGTCTTGGAAAAATCATTACAAGTATTCTAAAATCTTTTCTCGGATTTCAGAGAAGATTCAAAACAAACGACTCCAGATAGACCAGTCGGCTGTGTCGGTGGTACCTCCTTCGGAAGCATCTGCTGGTGAAGTTGTGATCAATCAGAGTGCAGATAACTCTGAAGAAGAGGAGGAGGAGCAGGAGCAGGAGGTAAAACCGAAAGGAGGAAGCAGCATCTTGTTAGATCTGATGGAGGTGAGGCACTAACATTTGATCTATCTTTGCTCTTGTAGTATACAACTTTGCTTTGATTAAAATAAAGTAACAAAGAAACCAGTTGCTTATTTTCCTCATCCCAGTTATTGTCGTTAGTTTTTAAAAGAATTTTTTAGGTTGGAGTTATTGTTGTAATTTAAAGTAGAACAATTTAAGTCAGTTAATTCCATTAGATTATAGCACGCGCTTTGATAGTGGTTTTTGTTTTAATAGTGAAAGCTGAGGGAGTATCCGCCGGTCCTGCTTGTTAGTCAAAGCTGATACCTTCGATACAATTTTCAATGTCTTGTTTTTGAAGGCCTATTCAATTTTAATACAGAGCTATTCCAATGACTCTTAATAATTTAAGTATCAATTTATAAGTGTTCTATTTCGGTTTCAGAGCCTTAACTTAATGATACTTTTCCTCATGATATGAAATTTTCAAAGTTTTCTTTGTGAAAATACTGTATGTCGTTGCCTGGCACAGTGGCCAGTGACCTAATGTTAACAATGCCTTCTCGAACTATTAAAAACAACTTTGCTAGTTACAGTAACGAACATCAAACCGAATTGAAATTAACGACTCATCTTTGCATCTTATTTGGCTGCTAAGTGTCAATGATGCCTGCTCCAACCTTCTTTCTGCACACCTTGTTTTAATCTCCAGTCAACTGTAAGCTACAGTATGGCTTCAGGATGTAGAATTTGGAAGAAAAAGTTTGCATCCCAATTTCAGAGGGGACGAAATTGTTATTTTGTGGATTTGGGCGGCAGAAGAACGGTTCAGCCGTAAATCGCTCTTTTGTCAACATATTCAGCTATGAAATTTCTAACATAAATTAGGATGTTAAATTATGATTAATTGCTAAATTAAACTCATAAAATGGATAAATTGGCTCACTTTATTTGGCAGGGGCGCTGGCTCGCAAGAATTATGGATATCCAATGTTAATGGCCAAATATGTGTTAATCTAAAATTTAGCAGTGTGTGTAAAAATTGAATGTGTTATTTATTGTTATGGATTTTTGACCTGTAGTATCAGTCCTTGCTTGATATCTTCTTCAAGATTAAAGTTTAAGCAGAAACACCAAAAAACTGATTATTTAATCAACTGCTTTTTTTTCTCTTTACTATTTTTTTTACTATTTTTAAGGTTCCACTATTTTTTTCTCTTTACAAATTTAGGATAAAATCAATTTGCAGTAATTCGACAAATCTAGCTAATGGTTTTTAGGTTTTTTTTCATGTTGTTCATTTTTTTAAAGAATACTTTGATGTTTTCATGTTTTTCTTCAAAGAATACTTTGAGAACATTTCATTTTAAAAGCTGCAATTCTGATTCCTATAGGTACAATTTTTCTACCCATTCATTGATTTTTTGGTTGGAGGCCATCAAAGTGTTTCTGCTTTCAATTCGAGATGTAAATTGATTTCTTAAAAGAAAACTCAGTAGTTTCTAAATTCCTGCCTATCATTATATAAAAAAACTCTTTCTTCCAATACAAGTTTGCGTCAGTGTCTCATAATGAAACTGTACGTTTTCAATTTCATGGCCTCACGTCTGCGAAAATTACGCGCAGCATTGCCTGAAACATCTCCCTTGTTAAAAGACTGTTCAGAGTAGTTACTTACAGATATCTACAGTTAAAAAGTATTTTCATTCTTGACCGTCCGAGTATATGATACTTACACACTAGACAGTGTAGTACTCTAAATTGCTACCAACTCATGCATTTTTGATGTGCATGCAAAGCGTGTATATTTTAATGATTTATCGCCATCTATTGCAGGAACCCACAGCAAATACGGTTTGCTTGCGAAACACAAATTGTTTTGTTTCATAGGGTTATATCCACTCGTGTTTTAATTGTTCAATGTTTAATGTAAAAATCACCATAATCATCTTTAAATAAATTTTTTACTTTATGAATTTCTGCTTAGTTAAGTACAAGTGCAAGTAGTGTTTTATTTGTAGGGAAAGAATAAACCCAATTCGAAGGTGTCTGCAGTTGGAGCGCCAAATGATCAGACCAAGAAAAAAAGCGCAGAAGAAAAGCCACGTGAAGAGCAAATTGCTAATCAGGTTAGAAAATCGTTAATTATTAAATACGCGTTATTTGTTAAACAGGTTGCCAGGAATCAATAAAAAATATCACGAATCTAAGATACGATCAAATGATGTAGCATTAATGCAAACTTTGAGAGAGAGAAATATTCCACATTATGGAAAAAATTGGGGCTTAGAATTTGATCTGATAATATTTCGTAGTACTGAAATAGTGTACATTCTAAGTTTCTTAAACAAATGTTTGCCTATCCTTGATCGTGTAAAACTGTAGAATAAAGCATGCTAAGTATGTTTTAGCTTCCCAATTTGCTGAACATTCCCCAGTTCACGAAGAGAGGGAAGTCAGCTGTGAGGGTTGATGGTAAAGACCAGCAGAATCAGTTGAGCAGCAGCAGACGTGATCACTTACAAGCTCCATCTCCAGACCCAATCTCAAACTTATTCAGACGAGTTGGTTCTCACTGTCTTTACTTATTATTTGGAGGAAAGGGGAGTATTTATATTGGGAGGTGTGATTTTTCCGTTCATAATAAAAGTTGATGGAGATATGTGCCGCAAAGAGTGAGTCCGTTATGCATTTTGTAAGCTCATTTGATACTAGCTATCCGGTTTCGGTTGGATGGGAAAACACTTAATTTGGTTTGTTAATTGTTTCAGCAACTTTTGGTCAGCAATTTATCTACCGAAGCAAAATTTAGAATTAATATTTTCAAAGCAGATGAACTTGACATTTTCTAGCATAACAAGGTGGCTTGTTAATGTGCGTTTGCACATGATGTTCCGACCCGAGCTCATCTACATTTTTGACTTAATTGTCTACCAAATGAAGAGATAACAAAAATAGATGTTTGAAATAAAAAAAATCGTTACAAAACCTAACTGCTTATTGAATTACATAATGCCATGCCCCATTACACCACTCACGAGTTCTGCCATTAAAAAGACTATGGGAAAAAAACAAACAACAGAATAAGCAAAAACAAAAATTTCGGGGCAAAAACTCAATATATAAACTTAAAAGCACCTAGTAACAACGTTAAAAAGCAATCAGATAAAACCTTAGCTTCACAAAGATACAATTTCCTAACTATAAAGAAGATGAAAAATTCAAAAATCGATCAACATTTTTTAAACCAAATAATTTCAAAAGTCTTAAGAATCGTTAGCTTATAACAAAATAATTCAGGGTAAAATTAGTAAAAGTCACTATGAAAGCAATGGAACCTGTCTTTTGTTAGACTAAGCCATTATTAATATTTTCAAAGCAGATGAACTTGACATTTTCTAGCATAACAAGGTGGCTCGTTAATGTGCGTTTGCACATGATGTTCCGACCCGAGCTCATCTACATTTTTGACTAAATTGTCAACCAAATGAAGAGATAACAAAAATAGATGTTTGAGTTTCAAACAACCGTTACAAAACCTATCGACTAATTGAATTGCATAATGCCATGACTCATTAAAGCACCAACGTGATCTGACATCAAAGAGACTAAGAGACAAAAAAAACAAACAACAAAATTAGCATTAACAAAAATTTCACGGCAAAAACTCAATATCTAAAATTAAAAGCACCTAGTAACAACGTCAAAAAGCAGTCCGATAAAACTTTAACTACACAAGTTTACTTTTTCCTAAATATACCGCTGATGGAGTGTTTTCTTAATGAGACTAGGTAACAAGCCGACAAAAAGAACGAACAGTGAGGCGAAACTTAGAAATTAATCAACATTTTTTACACCAAGAATTGAAAAAATTTAACTAAATAATCCTTGATAAATTACTAATAAGTTATTACAAAACCAAAAGGACCTGTCTTTGGTTAGAATAAGCCATAGAAACTAACACAATAAAAACTCAAAAAAAAATACAAACAATTTGCGAAAACACAAACTATTGCTAACATTAAAATCATTAGTTATCATCTGAATATTATGTTTTTTTATTCCAGTTGTTATTTCTACTAATTCAGTTGAAGGATTTTTACTGAGAGATTAAATAATTTTACTTGGGCCACTTTTGAAAACCCTTGGGATAGGTTATTACGCGATTGTTCTGAAAGACGAGAAAAAGAAACACAAAAATTGGCCACTCAATAAACGTTCAGAAAAACGCATATTGCCTAACAAACAATATATTGGTGAAAAATAATATCAACAGATATGTTATTTTTTGAAATACAAGAAGTAGGATTGGACCTCTCATTGATGAAAATAAGTTACAATTTGACGAAAAGTACAACAAAAATTGAAAAGTTTGAAAAATATTTCAAAATGTTTATCAAAATTTTAAGATTATTCGCTATAAACTGACTGCTTCGGATAACATCAATCGTTCAATCCTCAATTAAAAGCCTATGAGACCTGTCAACAATTTGCGGCTACCTAAAGAACAAAAACAGCAAATTCAAGAAAAAGATGAGCGAGAAAAATGTCGAAGGCATTAAAAAAAATGAACTTTTCAATAAAAAATTCTTCTATTTTCTATTATTTTTTATGAGCAATGGTGTTTTTTTGTCAATATAGTTTCATAAAATCAACAATTATGAACAAATACATTAGAACCACGAAATTTTCGAGGAAACACGCATTATCAACGTCATTAAACTCATTAGCTTTCAACGGAAGCCAGTAAATACGCTAAGTTATGCCTCGATGGAAAAGCATGTTTGTTTGTCAATCATATTTCAGCATTAAAACCTAAAAACACGTTATTGACTATGAAAACAACAACAGAGACAGACCAAAACCAAAAATTCATTAGAAAAAGACCAGAAGAAAATGACGAAGCAATTCAAATCGTAAGCTCATCTCTGAAAACTTTATCTATGATCCGTTGAACTTCTTCATTGAACCAATGGGAACTATCAGCATGATCAAGATGATGTGATAAGATTTCGAAAGGATCCAAAAATAAGATAAAGTACCCAAAAATTTTAAAAAAATATTAAGAAACCTCGTGGCATTAAAGTTTTAAAAAAAATTGGTAGAAGATAAAGCCGCTAACCAGATTAATTTTGGTAGCAGTAGAACGAAAAAAGATTCTGTTAGTATTGACCAGGACCTCACGAAAAAAAAATTAAGGTTGGTTAATGTTCAAAAAAGATTTTCGAAAAACTATTTTTAAACTCTTAACAGCCATTAAACTCAAAATCTTTCAACGGAGCTCAATAACTGCGCTCCGATATAACCCGATGGGAGAGAAAATTGTTTGTCATGCATAGAAAAATACCAATACATCAAAATAGGTTTTATGACTGTGAAAACAATAACAAAAACAGGCAAAAACAAAAAATCAGTAGAAAAGTGCCAGAAGAAAGTGTCGAAACCAATTAAACAATTAGCTTTTCCCTGAAGGATTTATCTGTGATGCACTGAATGCCATCTCTAAGCCAATGGGGCTATAATTATTTTTTGATAATTTGTAAAATTTTTGGATAATGTGATAAGAGTTCAAAAGTAACCAATAATATAAAAATATCCAAAAAATTAAAAAAAAAAAGAACTGAAATCTTGTGTCATTGAAGTCATATAACCAATAGTTAGAAGATAAAACCGCTAACCAGAATCATTTTAGTTGCAGTAGAATGCAAGTGGGTCCTGTCAGTACTGACACTGACTAACAGTTCACAAAAAAGTTTAAGAATTGTTAGTGTCAAAAAAATTTTTCGAAAATTTATTTTTAAATTCTTATCAGCCATACATTACAATAGCTTTCAACGGAAGTCAATAAATACTCTCAAAGGTGCCTCCATGGGAGTACATTTATGTTGGTCATGCATAGGTAATCAATAAGATATCATGACTATTAAAACAACAACAAAAACAGGCAAAAACCAAAAATTCAAAATAAAAGTGCGAGAAGAACGTGTCGAAGCCATTTAAACCATAAATTTTTCTGAAAAATTTTTATCTGTGATCCACTGAACATCTTCTTGAAGCCAATAGGAGACATCATATCAATATTTGGATAATGTGATAAGATTTCAAAAGTAACCAATAATACGAAAATATCAAAAAAAAAATTTTAATTTTTTGAAAATTTGTGTCATTGAAGTATATAATCAATAGTTAGAAGATAAAAGCGCCAATCAGATTAAATATTGTTGCAGTAGGAAGGAGGAGGGTGCTGTGACCCCTGTACTGACTTACAGTTCACGATAATAATTTTATGATTATTTATTGTTCAAAAAAATTTGAAAAAATTTTTTTTTAAGTCTGAACAGCCATTAGCTGTCACCTGAAAGCACTAGATATGTTCACTTAATGCTCATCATGGAACATATTGCACTGTTAGTCAATGAATCCATGCCATAGGACTCAAAAAATTAGTAAAACCTCAAAAAGAAGTTTTCATTTAAAAAATTTAAAAACTCAGAATCGAAGCCAAAAAAAACATGCGCAATTCTTGAAAACGGTGTTTTCTGTTCATTGGGCTTCATTTGAATGTAAAGAAGGTTTGTCATTAATAGAACCTCGATATAAAAAGTGACTTGCTTTAGGTAACTCAAAAAAAGCAAAAAAGCGAAAAATTTTATAAAAAAAAAGAGCTCTGAATTAGAATTCGAATTTTTTTTAGTAAACTTTTAGTATTTTTTTTAGTAAACTTGTAGTATTAAGAGACCAGAACTAGTATTTTTTATCGCCTTTAGTCTTTTAGGAACACAAATTTGGTCCATTTTTTGGCGTGAAATTTAATTTTGAAATACTATTTTTATAGAAATTTTTTTAATTTTGAGAAAAATTACACTAAAAGTGAACAAAACGTCCCGTGTTCAAACAAAACTTCAATCCTCGATAACTCCTCGAAAGAAACGAAAATCAAAAAAATCTTTTTAATTTTGAATTCTACGCTGGACCAGCTTTTTAATGATACCACTCACATTTCTCTGCGACGAATATATCGATCGGCCAAAATTGACTGAACAAAAAAACCCGTTTGAGTATATAGTTCCTCCCCCCACCCCCACAAGTGGGGTCGGAACAATTAAATATTCGTTTTTTCAAACATTAAGAACTGAAAATATCTTAAGAGGAAATATCTGCTAATTCATCATGACAATACCCCCCAAAAATCGATAGAAATTAATATTTTGTGAATCGTCGTGTGTCTTTGCAGCCGGAGATGCCAAAACTGAAGTCACTGGAGAGTGCAGTGGAGCAGGAGAGTGTGTGGGAGAGAGAACAGCAGGTACACCTTGAGGAACACCATCGACATTTGAGAGACAAACAGAGACACAGACAGAAGAAACAGGTACTCATTGTAGGGTCACAGATTTAGAAATCTGAGCGTGTAATGTAAGGATTACGAATGAATTTTAAAAAAATATATGCCTTTATTTTGTGTTTTTTAAGCTTTTTAACCTATTGTAAAGAAAAACAGAATTAAATTTATTAAAAAAGTTACCACTTTGTCAATGGTTGAGTGGTAGTTTCGTAAACAAATCACGGCAACACATATTGCAGTTTTTGGAACCATTATAATTCATTGCATTAAAAGTCATTGTCTTAATATTATTTTTGATCGTAATAGTCAAATCGGAAATTAAGAAGCTTAATGTCTTAATTGAAGCTTTACCAAAGCAATGAATGATTTTACGAAAGATACTGAGCACTTCACATAGATGCTCTTGAATCTCATAAAAGACACAACAAAATTTTCCTCAAATTTTTTTGCTTTAATAAAGAAACAGCTGCGTAGAAAAGACGTGAATGAGCTGATAAGAAACTTGCATCATTCAACACTTTTTGACGGACTCTCACTGAAAACGAGAATGGGGCTATTCTAAAAGTGTTTAGCCGTACAGGGAGTACCTTGAAGACAAAGCACTTGTTATCTAGTTTTGTAGCAATAGAAATAGGAGATAATTGAACGCTTTACTATTTGCGTTGAGTCATTTTTTTTCGATTCATATCTTTTGCGTGAAAACAACTGATACTGTTTATGAGCTCTTTGAAACTTGAGGAAAATCTTGCGGATGTTTTTTTCAATTTTTTGTTTTCCTGACATTGGATTTTGTTTTTGCCTACTCGAACATTTGTTAATTTTAACAAATGTAGACCATCAATTTTTTTTTCCATTTATCAGTGCAATTGCTTTTGCATTCATTATTTTTAGTTGATGAATTCAAATTGTAAAATAGTTTCTTTCAATTCCTTGCGGTTATCGACTTTCAACATTAATATAGTAAACACGAATTGCAAACGAGTCTTGATTAAACCGAGAAGCAACATCCCTGTAACTCTTTCATTGTGCAAAAAGTTTTACGATTTCTACAATTAAATAACGTTCACAAAAATGTTGACGATGTGAATTTAAAAAGAAAAATAGTTACTTTTTCTTATTTTTTACCGCTTTTCGAAAAAAATTCCGGTCATTAATTTACATGGGCAGTACTATTTGACTATAAATCGTGATATTATTTAATAATTAGCTGCTGCTGCTGAGAAAATTGTTTGAAAACGGCTTTATGGTTGTTTATTTATGAGACCTGATCATTTATAATATATACTTTGTCTAAATGAGGCCTGAATGTGTTAATTCTCCGTCTTTTTATTTGACGTTTTGTCGACATACCTTATTTCTTTTAGGTACTGCTTTTTTTATGTGTTTATTATTGTAACAACTGAATTAGCACTCTGAAATTATCATGCATGTCTGATTGTTTGCTTAATACAAACGGTTAAGGCCAAAGTCAAAAATTGAAAATTTAACTATCGCCGTTCCCTAATTCTGCAAGTTCTGCAGGATGAGTAGGATACACATCATCTGTGATAAAAAATTTTTGTTGGACGCTTTTGGGACATTGTGTGAACATAAACATTTTCTTTTTTTGAACTTGTCTCTCTAATTGCGCCGATTTCTCATGACTAGACGCAATTGTTCGCGCACGGGAGTTCTCTAGACATACCAGGCTAACAAAATGCAAAATTACTCGCGCTAAAATTCAGGTGCGGACATCTTAATTTCGAGACTCATCGAGTGTCAAAGTAGCTAACAGTTATTTTTCTGCGCCAACACTCCTATTTTAGGTTCAAATCATGTACCAGAATGCCATAACCCACATGGCATTTACCAACAGACTCATGACTCGGGGAGGCTTCTCGGATCACGCCAATGTCATCGGATCCACTGTGCGAGATCTGGTAGAACAAGAGAGAGAGGGGGCTGCCGATATCCGGATCCCACACAGTCCCGTGCCTCGACTCGAACCCGCCAGGACCATGGATGGACATGGGATGTACACGCATAGCCATGTAAGTGTTCCTTTCCGAATTGGGACTCCATTAGTTCTCATCATCACAAACGTCCATATCTTTACTTTCAATGAATTAAGAGGATTGAGTATGAGCAAGTGTTGAGCACTTTTACATTGTATTAAGATGCAAAAGTGGAATGATACAACAGAATTAAGATACCAGCTATAATAATGAGTAAATTTACTAAAAAGTTCGGTACCAGTAGACGCCTCAATTTATCAGCGGACGATTGAAACTTAATGCAGTGGAAGAACAGTTATAAAAAATAAAAACCCTTCATAAATCAAATAAAATTAATAAAAACGTCAGTTATTAATTTAATAATACGTGACCCTATGGCTTTGACACGGGTTATTCGCCAAAAAAGTAAACTGATTTGTGATTTTTGTCTGTTTTTGACGTCCTTTTGGTAGACATAAGTCATATTCTGAATAATTACAGGTCTCAAGCGCTTCTTTGGACGATTAGAGGAACCTATTTAATTGTTTCATTTTGTAGCTAATGGCTTTAATGACTTTGAAAATAATTGTTTTCTAAAATTACAAAGTTTTACTTAATTTCGACTTTTTCTCATTTTTTGTCTACTTGTTACCTACTCTCAAAAAAAGAAGTCCTGTAAAATATTATTGGCGTTCATGAAAGGCTCAATTAAACAAATTTTGAGGGGCAAAAATGGCTTTACGGCGTTGACAACATTTTCTCGCAAGTTCAAATTGAATTTTTGTTTGTTGTCTCTATTTGTTTTCTTTTTGTAAACGCAAAAAAAAATAATTTATGACAGATGTTAATGCCCTCGTATACAGGCGTATGTGATCATAAACATGTTGGATGTTTTCAATTTCTATCTAATGGTATTCAATAATTTGAAATTAATTGTTTTTAAAATTTTAAGCCAATTTTTAACTTTGCCGTTTTTTTGTTCCTTTTGTCTAAATGTTACCGAGCTTTTTCATGGAGTGGTCCCATTTCCTTGTTTATTTTTAAAAGTTATTTTGTTTAGTTTTAGTTTTATTTGTTGCTATTTTGACCTTGTTAATATGTTTTGTTTTTTTAAATAGACATAAAATTTTGGATGCAATTAATGTTTGTTGTTATTGTGGTATGATTTTGTTGTTTGTTGTTGGTCTTGACATGCTTTCGTAATAATGGTTGATCTCATCATTCTAATGCAGCATTTTTACTACACTGACTTATTTGCGTTGGAGGCGATCTTTTTGTTAATACTTTTTTTCCTGAAAAGTACTTGAATTTTTGGGTGTTTTCTATCTGTTTCTCATTTGGTAGACATTTATGCCAAAAATGTGGATGAGCGGGGTGGGAACTTTATGTGCAAACGCACATTACCGAGCCTCCTTGTATCTCCAATGATCACAGATTGTGAGTTTTTCATTGGAGGAAATCTGAACTTGGTACAATGATTCTGGTTGAAAATTGAACAGTTAACTTTAAAAAATTAGTTCATCTATATGTGTGATCTTCGATTAGCTAAAGTGTTTTGGCTTGTCATATTCTTAACTTATATGTTAAGCTCAAATAGTAATATTCGATGTCGATCTCTGGCGGAACACGATAAAAACAGAGACATAGGTCGAGACGCTATTTAACTTGTTAACATTTTAATATCACAGTTTTAAATAACATTTAGGGCAAGCTGGTTCCTCTTGAAACCCGTGAATATTCAGATTTGAGACCATACAAGGACAAACAGTATGACAAACCATCATCAACCAAAAGGTCAGTTCCCAATGCAATTTCGTCTAGCAGAACTGAAATACTTCAAAAATAATCTTTAATCATTCCTGGGAATTCTTGAGTTTAATATACCAGATCATGACTGTGGTCGTTACAAAGACTCTGCGTGATAAGAATGATGCCTACGTTTGAAAGGAAGCTTTAAATGTTATTTTTCGCTCAAAACGTCAGAAAATGTTTAAACATGGTAATACAATTTAGTATATTCCGAATAATTAGATTGTCCATTATGTTAAATCAATTACTTCTTTATTGTCACATGATCAAGATTGCTTGAACAATGTTAAATTGATCATCGGGATTGTTTTATCAAACGCCGAGTGATAAGATTATTGTTATTCTGAAGTGTTGATGCGAAATTAAGAAATTCAGTTTTCTCTTTTGAGTTTCTTCGTTTTTGCAGTGTGGATCGTAGAAGGCTTAAAAAGAGTGCCTCCAAATCAGCCTCTGGAGTTGGAATTACAACAGGAGGAGGAGATTTGGAACCCTTCAGAGGAGAAGGAGATGCTACTGCCGCCTTATCCATGCAGGCCATCATCCCAACTTCAGTAGTGAAGGTGAGAGTCCCTCGTTTTCAAACTCAATTGATCATTATAATAATAAGAGAGAACTCTCATCGTGTCTTCAATATTTGCTCAAGTTTTTCAAATCAAAGCGAACATCTTTCAGTTCGTTTAACGCCACTTTTGAGGCATGAGCAATCTCAATTTTTCTATTTTGACTATAAAAGCAGCAGAATCAGTAAATAATTGTTGCTTGTTTGTTCATTATCTAAAAGAGATACAAAACCTCCTTTATATGGCTTTAATGTTTAAGCTGTAAAGTTGCTCCTCGTGCGTGAACTGAGGACTGACAATTACAGATTGGATGTCTCCAACTCATTCAATGATAGCTGTTTCTTACTTCTTTTTTTACTGAATAGGAACAGCGTATGGCCAACAGCGATTTGTTCTCAGCAGCCTTTTTTATTCCTTTTTATTCAGACAGCTATGCTCTTTTTATGAGCATCAATCATCAATCGTCATCTCATGTATAACATTAAGCTTGCTAATCCGGGCAAATACCTAATGTTGTGATCAACAATCCTCTATAAGGTGTATAGTGAAAAGCTTCATTCAATATATTTACTCAGGACTCACTTGAGTGTCTTAAAAGTGCAAAACTAATTATAGCAAAACCCTGATTTGCGTTTCAGCAACCTAGATGGCACCGTAGCATGTGGACCAACTACAACCACATCGGTGTGAACAACCCTGACGAACAGAGCCAAAAATGGGAACAGCACATGTCCAAATTAGGAAGAGAATTAGCCAATCAGAGTTCACCAGCTGGTGATCACAACTCTGTAGTTAACTACAGCAGCAATGGCACTCATAATAAACTATCTGATGATGGTTATGAAATAGCGACATCAATTATATCTAGTTATAACCTACCTCCTTCCAAAACTAGTAATGCAGATGTAGTTTCAAATGGAATTCGAATGCCTCCAGCTGTTGCCACAAACTGAAAATTTCACTAAAATTTTGAACTGTTTTAAATTGTTTTTTCAAAATATCAATTTGATATTTAGCTTGAATTCTTTTGACAATTAAATAAATAAGAGAAACAGTTTGTAGAAGACGCAATAGTTTGAGGAGACGAGGGGAAATCCACACATCAGTATTAATGAATGCTTAATGGTTGATCGGGTGAAGCACTACTGTGTACTTAATTGAAAAATTCCTTGAAATCCGTAATTATTACATGTCATGAAATAATGGCATATTCAAGGAGACAAAATGTAGATGAAATCAAAAAACAAACTTTTGAAATTCAAAACGGTCGATGCAATTCATTAAATATAGAGATGGAAAAGAAAAATTGGCAATGTGCATTTCCACATAAGGGTGGCAGCTGTCAAATTCCAAAAATGATAAAAGCATGAAGGATAAAGCAATCTGAAGTTTGTTTAAAATAAGCGCATATGCTAAAATTTGAAACTTGTCGTCCTTCTACTGACTTGGAATATTGACTGGTAAATTTAATAAAAATTCAGCCAGAACGACTGATTAATTTGAAAAAAAAAATGACTAAGCTGTGAAGCAATTAGCACTTAAAAATTGTTTGGTTCAAGTATTTTGGCAAATTAGAGTCTGGTGAGCTTCTCATTTCTAAAAAGCATTCTATATTTAAAAAAAATATTTAGTTCAAGTATTTTGGCAAATCAGAGGCTGGCGAGCTTCTCAATTCTAAAAAGCGTGCAATATTAAAAAACTGTTTAGTTCCAGTATTTTGGCAAATCAGAGTCTGATGAGCTTCTCAATTCTAAAAAGCATGTTATATTAAAAAAATGTTTAGTTCAAGTATTTTGCCAAATTAGAGTCTGGTGAGCTTCTCAATTCTAAAAAGCATGCTATATTCAAAAATGTTTAGTTCAAGTATTTTGGCAAATCAGAGGCTGGCGAGCTTCTCAATTCTAAAAAGCATACTATATTCAAAAAATGTTTAGTTCAAGTATTTTGGCAAATCAGAGTCTGGCGAGCTTCTCAATTCTAAAAAGCATGCTATATTCAAAAAATGTTTAGTTCAAGTATTTTGGCAAATCAGAGTCTGGTGAGCTTCTCAATTCTAAAAAGCATGCTATATTCAAAAAATATTTAGTTCAAGTTTTTTGGCAAATCAGAGGCTGGCGAGTTTCTCAATTCTAAAAAGCATGCTATATTCAAAAAATGTTTAGTTCAAGTATTTTGGCAAATCAGAGTCTGGTGAGCTTCTCAATTCTAAAAAGCATGCTATATTCAAAAAATGTTTAGTTCAAGTATTTTGGCAAATCAGAGCCTGGAGAGCTTCTCAATTCTAAACGGCGTGCAATATTAAAAAAAATGTTTAGTTCCAGTACTTTGGCAAATCAGAGTGTGGTGAGTTTCTCAATTCTAAAAAGCATGCTATATTCAAAAATGTTTAGTTCAAGTATTTTGGCAAATCAGAGGCTGGCGAGCTTCTCAATTCTAAAAAGCATACTATATTCAAAAAATGTTTAGTTCAAGTATTTTGGCAAATCAGAGTCTGGCGAGCTTCTCAATTCTAAAAAGCATGCTATATTCAAAAAATGTTTAGTTCAAGTATTTTGGCAAATCAGAGTCTGGTGAGCTTCTCAATTCTAAAAAGCATGCTATATTCAAAAATGTTTAGTTCAAGTATTTTGGCAAATCAGAGGCTGGCGAGCTTCTCAATTCTAAAAAGAATACTATATTCAAAAAATGTTTAGTTCAAGTATTTTGGCAAATCAGAGTCTGGCGAGCTTCTCAATTCTAAAAAGCATGCTATATTCAAAAACTATTTAGTTCAAATATTTTGGCAAATCAGAGGCTGGCGAGCTTCTCAATTCTAAAAAGCGTGCAATATTAAAAAACTGTTTAGTTCCAGTATTTTGGCAAATCAGAGTCTGGTGAGCTTCTCAATTCTAAAAAGCATGTCAAATTAAAAAAATGTCTAGTTCAAGTATTTTGGCAAATTAGAGTCTGGTGAGCTTCTCAATTCTAAAAAGCATGCTATATTCAAAAATGTTTAGTTCAAGTATTTTGGCAAATCAGAGGCTGGCGAGCTTCTCAATTCTAAAACGCATGTTATATTCAAAAAATGTTTAGTTCAAGTATTTTGGCAAATCAGAGTCTGGCGAGCTTCTCAATTCTAAAAAGCATGCTATATTCAAAAAATGTTTAGTTCAAGTATTTTGGCAAATCAGAGCCTGGAGAGCTTCTCAATTCTAAACGGCGTGCAATATTAAAAAAATGTTTAGTTCCAGTATTTTGGCAAATCAGAGGCTGGCGAGCTTCTCAATTCTAAAAAGCATGCTATATTCAAAAATGTTTAGTTCAAGTATTTTGGCAAATCAGAGGCTGGCGAGCTTCTCAATTCTAAAAAGCATGATATATTCAAAAAATGTTTAGTTCAAGTATTTTGGCAAATCAGAGTCTGGCGAGCTTCTCAATTCTAAAAAGCATGCTATATTCAAAAAATATTTAGTTCAAGTATTTTGGCAAATCAGAGGCTGGCGAGCTTCTCAATTCTAAAAAGCGTGCAATATTAAAAAACTGTTTAGTTCCAGTATTTTGGCAAATCAGAGTCTGGTGAGCTTCTCAATTCTAAAAAACATGTTAAATTAAAAAAATGTTTAGTTCAAGTTTTTTGGCAAATTAGAGTCTGGTGAGCTTCTCAATTCTAAAAAGCATGCTATATTCAAAAATGTTTAGTTCAAGTATTTTGGCAAATCAGAGGCTGGCGAGCCTCTCAATTCTAAAAAGCATGCTATATTCAAAATATGTTTAGTTCAAGTATTTTGGCAAATCAGAGTCTGGCGAGCTTCTCAATTCTAAAAAGCATGCTATATTCAAAAAATGTTTAGTTCAAGTATTTTGGCAAATCCGAGTCTGGCGAGCTTCTCAATTCTAAAAAACATGCTATATTCAAAAATTGTTTAGTTCAAGTATTTTGGCAAATCAGAGTCTGGTGAGCTTCTCAATTCTAAAAAGCATGCTATATTCAAAAAAGATTTAGTTCAAGTTTTTTGGCAAATCAGAGGCTGGCGAGTTTCTCAATTCTAAAAAGCATGCTATATTCAAAAAATGTTTAGTTCAAGTATTTTGGCAAATCAGAGTCTGGTGAGCTTCTCAATTCTAAGAAGCATGCTATATTCAAAAAATGTTTAGTTCAAGTATTTTGGCAAATCAGAGTCTGGTGAGCTTCTCAATTCTAAAAAGCAAGCTATATTAAAAAATATTTAGTTCAGTTTTTTTGGCAAATCAGAGGCTGGCGAGTTTCTCAATTCTAAAAAGCATGCTATATTCAAAAAATGTTTAGTTCAAGTGTTTTGGCAAATCAAAGTCTGGTGAGCTTCTCAATTCTAAAAAGCATGCTATATTCAAAAAATGTTTAGTTCAAGTATTTTGGCAAATCAGAGTCTGGTGAGCTTCTCAATTCTAAAAAGCATGCTATATTCAAAAATGTTTAGTTCAAGTATTTTGGCAAATCAGAGGCTGGCGAGCTTCTCAATTCTAAAAAGCATGCTATATTCAAAAAATGTTTAGTTCAAGTATTTTGGCCAATCAGAGTCTAGCGATTTTCTCAATTCTAAAAAGCATGCTATATTCAAAAAATATTTAGTTCAAGAATTTTGGTTAATCAGAGGCTGGCGAGCTTCTCAATTCTAAAAAACATGCTTTTTCAAAAAATGTTTAGTTCAAGTATTTTGGCAAATCAGAGTCTGGTGAGCTTCTCAATTCTAAAAAGCATGCTATATTCAAAAAATGTTAGTTCAAGTATTTTGGAAAATCAGAGGCTGGCGAGTTTCTCAATTCTAAAAAGCATGCTATATTCAAAAAATGTTTAGTTCAAGTTTTTTGGCAAATCAGAGTCTGGTGAGCTTATCAATTCTAAAAAGCATGCATTATTCAAAAAAATGTTTAGTTCAAGTATTTTGGCAAATCAGAAGCTGGCGAGTTTCTCAATTCTTAAAAGCATGCTATATTCAAAAAATAATTAGTTCAAGTATTTTGGCAAATCAGAGTCTGGTGAGCTTCTCAATTCTAAAAAGCATGCTATATTCAAAAAATATATAGTTCAGGTATTTTGGCAAATCAGAGTCTGGAGAGTCTGGTGAGCTTCACAATTCTAAGAAGCAGGCTATATTTATAAAATGTTTAGTTCAAGTATTTTGGAAAATCAGAGGCTGGCGAGTTTCTCAATTCTAAAAAGCATGCTATATTCAAAAAATGTTTAGTTCAAGTGTTTTGGCAAATCAAAGTCTGGTGAGTTTCTCAATTCTAAAAAGCATGCTATATTCAAAAAATGTTTAGTTCAAGTATTTTGGCAAATCAGAGTCTGGTGAGCTTCTCAATTCTAAAAAGCATGCTATATTCAAAAATGTTTAGTTCAAGTATTTTGGCAAGTCAGAGGCTGGCGAGCTTCTCAATTCTAAAAAGCATGCTATATTCAAAAAATGTTTAGTTCAAGTAGTTTGGCCAATCAGAGTCTAGCGATTTTCTCAATTCTAAAAAGCATGCTATATTCAAAAAATGTTTAGTTCAAGAATTTTGGTTAATCAGAGGCTGGCGAGCTTCTCAATTCTAAAAAACATGCTTTTTCAAAAAATGTTTAGTTCAAGTATTTTGGCAAATCAGAGTCTGGTGAGCTTCTCAATTCTAAAAAGCATGCTATATTCAAAAAATGTTAGTTCAAGTATTTTGGAAAATCAGAGGCTGGCGAGTTTCTCAATTCTAAAAAGCATGCTATATTCAAAAAATGTTTAGTTCAAGTTTTTTGGCAAATCAGAGTCTGGTGAGCTTATCAATTCTAAAAAGCATGCATTATTCAAAAAAATGTTTAGTTCAAGTATTTTGGCAAATCAGAAGCTGGCGAGTTTCTCAATTCTTAAAAGCATGCTATATTCAAAAAATAATTAGTTCAAGTATTTTGGCAAATCAGAGTCTGGTGAGCTTCTCAATTCTAAAAAGCATGCTATATTCAAAAAATATATAGTTCAGGTATTTTGGCAAACCAGAGTCTGGAGAGTCTGGTGAGCTTCACAATTCTAAGAAGCAGGCTATATTTATAAAATGTTTAGTTCAAGTATTTTGGAAAATCAGAGGCTGGCGAGTTTCTCAATTCTAAAAAGCATGCTATATTCAAAAAATGTTTAGTTCAAGTATTTTGGCAAATCAGAGTCTGGTGAGCTTATCAATTCTAAAAAGCATGCATTATTCAAAAAAATGTTTAGTTCAAGTATTTTGGCAAATCAGAGTCTGGTGAGCTTCTCAATTCTAAAAAGCATGCTACATTCAAAAAATGTTTAGTTCAAGTATTTTGGCAAATCAGAGGCTGGCGAGCTTCTCGATTCTAAAAAGCATGCTATATTCAAAAAATGTTTGGTTCAAGTATTTTGGCAAATCAGAGTCTGGTGAGTTTCTCAATTCTAAAAAGCATGCTATATTCAAAAAATGTTCAGTTCAAGTATTTTGGCAAATCAGAGGCTGGCGAGTTTTTCAATTCCAAAAAAACATGCTATCTTCAAAAAATGTTTATTTCAAGTATTTTGGTTAATCAGAGGCTGGCGAGCTTCTCAATTCTAAAAAACATGCTTTTTCAAAAAATGTTTAGTTCAAGTATTTTGGCAAATCAGAGTCTGGTGAGCTTCTCAATTCTAAAAAGCATGCTTTATTCAAAAAATGTTCAGTTCAAGTATTTTGGCAAATCAAAGGCTGGCAATTTTCTCAATTCTAAAAAGCATGCTATATTCAAAAAATGTTTAGTTCAAGTATTTTGGTTAATCAGAGGCTGGCGAGCTTCTCAATTCTAAAAAACATGCTTTTTCAAAAAATGTTTAGTTCAAGTATTTTGGCAAATCAGAATCTGGTGAGCTTATCAATTCAAAAAAGCATGCATTATTCAAAAAATGTTTAGTTCAAGTATTTTGGTTAATCAGAGGCTGGCGAGCTTCTCAATTCTAAAAAACATGTTTTTTCAAAAAATGTTTAGTTCAAGTATTTTGGCAAATCAGAGTCTGGTGAGCTTCTCAATTCTAAAAAGCATGCTATATTCAAAAAATGTTTAGTTCAATTAATTTGGCAAATCAGAGTCTGGTGAGTTTGTCAATTCTAAAAAGCATGCTATATTCAAAAAATGTTTAGTTCAAGTATTTTGGCAAATCAGAGTCTGGTGAGCTTCTCAATTCTAAAAAGCATGTTATATTCAAAAAATGTATAGTTCAGGTATTTTGGCAAATCAGAGTCTGGAGAGTCTGGTGAGCTTCGCAATTCTAAGAAGCAGGCTATATTTATAAAATATTTAGTTCAAGTACTTTGGCAAATCAGAGTCTGGTGAGCTTCTCAATTCTAAAAAGCATGCTATATTCAAAAAATGTTTAGTTCAAGTATTTTGGCAAATCAGAGGCTGGCGAGTTTCTCATTTCTAAAAAGCATGCTATGTTCAAAAAATGTTTAGTTCAAGTATATTGGCAAATCAGAGTCTGGCGAGCTTTTCAATTCTAAAAAGCATGCTATATTCAAAAAATGTTCAGTTCAAGTATTTTGGCAAATCAGAGGCTGGCGAGTTTCTCAATTCTAAAAAGCATGCTATATTCAAAAAATGTTTAGTTCAAGTATTTTGGCATATCAGAGTCTGGCGAGCTTCTCAATTCTAAAAAACATGCTATATTCAAAAATTGTTTAGTTCATGTATTTTGGCAAATCAGAGTCTGGTGAGCTTCTCAATTCTAAAAAGCATGCTATATTCAAAAAATATTTAGTTCAAGTTTTTTGGCAAATCAGAGGCTGGCGAGTTTCTCAATTCTAAAAAGCATGCTATATTCAAAAAATGTTTAGTTCAAGTATTTTGGCAAATCAGAGTCTGGTGAGCTTCTCAATTCTAAAAAGCATGCTATATTCAAAAAATGTTTAGTTCAAGTATTTTGGCAAATCAGAGTCTGGCGAGCTTCTCAATTCTAAAAAACATGCTATATTCAAAAATTGTTTAGTTCAAGTATTTTGGCAAATCAGAGTCTGGTGAGCTTCTCAATTCTAAAAAGCATGCTATATTCAAAAAATATTTAGTTCAAGTTTTTTGGCAAATCAGAGGCTGGCGAGTTTCTCAATTCTAAAAAGCATGCTATATTCAAAAAATGTTTAGTTCAAGTATTTTGGCAAATCAGAGTCTGGTGAGCTTCTCAATTCCAAAAAGCATGCTATATTCAAAAAAGTTTAGTTCAAGTATTTTGGCAAATCAGAGTCTGGTGAGCTTCTCAATTCTAAAAAGCAAGCTATATTAAAAAATTTTTAGTTCAATTTTTTTTGGCAAATCAGAGGCTGGCGAGTTTCTCAATTCTAAAAAGCATGCTATATTCAAAAAATGTTTAGTTCAAGTATTTTGGCAAATCAGAGTCTGGTGAGCTTCTCAATTCTAAAAAGCATGCTATATTCAAAAAATGTTTAGTTCAAGTATTTTGGCAAATCAGAGTCTGGTGAGCTTCTCAATTCTAAAAAGCAAGCTATATTAAAAAATTTTCAGTTCAATTTTTTTGGCAAATCAGAGGCTGGCGAGTTTCTCAATTCTAAAAAGCATGCTATATTCAAAAAATGTTTAGTTCAAGTATTTTGGCAAATCAGAGTCTGGTGAGCTTCTCAATTCTAAAAAACATGCTTTTTCAAAAAATGTTTAGTTCAATTATTTTGGCAAATCAGAGTCTGGTGAGCTTCTCAATTCTAAAAAGCATGCTATATTCAAAAAATGTTAGTTCAAGTATTTTGGAAAATCAGAGGCTGGCGAGTTTCTCAATTCTAAAAGCATGCTATATTCAAAAAATATTTAGTTCAAGTATTTTGGCAAATCAGAGTCTGGTGAGCTTATCAATTCTAAAAAGCATGCATTATTCAAAAAAATGTTTAGTTCAAGTATTTTGGCAAATCAGAGTCTGGTGAGCTTCTCAATTCTAAAAAGCATGCTATAGTCAAAAAATGTATAGTTCAGGTATTTTGGCAAATCAGAGTCTGGAGAGTCTGGTGAGCTTCGCAATTCTAAGAAGCAGGCTATATTTATAAAATGTTTAGTTCAAGTATTTTGGAAAATCAGAGGCTGGCGAGTTTCTCAATTCTAAAAAGCATGCTATATTCAAAAAATGTTTAGTTCAAGTATTTTGGCAAATCAGAGTCTGGTGAGCTTATCAATTCTAAAAAGCATGCATTATTCAAAAAAATGTTTAGTTTAAGTATTTTGGCAAATCAGAGTCTGGTGAGCTTCTCAATTCTAAAAAGCATGCTACATTCAAAATATGTTTATTTCAAGTATTTTGGCAAATCAGAGGCTGGCGAGCTTCTCGATTCTAAAAAGCATGCTATATTCAAAAAATGTTTGGTTCAAGTATTTTGGCAAATCAGAGTCTGGTGAGCTTCTCAATTCTAAAAAGCATGCTATATTCAAAAAATGTTCAGTTCAAGTATTTTGGCAAATCAGAGGCTGGCGAGTTTCTCAATTCTAAAAAACATGTTATATTCAAAAAATGTTTAGTTCAAGTATTTTGGTTAATCAGAGGCTGGCGAGCTTCTCAATTCTAAAAAACATGCTTTTTCAAAAATGTTTAGTTCAAGTATTTTGGCAAATCAGAGTCTGGTGAGCTTCTCAATTCTAAAAAGCATGCTTTATTCAAAAAATGTTCAGTTCAAGTGTTTTGGCAAATCAAAGGCTGGCGATTTTCTCAATTCTAAAAAGCATGCTATATTCAAAAAATGTTTAGTTCAAGTATTTTGGTTAATCAGAGGCTGGCGAGTTTCTCAATTCTAAAAAACATGCTTTTTCAAAAAATGTTTAGTTCAAGTATTTTGGCAAATCAGAATCTGGTGAGCTTATCAATTCTAAAAAGCATGCATTGTTCAAAAAATGTTTAGTTCAAGTATATTGGTTAATCAGAGGCTGGCGAGCTTCTCAATTCTAAAAAACATGCTTTTTCACAAAATGTTTAGTTCAATTAATTTGGCAAATCAGAGTCTGGTGAGTTGTCAATTCTAAAAAGCATGCTATATTCAAAAAATGTTTAGTTCAAGTATTTTGGCAAATCAGAGTCTGGTGAGCTTCTCAATTCTAAAAAGCATGCTATATTCAAAAAATGTTTAGTTCAAGTATTTTGGCAAATCAGAGGCTGGCGAGTTTCTCATTTCTAAAAAGCATGCTATGTTCAAAAAATATTTAGTTCAAGTATATTGGCAAATCAGAGTCTGGTGAGTTTGTCAATTCTAAAAAGCATGCATTGTTCAAAAAATGTTTAGTTCAAGTATTTTGGTTAATCAGAGGCTGGCGAGCTTCTCAATTCTAAAAAACATGCTTTTTCAAAAAATGTTTAGTTCAATTAATTTGGCAAATCAGAGTCTGGTGAGTTTGTCAATTCTAAAAAGCATGCTATATTCAAAAAATGTTTAGTTCAATTAATTTGGCAAATCAGAGTCTGGTGAGTTTCTCAATTCTAAAAAACATGCTTTTTCAAAAAATGTTTAGTTCAAGTATTTTGGCAAATCAGAAGCTGGTCAGCTTATCAATTCTAAAAAGCATGCATTGTTCAAAAAATGTTTAGTTCAAGTATTTTGGTTAATCAGAGGCTGGCGAGCTTCTCAATTCTAAGAAGCAGGCTATATCTATAAAATGTTTAGTTCAAGTACTTTGGCAAATCAGAGTCTGGTGAGCTTCTCAATTCTAAAAAGCATGCTATATTCAAAAAATGTTTAGTTCAAGTATTTTGGCAAATCAGAGGCTGGCGAGTTTCTCATTTCTAAAAAGCATGCTATGTTCAAAAAAATATTTAGTTCAAGTATATTGGCAAATCAGAGTCTGGCGAGCTTTTCAATTCTAAAAAGCATGCATTAATCAAAAAAATGTTTAGTTCAAGTATTTTGGTTAATCAGAGGCTGGCGAGCTTCTCAATTCTAAGAAGCAGGCTATATTTATAAAATGTTTAGTTCAAGTATTTTGGCAAATCAGAAGCTGGCGAGTTTCTCAATTCTTAAAAGCATGCTATATTCAAAAAATAATTAGTTCAGGTATTTTGGCAAATCAGAGTCTGGAGAGTCTGGTGAGCTTCACAATTCTAAGAAGCAGGCTATATTTATAAAATGTTTAGTTCAAGTATTTTGGAAAATCAGAGGCTGGCGAGTTTCTCAATTCTAAAAAGCATGCTATATTCAGAAAATGTTTAGTTCAAGTATTTTGGCAAATCAGAGTCTGGTGAGCTTATCAATTCTAAAAAGCATGCATTATTCAAAAAAATGTTTTGTTCAAGTATTTTGGCAAATCAGAGTCTGGTGAGCTTCTCAATTCTAAAAAGCATGCTACATTCAAAAAATGTTTAGTTCAAGTATTTTGGCAAATCAGAGGCTGGCGAGCTTCTCGATTCTAAAAAGCATGCTATATTCAAAAAATGTTTGGTTCAAGTATTTTGGCAAATCAGAGTCTGGTGAGCTTCTCAATTCTAAAAAGCATGCTATATTCAAAAAATGTTCAGTTCAAGTATTTTGGCAAATCAGAGGCTGGCGAGTTTTTCAATTCTAAAAAAACATGCTATATTCAAAAAATGTTTATTTCAAGTATTTTGGTTAATCAGAGGCTGGCGAGCTTCTCAATTCGAAAAAACATGCTTTTTCAAAAAATGTTTAGTTCAAGTATTTTGGCAAATCAGAGTCTGGTGAGCTTCTCAATTCTAAAAAGCATGCTTTATTCAAAAAATGTTCAGTTCAAGTATTTTGGCAAATCAAAGGCTGGCAATTTTCTCAATTCTAAAAAGCATGCAATATTCAAAAAATGTTTAGTTCAAGTATTTTGGTTAATCAGAGGCTGGCGAGCTTCTCAATCCTAAAAAACATGCTTTTTCAAAAAATGTTTAGTTCAAGTATTTTGGCAAATCAGAATCTGGTGAGCTTATCAATTCAAAAAAGCATGCATTATTCAAAAAATGTTTAGTTCAAGTATTTTTGTTAATCAGAGGCTGGCGAGCTTCTCAATTCTAAAAAACATGTTTTTTCAAAAAATGTTTAGTTCAAGTATTTTGGCAAATCAGAGTCTGGTGAGCTTCTCAATTCTAAAAAGCATGCTATATTCAAAAAATGTTTAGTTCAATTAATTTGGCAAATCAGAGTCTGGTGAGTTTGTCAATTCTAAAAAGCATGCTATATTCAAAAAATGTTTAGTTCAAGTATTTTGGCAAATCAGAGTCTGGTGAGCTTCTCAATTCTAAAAAGCATGCTATATTCAAAAAATGTATAGTTCAGGTATTTTGGCAAATCAGAGTCTGGAGAGTCTGGTGAGCTTCGCAATTCTAAGAAGCAGGCTATATTTATAAAATATTTAGTTCAAGTACTTTGGCAAATCAGAGTCTGGTGAGCTTCTCAATTCTAAAAAGCATGCTATATTCAAAAAATGTTCAGTTCAAGTATTTTGGCAAATCAGAGGCTGGCGAGTTTCTCAATTCTAAAAAGCATGCTATATTCAAAAAATGTTTAGTTCAAGTATTTTGGCATATCAGAGTCTGGCGAGCTTCTCAATTCTAAAAAACATGCTATATTCAAAAATTGTTTAGTTCATGTATTTTGGCAAATCAGAGTCTGGTGAGCTTCTCAATTCTAAAAAGCATGCTATATTCAAAAAATATTTAGTTCAAGTTTTTTGGCAAATCAGAGGCTGGCGAGTTTCTCAATTCTAAAAAGCATGCTATATTCAAAAAATGTTTAGTTCAAGTATTTTGGCAAATCAGAGTCTGGTGAGCTTCTCAATTCTAAAAAGCATGCTATATTCAAAAAATGTATAGTTCAGGTATTTTGGCAAATCAGAGTCTGGAGAGTCTGGTGAGCTTCGCAATTCTAAGAAGCAGGCTATATTTATAAAATATTTAGTTCAAGTACTTTGGCAAATCAGAGTCTGGTGAGCTTCTCAATTCTAAAAAGCATGCTATATTCAAAAAATGTTCAGTTCAAGTATTTTGGCAAATCAGAGGCTGGCGAGTTTCTCAATTCTAAAAAGCATGCTATATTCAAAAAATGTTTAGTTCAAGTATTTTGGCATATCAGAGTCTGGCGAGCTTCTCAATTCTAAAAAACATGCTATATTCAAAAATTGTTTAGTTCATGTATTTTGGCAAATCAGAGTCTGGTGAGCTTCTCAATTCTAAAAAGCATGCTATATTCAAAAAATATTTAGTTCAAGTTTTTTGGCAAATCAGAGGCTGGCGAGTTTCTCAATTCTAAAAAGCATGCTATATTCAAAAAATGTTTAGTTCAAGTATTTTGGCAAATCAGAGTCTGGTGAGCTTCTCAATTCTAAAAAGCATGCTATATTCAAAAAATGTTTAGTTCAAGTATTTTGGCAAATCAGAGTCTGGCGAGCTTCTCAATTCTAAAAAACATGCTATATTCAAAAATTGTTTAGTTCAAGTATTTTGGCAAATCAGAGTCTGGTGAGCTTCTCAATTCTAAAAAGCATGCTATATTCAAAAAATATTCAGTTCAAGTTTTTTGGCAAATCAGAGGCTGGCGAGTTTCTCAATTCTAAAAAGCATGCTATATTCAAAAAATGTTTAGTTCAAGTATTTTGGCAAATCAGAGTCTGGTGAGCTTCTCAATTCCAAAAAGCATGCTATATTCAAAAAAGTTTAGTTCAAGTATTTTGGCAAATCAGAGTCTGGTGAGCTTCTCAATTCTAAAAAGCAAGCTATATTAAAAAATTTTTAGTTCAATTTTTTTTGGCAAATCAGAGGCTGGCGAGTTTCTCAATTCTAAAAAGCATGCTATATTCAAAAAATGTTTAGTTCAAGTATTTTGGCAAATCAGAGTCTGGTGAGCTTCTCAATTCTAAAAAGCATGCTATATTCAAAAAATGTTTAGTTCAATCATTTTGGCAAATCAGAGTCTGGTGAGCTTCTCAATTCTAAAAAGCAAGCTATATTAAAAAATTTTCAGTTCAATTTTTTTGGCAAATCAGAGGCTGGCGAGTTTCTCAATTCTAAAAAGCATGCTATATTCAAAAAATGTTTAGTTCAAGTATTTTGGCAAATCAGAGTCTGGTGAGCTTCTCAATTCTAAAAAACATGCTTTTTCAAAAAATGTTTAGTTCAAGTATTTTGGCAAATCAGAGTCTGGTGAGCTTCTCAATTCTAAAAAGCATGCTATATTCAAAAAATGTTAGTTCAAGTATTTTGGAAAATCAGAGGCTGGCGAGTTTCTCAATTCTAAAAAGCATGCTATATTCAAAAAATATTTAGTTCAAGTATTTTGGCAAATCAGAGTCTGGTGAGCTTATCAATTCTAAAAAGCATGCATTATTCAAAAAAATGTTTAGTTCAAGTATTTTGGCAAATCAGAGGCTGGCAAGTTTCTCAATTCTAAAAAGCATGCTATATTCAAAAAATGTTTAGTTCAAGTATTTTGGCAAGTCAGAGTCTGGTGAGCTTCTCAATTCTAAAAAGCATGCTATAGTCAAAAAATGTATAGTTCAGGTATTTTGGCAAATCAGAGTCTGGAGAGTCTGGTGAGCTTCGCAATTCTAAGAAGCAGGCTATATTTATAAAATGTTTAGTTCAAGTATTTTGGAAAATCAGAGGCTGGCGAGTTTCTCAATTCTAAAAAGCATGCTATATTCAAAAAATGTTTAGTTCAAGTATTTTGGCAAATCAGAGTCTGGTGAGCTTATCAATTCTAAAAAGCATGCATTATTCAAAAAAATGTTTAGTTTAAGTATTTTGGCAAATCAGAGTCTGGTGAGCTTCTCAATTCTAAAAAGCATGCTACATTCAAAATATGTTTATTTCAAGTATTTTGGCAAATCAGAGGCTGGCGAGCTTCTCGATTCTAAAAAGCATGCTATATTCAAAAAATGTTTGGTTCAAGTATTTTGGCAAATCAGAGTCTGGTGAGCTTCTCAATTCTAAAAAGCATGCTATATTCAAAAAATGTTCAGTTCAAGTATTTTGGCAAATCAGAGGCTGGCGAGTTTCTCAATTCTAAAAAACATGTTATATTCAAAAAATGTTTAGTTCAAGTATTTTGGTTAATCAAAGGCTGGCGAGCTTCTCAATTTTAAAAAACATGCTTTTTCAAAAAATGTTTAGTTCAAGTATTTTGGCAAATCAGAGTCTGGTGAGCTTCTCAATTCTAAAAAGCATGCTTTATTCAAAAAATGTTCAGTTCAAGTGTTTTGGCAAATCAAAGGCTGGCGATTTTCTCAATTCTAAAAAGCATGCTATATTCAAAAAATGTTTAGTTCAAGTATTTTGGTTAATCAGAGGCTGGCGAGTTTCTCAATTCTAAAAAACATGCTTTTTCAAAAAATGTTTAGTTCAAGTATTTTGGCAAATCAGAATCTGGTGAGCTTATCAATTCTAAAAAGCATGCATTGTTCAAAAAATGTTTAGTTCAAGTATTTTGGTTAATCAGAGGCTGGCGAGCTTCTCAATTCTAAAAAACATGCTTTTTCAAAAAATGTTTAGTTCAATTAATTTGGCAAATCAGAGTCTGGTGAGTTTCTCAATTCTAAAAAGCATGCTATATTCAAAAAATGTTTAGTTCAAGTATTTTGGCAAATCAGAGTCTGGTGAGCTTCTCAATTCTAAAAAGCATGCTATATTCAAAAAATGTTTAGTTCAAGTATTTTGGCAAATCAGAGGCTGGCGAGTTTCTCATTTCTAAAAAGCATGCTATGTTCAAAAAATATTTAGTTCAAGTATATTGGCAAATCAGAGTCTGGTGAGTTTGTCAATTCTAAAAAGCATGCATTGTTCAAAAAATGTTTAGTTCAAGTATTTTGGTTAATCAGAGGCTGGCGAGCTTCTCAATTCTAAAAAACATGCTTTTTCAAAAAATGTTTAGTTCAATTAATTTGGCAAATCAGAGTCTGGTGAGTTTGTCAATTCTAAAAAGCATGCTATATTCAAAAAATGTTTAGTTCAATTAATTTGGCAAATCAGAGTCTGATGAGTTTCTCAATTCTAAAAAACATGCTTTTTCAAAAAATGTTTAGTTCAAGTATTTTGGCAAATCAGAATCTGGTCAGCTTATCAATTCTAAAAAGCATGCATTGTTCAAAAAATGTTTAGTTCAAGTATTTTGGTTAATCAGAGGCTGGCGAGCTTCTCAATTCTAAGAAGCAGGCTATATTTATAAAATGTTTAGTTCAAGTACTTTGGCAAATCAGAGTCTGGTGAGCTTCTCAATTCTAAAAAGCATGCTATATTCAAAAAATGTTTAGTTCAAGTATTTTGGCAAATCAGAGGCTGGCGAGTTTCTCATTTCTAAAAAGCATGCTATGTTCAAAAAAATATTTAGTTCAAGTATATTGGCCAATCAGAGTCTGGCGAGCTTTTCAATTCTAAAAAGCTTGCTATATTCAAAAAATGTTCAGTTCAAGTATTTTGGCAAATCAGAGGCTGGCGAAATTCTCAATTCTAAAAAGCATGCTATATTCAAAAAATGTTTAGTTCAAGTATTTTGGCAAATCAGAGTCTGGTGAGCTTCTCAATTCTAAAAAGCATGCTATATTCAAAAAATTTTAGTTCAAGTATTTTGGCAAATCAGAGGCTGGCGAGTTTCTCAATTCTAAAAAGCATGCTATATTCAAAAAACGTTTAGTTCAAGTATTTTTGCAAATCAGAGGCTGGCGAGCTTCTCATTTCTAAAAAGCATGCTATGTTCAAAAAATGTTTAGTTCAAGTATATTGGCAAATCAGAGTCTGGCGAGCTTCTCAATTCTAAAAAGCATGCTATATTCAAAAAATGTTTAGTTCAAGTATTTTGGCAAATCAGAAGCTGGCGAGCTTCTCAATTCTAAAAAACAAGCTATATTCAAAAAATGTTTAGTTCAAGTATTTTTGCAAATCAGAGGCTGGCGAGCTTCTCATTTCTAAAAAGCATGCTATGTTCAAAAAATGTTTAGTTCAAGTATTTTGGCAAATCAGAGTCTGGCGAGCTTCTCAATTCTAAAAAGCATGCTATATTCAAAAAATGTTTAGTTCAAGTATTTTGGCAAATCAGAAGCTGGCGAGCTTCTCAATTCTAAAAAACAAGCTATATTCAAAAAATGTTTAGTTCAAGTATTTTGGCAAATCAGAGTCTGGTGAGCTTCTCAATTCTAAAAAGCATGCTATATTCAAAAAATGTTTAGTTCAAGTATTTTGGCAAATCAGAGGCTGGCGAGTTTCTCATTTCTAAAAAGCATGCTATGTTCAAAAAATATTTAGTTCAAGTATATTGGCAAATCAGAGTCTGGTGAGTTTGTCAATTCTAAAAAGCATGCATTGTTCAAAAAATGTTTAGTTCAAGTATTTTGGTTAATCAGAGGCTGGCGAGCTTCTCAATTCTAAAAAACATGCTTTTTCAAAAAATGTTTAGTTCAATTAATTTGGCAAATCAGAGTCTGGTGAGTTTGTCAATTCTAAAAAGCATGCTATATTCAAAAAATGTTTAGTTCAATTAATTTGGCAAATCAGAGTCTGATGAGTTTCTCAATTCTAAAAAACATGCTTTTTCAAAAAATGTTTAGTTCAAGTATTTTGGCAAATCAGAATCTGGTCAGCTTATCAATTCTAAAAAGCATGCATTGTTCAAAAAATGTTTAGTTCAAGTATTTTGGTTAATCAGAGGCTGGCGAGCTTCTCAATTCTAAGAAGCAGGCTATATTTATAAAATGTTTAGTTCAAGTACTTTGGCAAATCAGAGTCTGGTGAGCTTCTCAATTCTAAAAAGCATGCTATATTCAAAAAATGTTTAGTTCAAGTATTTTGGCAAATCAGAGGCTGGCGAGTTTCTCATTTCTAAAAAGCATGCTATGTTCAAAAAAATATTTAGTTCAAGTATATTGGCCAATCAGAGTCTGGCGAGCTTTTCAATTCTAAAAAGCTTGCTATATTCAAAAAATGTTCAGTTCAAGTATTTTGGCAAATCAGAGGCTGGCGAAATTCTCAATTCTAAAAAGCATGCTATATTCAAAAAATGTTTAGTTCAAGTATTTTGGCAAATCAGAGTCTGGTGAGCTTCTCAATTCTAAAAAGCATGCTATATTCAAAAAATTTTAGTTCAAGTATTTTGGCAAATCAGAGGCTGGCGAGTTTCTCAATTCTAAAAAGCATGCTATATTCAAAAAACGTTTAGTTCAAGTATTTTTGCAAATCAGAGGCTGGCGAGCTTCTCATTTCTAAAAAGCATGCTATGTTCAAAAAATGTTTAGTTCAAGTATATTGGCAAATCAGAGTCTGGCGAGCTTCTCAATTCTAAAAAGCATGCTATATTCAAAAAATGTTTAGTTCAAGTATTTTGGCAAATCAGAAGCTGGCGAGCTTCTCAATTCTAAAAAACAAGCTATATTCAAAAAATGTTTAGTTCAAGTATTTTTGCAAATCAGAGGCTGGCGAGCTTCTCATTTCTAAAAAGCATGCTATGTTCAAAAAATGTTTAGTTCAAGTATTTTGGCAAATCAGAGTCTGGCGAGCTTCTCAATTCTAAAAAGCATGCTATATTCAAAAAATGTTTAGTTCAAGTATTTTGGCAAATCAGAAGCTGGCGAGCTTCTCAATTCTAAAAAGCATGCTATATTCAAAAAATGTTTAGTTCAAGTATTTTGGCAAATCAGAAGCTGGCGAGCTTCTCAATTCTAAAAAACAAGCTATATTCAAAAAATGTTTAGTTCAAGTATTTTGGCAAATCAGAGGCTGGCGAGTTTCTCATTTCTAAAAAGCATGCTATGTTCAAAAAAAAATTTAGTTCAAGTATATTGGCAAATCAGAGTCTGGCGAGCTTTTCAATTCTAAAAAGCTTGCTATATTCAAAAAATGTTCAGTTCAAGTATTTTGGCAAATCAGAGGCTGGCGAAATTCTCAATTCTAAAAAGCATGCTATATTCAAAAAATGTTTAGTTCAAGTATTTTGGCAAATCAGAGTCTGGTGAGCTTCTCAATTCTAAAAAGCATGCTATATTCAAAAAAAGTTTAGTTCAAGTATTTTGGCAAATCAGAGGCTGGCGAGTTTCTCAATTCTAAAAAGCATGCTATATTCAAAAAACGTTTAGTTCAAGTATTTTTGCAAATCAGAGGCTGGCGAGCTTCTCATTTCTAAAAAGCATGCTATGTTCGAAAAATGTTTAGTTCAAGTATATTGGCAAATCAGAGTCTGGCGAGCTTCTCAATTCTAAAAAGCATGCTATATTCAAAAAATGTTTAGTTCAAGTATTTTGGCAAATCAGAAGCTGGCGAGCTTCTCAATTCTAAAAAACAAGCTATATTCAAAAAATGTTTAGTTCAAGTATTTTTGCAAATCAGAGGCTGGCGAGCTTCTCATTTCTAAAAAGCATGCTATGTTCAAAAAATGTTTAGTTCAAGTATTTTGGCAAATCAGAGTCTGGCGAGCTTCTCAATTCTAAAAAGCATGCTATATTCAAAAAATGTTTAGTTCAAGTATTTTGGCAAATCAGAAGCTGGCGAGCTTCTCAATTCTAAAAAGCATGCTATATTCAAAAAATGTTTAGTTCAAGTATTTTGGCAAATCAGAGGCTGGCGAGTTTCTCAATTCTAAAAAGCATGCTATATTCAAAAAAGTTTAGTTCAAGTATTTTGCAAATCAGAGGCTGGCGAGCTCATTTCTAAAAAGCATGCTATGTTCAAAAAATGTTTAGTTCAAGTATATTGGCAAATCAGAGTCTGGCGAGCTTCTCAATTCTAAAAAGCATGCTATATTCAAAAAATGTTTAGTTCAAGTATTTTGGCAAATCAGAAGCTGGCGAGCTTCTCAATTCTAAAAAACAAGCTATATTCAAAAAATGTTTAGTTCAAGTATTTTCACAAATCAGAGGCTGGCGAGTTTCTCATTTCTAAAAAGCATGCTATGTTCAAAAAAATATTTAGTTCAAGTATATTGGCAAATCAGAGTCTGGCGAGCTTTTCAATTCTAAAAAGCTTGCTATATTCAAAAAATGTTCAGTTCAAGTAGTTTGGCAAATCAGAGGCTGGCGAAATTCTCAATTCTAAAAAGCATGCTATATTCAAAAAATGTTTAGTTCAAGTATTTTGGCAAATCAGAGGCTGGCGAGTTTCTCAATTCTAAAAAGCATGCTATATTCAAAAAACGTTTAGTTCAAGTATTTTTGCAAATCAGAGGCTGGCGAGTTTCTCAATTCTAAAAAGCATGCTATATTCAAAAAACGTTTAGTTCAAGTATTTTTGCAAATCAGAGGCTGGCGAGCTTCTCATTTCTAAAAAGCATGCTATGTTCAAAAAATGTTTAGTTCAAGTATATTGGCAAATCAGAGTCTGGCGAGCTTCTCAATTCTAAAAAGCATGCTATATTCAAAAAATGTTTCGTTCAAGTATTTTGGCAAATCAGAAGCTGGCGAGCTTCTCAATTCTAAAAAACAAGCTATATTCAAAAAATGTTTAGTTCAAGTATTTTTGCAAATCAGAGGCTGGCGAGCTTCTCATTTCTAAAAAGCATGCTATGTTCAAAAAATGTTTAGTTCAAGTATTTTGGCAAATCAGAGTCTGGCGAGCTTCTCAATTATAAAAAGCATGCTATATTCAAAAAATGTTTAGTTCAAGTATTTTGGCAAATCAGAAGCTGGCGAGCTTCTCAATTCTAAAAAGCATGCTATATTCAAAAAATGTTTAGTTCAAGTATTTTGGCAAATCAGAGGCTGGCGAGTTTCTCAATTCTAAAAAGCATGCTATATTCAAAAAAAGTTTAGTTCAAGTATTTTGCAAATCAGAGGCTGGCGAGCTCATTTCTAAAAAGCATGCTATGTTCAAAAAATGTTTAGTTCAAGTATTTTGGCAAATCAGAAGCTGGCGAGCTTCTCAATTCTAAAAAACAAGCTATAATCAAAAAATGTTTAGTTCAAGTATTTTGGCAAATCAGAGTCTGGTGAGCTTCTCATTTCTAAAAAGCATGCTATACTCAAAAAATGTTTAGTTCAAGTATTTTGGCAAATCAGAGGCTGGCGAGTTTCTCAATTCTAAAAAATCATGCTATATTCAAAAAATGTTTTGTTCAAGTATTTTGGCAAATCAAAGTCTGGTGAGCTTCTCAATTCTAAAAAGCATGCTATATTCGAAAATAGTTTAGTTCAAGTATTTTGGCAAATGAGGGCCTGGCGAGTTTCTCAATTCTAAAAAGCATGCTATATTCAAAAAATGTTTAGTTCAAGTATTTTGGCAAATCAGAGTCTGGTGAGATTCTCAATTCTAAAAAACATGCTATATTCAAAAAATGTATAGTTCAGGTATTTTGGCAAATCAGAGTCTGGGGAGTCTGGTGAGCTTCGCAATTCTAAGAAGCAGTCTATATTTATAAAATGTTTAGTTCAAGTTTTTTTGCAAATCAGAGTCTGGTAAGCTTCTCAATTCTAAAAAGCATGCTATATTAAAAAATGTTTAGTTCAAGTACTTTGGTAAATCATAATCTGGAGAATCATGTGAGCTTCTCAGTTCTAAAAAGCATGCTAGATTAAAAAAAATGTCGAGTTCAAAAATTTTGGCAAATCAGAGTCTGGAGACTCTGTTTAGCTTCTCAATTCTAAAAAACATGCTACATTAAAAAATGTTTAGTTCAAGTATTTGACGAGCTTCTCAATTCTAAAAAGCTTGCTCTATTCAAAAAATGTTTAGTTCAAGTATATTGGCAAATCAGAGTCTGGCGAGCTTCTCAATTCTAAAAAGCAGGCTATATTCAAAAAATGTTTAGTTCAAGTATTTTGGCAAATCAGAAGCTGGCGAACTTCTTAATTCCAAAAAGCATGCTATATTCAAAAAATGTTTAGTTCAAGTATTTTGGCAAATCAGAGTCTGGTGAGCTTCTCATTTCTAAAAAGCATGCTATATTCATAAAATGCTTAGTTCAGGTATTTTGGCGAATCAGAGTCTGGAGAGTCTGGTGAGCTGCAATTCTTTAAAGCATGCTATTTTTAAAAAAATGTTTAGTTCAAGTATTTTGGCAAATCAGAGTCTGGTGAGCTTCTCAATTCTAAAAAGTATGCTATATTTAAAAATGTTTAGCTCAAGTATTTTGGCAAATCAAGGTCTGGTGAGCTTCTCAATTCTAAACAGCATGCTTTATTAAAAAAATGTTTAGTTCAAGTACTTTGGCAAATCAGAGGCTGGCGAACTTCTTAATTCCAAAAAGCATGCTATATTCAAAAAATGTTTAGTTCAAGTATTTTGGCAAATCAGAGTCTGGTGAGCTTCTCATTTCTAAAAAGCATGCTATATTCATAAAATGCTTAGTTCAGGTATTTTGGCGAATCAGAGTCTGGGGAGTCTGGTGAGCTGCAATTCTAAAAAGCATGCTATTTCTAAAAATGGTTAGTTCAAGTATTTCTTCAATTTCTTCAAGTATTGCTTCTCAATTCTAAACAGCTTGCTATATTCAAAAAGTTTTTAGTTCACGTATTTTGGCAAATCAGAGTCTGGTGAGAATCTCAATTCTTAAACGGGACGCTATAATAAAAAAAGGTTTAGTTCAAGTGTTTTGGCAATTCAGAGTCTGGAAATACTGGTGGAATTCCCCATTCTAAAAGCATGCTAGGTGAAAAAAAGTTTAGTTCAAGTATGTTGGCAAATCAGAGTCTGGAGAGTTTAGTGGGCTTTTCAATGCTAAAATGCAGGCTATATTTAAAAAAATTAGTTCAATTATTTTGGCAAATCAGAATTTGGTTAGCTTCTCAATTCTGAAAAGCGTGCTGTACTAAAATAAGTTTAGCGCTAATACTTTGGCAAATCAGAGTCTGGTGAACTTCTCAATTCTTAAACGCATGCTATATTCAAAAAATGTTTAGTTCAAGTATTTTGGAAAACCAGAGTCTGGTGAGCTTCTCAATTCTAAAAAGCCTGCTATATTCAAGTAAATGTTTAGTTCAAGTAGTTGGCAAGGTGCTATATTTACAAAATGTTTACTTCAAGTGTTTTGGGAAATCAGAGACTGTTCATCTTCTAAGTTCTAAAAAGCTTGCAATATTGAAAAAAAAATGTTTAGTTCAGGTATTCTGGCAATTCAAAGTCTGGAGAATCTGGTGAGCTTCGCAATTCCAAAAAGCATGCTATAATTAAAAAAAATGTTTAGTTCAAGTATTTTGGCAAATCAGAGTCGGGTGAGCTTCTCAATTATAAAAAGTATGCTATATTAAAAAATGTTTAGTGCAAGTAATTCGGCACATCCGAATCTGGAGAATCTTGTGAGCTTCTCAATTCTAAAAAGCATGCTACATTAAAAAAGATTAGTTCAAATATTTTGGCAAATCAGAGTCTGGAGATTCTATTTAGCGTCTCAATTCTAAAAAGCATGCTACATTAAACAATGTTTAGTTCAAGTATTTTGCAAATCAAAGTCTGACGAGCTTCTCAATTCTAAAAAGCTTGCTATATTCAAAAAGTGTTTAGTTCACGTATTATGGCAAATCAGAGTCTGGTGAGAATCTCAATTCTTAAACGGAATGCTATAATAAAAAAATGTTTAGTTCAGGTATTTTGGCAATTCAGAGTCAGAAAAATCTTGTGGAATTCTCAAAGCATGCTAGGTGAAAAAATGTTTAGTTCAAGTATGTTGGCAAATCAGAGTGTGCATAGTTTAGTGAGCTTTTCAATGCTAAAAGGCAAGTTGTATTTACAAAAAATAGTTCAATTGTTTTGGCAAATCAGAATCTGGAGAGCTTCTCAATTCTGAAAAGCGTGCTATATTAAAAATAGTTTAGTTCAAACACTCTGGCAAATCAGAGTCTGATGATCTTCTCAATTCTAAAACGCATGCTATATTCAAAAGATATTTAGTTCAAAATTTTTGGAAAATCAGAGTCTGGTGAGCTTCTCAATTCTAAAAAGCATGCTATATTCAAAACAATGTTTAGTTCAAGTAGTTGGCAAGGTGCAATACTAACAAAATAATTACTTCAAGTGTTTTGGCAAATCAGAGACTATTGAGCTTCTCAGTTCTAAAAAGCGTGCTATAAAGAAAAAATTTCTAGTTCAAGTATTTTGGCAAATCAGAATCTGGTGAGCTTCTCAATTCTGAGAAGCGTGCTATATTAAAAATTGTTTTGTTCAAATATTATGGGAAATCAGAGTCTGACGAGCTTCTCAATTCTAAAAAGCTTGCTATATTCAAAAAGTGTTTAGTTCACGTATTTTGGCAAATCAAAGTTTGGTGAGAATCTCAATTCTCAAACAGGATGCTATAATAAAAAATGTTTAGTTCAAATATTTTAACAAATCAGAGTCTGATGAACTTCTCAATTTTAAAACGCATGCTATATTCAAAAAATGTTTAGTTCAAGTATGTTGGCAAATCAGAGTCTGGAGAGTTTAGTGAGCTTTTCAATGCTAAAAGGCAAGCTGTATTTAAAAAAAATAGTTCAATTATTTTGGCAAATCAGAATCTGGAGAGCTTCTCAATTCTGAAAAGCGTGCTATATTAAAAATAGCTTAGTTCAAATATTTTGGCAAATCAGAGTCTGATGAACTTCTCAATTTTAAAAAGCATGCTATATTCAAATAATATTTACTTCAAGTATTTGGCAAATCAGAGTCTTGTGAGATTCTCAATTCTTAAAAGGGATGCTATTTTTAAAAAAATGTTTAGTTCAAGTATTTTGGCAAATCAGAGTCTGGAGAATCTGGCGGATTTATCAATTCTAAACAGCAAGCTAGATTAAAAAAAAGATTAGTTCAAGTATTTTGGCAAATCAGACGCTGGAGAGTCTGGCGAGCTTCTCAATTCTAAAAAGCATGTTATATTCAAAAAATGTTTAGTTCAAGTATTTTGGCAAATCAGAGCCCGGAGAGTCTGGCGAGCTTCTCAATTCCAAAAAGCATGTTATATTCAAAAACTCTTTATTTCAAGTATTTTGGCAAATCAGAGTCTGGAGAGCTTCTCAATTCTAAAAAGCAAGCTATATTAAAAAATTTTCAGTTCAATTTTTTTGGCAAATCAGAGGCTGGCGAGTTTCTCAATTCTTAAACGGAATGCTATAATAAAAAAATGTTTAGTTCAGGTATTTTGGCAATTCAGAGTCAGAAAAATCTTGTGGAATTCTCAAAGCATGCTAGGTGAAAAAATGTTTAGTTCAAGTATGTTGGCAAATCAGAGTCTGCATAGTTTAGTGAGCTTTTCAATGCTAAAAGGCAAGTTGTATTTACAAAAAATAGTTCAATTGTTTTGGCAAATCAGAATCTGGAGAGCTTCTCAATTCTGAAAAGCGTGCTATATTAAAAATAGTTTAGTTCAAACACTCTGGCAAATCAGAGTCTGATGATCTTCTCAATTCTAAAACGCATGCTATATTCAAAAGATATTTAGTTCAAAATTTTTGGAAAATCAGAGTCTGGTGAGCTTCTCAATTCTAAAAAGCATGCTATATTCAAAACAATGTTTAGTTCAAGTAGTTGGCAAGGTGCAATACTAACAAAATAATTACTTCAAGTGTTTTGGCAAATCAGAGACTATTGAGCTTCTCAGTTCTAAAAAGCGTGCTATAAAGAAAAAATTTCTAGTTCAAGTATTTTGGCAAATCAGAATCTGGTGAGCTTCTCAATTCTGAGAAGCGTGCTATATTAAAAATTGTTTTGTTCAAATATTATGGGAAATCAGAGTCTGACGAGCTTCTCAATTCTAAAAAGCTTGCTATATTCAAAAAGTGTTTAGTTCACGTATTTTGGCAAATCAAAGTTTGGTGAGAATCTCAATTCTCAAACAGGATGCTATAATAAAAAATGTTTAGTTCAAATATTTTAACAAATCAGAGTCTGATGAACTTCTCAATTTTAAAACGCATGCTATATTCAAAAAATGTTTAGTTCAAGTATGTTGGCAAATCAGAGTCTGGAGAGTTTAGTGAGCTTTTCAATGCTAAAAGGCAAGCTGTATTTAAAAAAAATAGTTCAATTATTTTGGCAAATCAGAATCTGGAGAGCTTCTCAATTCTGAAAAGCGTGCTATATTAAAAATAGCTTAGTTCAAATATTTTGGCAAATCAGAGTCTGATGAACTTCTCAATTTTAAAAAGCATGCTATATTCAAATAATATTTACTTCAAGTATTTGGCAAATCAGAGTCTTGTGAGATTCTCAATTCTTAAAAGGGATGCTATTTTTAAAAAAATGTTTAGTTCAAGTATTTTGGCAAATCAGAGTCTGGAGAATCTGGCGGATTTATCAATTCTAAACAGCAAGCTAGATTAAAAAAAAGATTAGTTCAAGTATTTTGGCAAATCAGACGCTGGAGAGTCTTGCGAGCTTCTCAATTCTAAAAAGCATGTTATATTCAAAAAATGTTTAGTTCAAGTATTTTGGCAAATCAGAGCCCGGAGAGTCTGGCGAGCTTCTCAATTCCAAAAAGCATGTTATATTCAAAAACTCTTTATTTCAAGTATTTTGGCAAATCAGAGTCTGGAGAGTCTGGTGTGCTTCGCAATTCTAAAAAGCTTGCTATATTTAAGAAATGTTTAGTCCAAGTATTTTGGCAAATCAGAGTCTGGAGAATCTGGTGGGTTTCTCAATTCTAAAAAGCAAGCTAGATTTAAAAAAATGTTTAGTTCAAGTATTTTGGCAAATCAGAGCCTGGAGAGTCTGGCGAGCTTCTCAATTCCAAAAAGCATGTTATATTCAAAAACTCTTTAGTTCAAGTATTTTGGCAAATCAGAGTCTGGAGAGTCTGGTGTGCTTCGCAATTCTAAAAAGCCTGCTATATTCAAGAAATGTTTAGTCCAAGTATTTTGGCAAATCGGAGTCTGGAGAATCTGGTGGGTTTCTCAATTCTAAAAAGCAAGCTAGATTTAAAAAAATGTTTAGTTCAAGTATTTGGGAAAATCAGAGTCTGATGAACATCTCAATTCTGAAACGCATGCTATATTCAAAAAATGTTTAGTTCAAGTATTTGGGAAAATCAGAGTCTGGAGAATCTGGTAGGTTTCTAAATTCTAAAAAGCAAGCTAGATTTAAAAAAATGTTTAGTTCAAATACTTTGGCAAATCAGAGTCTGATGAACTTCTCAATTTTAAAACGCATGCTATTTTCAAAAAATGTTTAGTTCAAGTATGTTGGCAAATCAGAGATTGGAGAGTTTAGTGAGCTTTTGAATGCTAAATGCAAGCCATATTTAAAAAAAATTGGTTCAATTATTTTGGCAAATCGGATTCTGGTGAGCTCCTCAATTCTGAAGAGCCTGCTATATTAAAAATAGTTCAGTTCAAATACTTTGGCAAATCAGAGTCTGGTGAGCTTCTCAATTCTAAAAAGTATGCAATATTAAAAAATGTTTAGTTCAAGTATTTTGGCACATCCGAATCTGGAGAATCTTGTAAGCTTCTTAATTCTAAAAAGCATACTAGATTAAAAAAGTGTTTAGATCAAATATTTTGGCAAATCAGAGTCTGGAGAGTCTGTTTAGCTTCGCAATTCTAAAAAGCATGCTACATTAAACAATGTTTACTTCAAGTATTTTGCAAATCAGAGTCTGACAAGCTTCTCAATTCTAAAAAGCTTGCTATGTTCAAAAAGTGTTTAGTTCACGTATTTTGGCAAATCAGAGTCTGGTGACAATCTCAATTCTTAAACGGGATGCTACAATAAAAAATGTTTAGTTCAGGTATTTTGGCAATTCAGAGTCAGAGGAAAATCTGGTGGAATTCTCAATTCTAAAAGCATGCTATATGAAAAAATGTTTAGTTCAAGTATGTTGGAAAATCAAAGTCTGGAGAGTTTAGTGAGTTTTTCAATGCTAAAAGCCAAGCTATATTTAAAAAAAAAATAGTTGGATTATTTTGGCAAATCAGAATCTGGAGAGCTTCTCAATTCTGAAAAGCGTGCTATATTAAAAATAGTTCAGTTCAAATACTTTGGCAAATCAGAGTCTGATGAACTTCTCAATTCTAAAAAGCATGCTTTTTTCAAAAAATATTTAGTTCAGGTATTCTGGCAAATCAGAGTCTGGTGAGCTCCTCAATTCTAAAAAGCATGCTACATTCAAAAAATATTTAGTTCAAGTATTTGGCAAATCAGAGTCTTGTGAGATTCTCAATTCTTAAAAGGGATGCTATTTTAAAAAATGTTTAGTTCAAGTATTTTGGAAAATCGGAGTCTGGTGAGCTTTTCAATTCTAAAAAGCCTGCTATTTTCAAAAAAATTTTTAGTTCAAGCAGTTGGCAAGGTGCTTTATTAACAAAAAAAATACTTCAAGTGTTTTGGCAAATCAGACACTGTTGAGCTTCCCAGTTCTAAAAAGCATGCTATATTGAAAAGAAAAAGTTTAGTTCAAGTATTTTGGTAAATCAGAGTCTGGAGAATCTGTTGAGCTTCGCAATTCTTAAAGTCGAGCTATATTTAAAAATTTTTTAGTTCAATTATTTTGGCAAATCAGAATCTGGTGAGCTTCTCAATTCTAAAAAGCGTGCTATATTAAAAAAAATTTAGTTCAAATAGTTTGGCAAATCAAAATCTGATGAACTTCTCAATTCTAAAAAGCATGCTTTTTTCAAAAAATAATTAGTTCAGGTATTCTGGCAAATCAGAGTCTGGTGAGCTCCTCAATTCTAAAAAGCATGCTACATTCAAAAAATATTTAGTTCAAGTATTTGGCAAATCAGAGTCTTGTGAGATTCTCAATTCTTAAAAGGGATGCTATTTTAAAAAATGTTTAGTTCAAGTATTTTGGCAAATCCGAGTCTGGAGAATCTGGTGGGATTCTCAATTCTATAAAGCAAGCTAGATTAAAAAATGTTTAGTTCAAGTATTTTGGCAAATCAGAGTCTGGAGAATCTGGTGGGTTTCTCAATTCTATAGAGCAAGCTAGATTAAAAAAATGTTTAGTTTAAGTATTTTGGCAAATCAGAGGCTTGCGAGCTTCTCAATTCTAAAAAGCATGTTATATTCAAAAAACTTTAGTTCAAATATTTTGGCAAATCAGAGTCTGGAGAGTCTGGTGAGCTTCCAATTCTAAAAAGCATGCTATATTTAAAAAATGTTTAGTTCAATTTTTTTTGCAAATCAGAGTATGGAGAATCTGGTGGGTTTCTCAATTCTAAAAAGCACATTAGATTAAAAAAATGTTTAGTTCAAGTATTTTGGCAAATCAGAGTCTGGAGAATCTGGTGGGTTTCTCGATTCTTAAAAGCAAGCTAGATTAAAAAAATGTTTAGTTCAAATACTTTGGCAAATCAGAATCTGATGAACTTCTCAATTCTAAAACGCATGCTATCTTCAAAAAATGTTTAGTTCAAGTATTTTAGAAAATCAGAGTCTGGCGAGCTTCTCAATTCTAAAAAGCATGCTATATTCAAAAAAATGTTTAGTTCAAGTAGTTGGCAAGGTGCTACATTAACAAAATGTTTACTTCAAGTGTTTTGGCAAATCAGAGACTGGAGAATCTGTTGTGTTTCTCAATTCTAAAAAGCAAGCTAGATTACAAAAAAAAAGTTTAGCTCAAGTATTTTGGCAAATAAGAGTCTGGAGAATCTGGTGGGTCTCTCAATTCTAAAAAGCAAGCTCGATAAAAAACAATGTTTAGTTCAAGTACTTTGGCAAATCAGAGTCTGATGAACTTCTCAATTCTAAAAAGCATGCTTTATTCAAAAAATATTTAGTTCAAGTATTTGGCAAATCAGAGTCTTGTGAGATTCTCAATTCTTAAAAGGGATGCTATTTTAAAAAATGTTTAGTTCAAGTATTTTGGCAAATCCGAGTCTGGAGAATCTGGTGGGATTCTAAATTCCAAAAAGCAAGTTAGATTTAAAAAATGTTTAGTTCAAGTATTTTGGCAAATCAGAGTCTGGAGAATCAGGTGGATTTCTCAATTCTAAAAAGCAAGCTAGATTAAAAAAATGTTTAGTTTAAGTATTTTGGCAAATCAGAGGCTTGCGAGCTTCTCAATTCTAAAAAGCATGTTATATTCAAAAAATCTTTAGTTCAAGTATTTTGGCAAATCAGAGTCTGGAGAGTCTGGTGAGCTTCCAATTCTAAAAAGCATGCGGTATTTAAAAAATGTTTAGTTAAGTTTTTTTGCAAATCAGAGTATGGAGAATCTGATGGGTTTCTCAATTCTAAAAAGCAAACTATATTAAAAAAATGTTTAGTTCAAGTATTTTGGCAAATCAGAGTCTGGAGTATCTGGTGGGTTTCTCGATTCTAAAAAGCAAGCTAGATTAAAAATTTTTTTAGTTCAAATACTTTGGCAAATCAGAATCTGATAAACTTCTCAATTCTAAAACGCATGCTATCTTCAAAAAATGTTTAGTTCAAGTATTTTAGAAAATCAGAGTCTGGTGAGCTTCTCAATTCTAAAAAGCATGCTATATTCAAAAAAATGTTTAGTTCAAGTAGTTGGCAAGGTGCTACATTAACAAAATGTTTACTTCAAGTGTTTTGGCAAATCAGAGACTGTTGAGCTTCTCGGTTCTAAAAAGCATGCTATATTAAAAAAAAAGTTTAGTTCAAGTATTTTGGTAAATCAGAGTCTGGAGAATCTGTTGAGCTTCGCAATTCTAGAAGGCAAGCTATATTTAAAAAACGTTTAGTTCAAGTATTTTTGCAAATCAGAGCATAGAGAATCTGGTGGGTTTCTCAATTCTAAAAAGCAAACTATATTAAAAAAAATGTTTAGTTCAAGTATTTTGGCAAATCAGAGTCTGGAGAATCTGGTGGGTTTCTCGATTCTAAAAAGCAAGCTAGATTAAAAAAATGTTTAGTTCAAATACTTTGGCAAATCAGAATCTGATGAACTTCTCAATTCTAAAACGCATGCTATCTTCAAAAAATGTTTAGTTCAAGTATTTTAGAAAATCAGAGTCTGGTGAGCTTCTCAATTCTAAAAAGCGTGCTATATTCAAAAAAATGTTTAGTTCAAGTAGCAAGGTGCTACATTAACAAAATGTTTAATTCAAGTATTTTGGCAAATCACAGACTGTTGAGCTTCTCAGTTCTAAAAAGCATGCTATATTGAAAAGAAAAAGTTTAGTTCAAGTATTTTGGCAAATCAGAGTCTGGAGAATCTGGTGGGTTTTTCAATTCTAACAAGCAAGCTAGATTAAAAAAATGTTTAGTTCAAGTATTTTGGCAAATCCGAGTCTGGAAAATCTGGTGGGTTTCTCAATTCTAAAAAGCAAGCTAGATTAAAAAAGTGTTTAGTTCAAGTATTTTGGCAAATCAGAGGCTTGCGAGCTTCTCAATTCTAAAAAGCATGTTATATTCAAAAAATCTTTAGTTCAAGTAGTTTGGCAAATCAGAGTCTGGAGAGTCTGGTGAGCTTCGCAATTCTAAAAAGCATGCTATATTTAAAAAATGTTTAGTTCAAGTATTATGGCAAATCAGAGTATGGAGAATCTCGTGGGTTTCTCAATTCTAAAAAGCAAACTAGATTAAAAAAAATGTTTAGTTCAAGTATTTTGGCAAATCAGAGTCTGGAGAATCTGGTGGGTTTCTCGATTCTAAAAAGCAAGCTAGATTAAAAAAATGTTTAGTTCAAATACTTTGGCAAATCAGAATCTGATGAACTTCTCAATTCTAAAACGCATGCTATCTTCAAAAAATGTTTAGTTCAAATATTTTAGAAAATCAGAGTCTGGTGAGCTTCTCAATTCTAGAAAGCATGCTATATTCAAAAAAATGTTCAGTTCAAGTAGTTGGCAAGGTGCTACATTAACAAAATGTTTACTTCAAGTGTTTTGGCAAATCAGAGACTGTTGAGCTTCTCCGATCTAAAAAGCATGCTATATTAAAAAGAAAAAGTTTAGTTCAAGTTTTTTGGCAAATCAGAGCCTGGAGAATCTGGTGGTTTTCTCAATTCTAAAAAGCAAGCTAGATTAAAAAAATGTTTAGTTCAAGTATTTTGGCAAATCAGAGTCTGGAGAATTTGGTGGGGTTCTCAATTCTAAAAAGCAAGCTAGATTAAAAAAATGTTTAGTTTAAGTATTTTGGCAAATCAGAGGCTTGCGAGCTTCTCAATTCTAAAAAGCATGTAATATTCAAAAAATCTCTAGTTCAAGTATTTTGGCAAATCAGAGTCTGGAGAGTCTGGTGAGCTTCGCAATTCTAAAAAGCATGCTATATTTAAAAAATGTTTAGTTCAAGTATTTTGGCAAATCAGAGTATGGAGAATCTGGTGGGTTTCTCAATTCTAAAAAGCAAACTAGATTTAAAAAATGTTTAGTTCAAGAATTTTGGCAAAACAGAGTCTGGAGAATCTGGTGGGTTTCTCGATTCTAAAAAGCAAGCTAGATTAAAAAAATGTTTAGTTCAAATACTTTGGCAAATCAGAATCTGATTAACTTCTCAATTCTAAAACGCATGCTATCTTCAAAAAATGTTTAGTTCAAGTATTTTAGAAAATCAGAGTCTGGTGAGCTTCTCAATTCTAAAAAGCATGCTATATTCAAAAAAATGTTTAGTTCATGTAGTTGGCAAGAAGCTACATTAACAAAATGTTTACTTCAAGTGTTTTGGCAAATCAGAGACTGTTGAGCTTATCAGTTCTAAAAAGCATGCTATATTAAAAAGAAAAAGTTTAGTTCAAGTATTTTGGCAAATCAGAGTCTGGAGAATCTGGTGGGTTTCTCAATTCTAAAAAGCAAGCTAGATTAAAAAAATGTTTAGTTCAAGTATTTTTGCAAATCAGAGTCTGGAGAATCTGGTGGGTTTCTCAATTCTAAAAAGCAAGCTAGATTAAAAAAATGTTTAGTTCAAATGCTTTGGCAAATCAGAATCTGATGAACTTCTCAATTCTAAAACGCATGCTAACTTCAAAAAATGTTTAGTTCAAGTATTTTAGAAAATCAGAGTCTGCTGAGGCTCTCAATTCTAAAAAGCATGCTATCTTCAAAAAATGTTTAGTTCAAGTATTTTGGCAAATCAGAGGCTTGCGAGCTTCTCAATTCTAAAAAGCATGTTATATTCAAAAAATCTTTAGTTCAAGTATTTTGGCAAATCAGAGTCTGGAGAGTCTGGTGAGCTTCGCAATTCTAAAAAGCATGCTATATTTAAAAAATGTTTAGTTCAAGTATTTTGGCAAATCAGAGTATGGAGAATCTGGTGGGTTTCTCAATTCTAAAAAGCAAACTAGATTAAAGAAATGTTCAGTTCAAGTATTTTGGCAAATCAGAGTCTGGAGAATCTGGTGGGTTTCTCGATTCTAAAAAGCAAGCTAGATTAAAAAAATGTTTAGTTCAAATACTTTGGCAAATCAGAATCTGATGAACTTCTCAATTCTAAAACGTATGCTAACTTCAAAAAACGTTTAGTTCAAGTATTTTAGAAAATCAGAGTCTGCTGAGGCTCTCAATTCTAAAAAACATGCTATATTCAAAAAAATGTTTAGTTTAAGTATTTTGGCAAATCAGAGGCTTGCGAGCTTCTCAATTCTAAAAAGCATGTTATATTCAAAAAATCTTTAGTTCAAGTATTTTGGCAAATCAGAGTCTGGAAAGTCTGGTGAGCTTCGCAATTCTAAAAAGCATGCTATATTTAAAAAATGTTTAGTTCAAGTATTTTGGCAAATCAGAGTATGGAGAATCTGGTGGGTTTCTCAATTCTAAAAAGCAAACTAGATTAAAGAAATGTTTAGTTCAAGTATTTTGGCAAATCAGAGTCTGGAGAATCTGGTGGGTTTCTCGATTCTAAAAAGCAAGCTAGATTAAAAAAATGTTTAGTTCAAATACTTTGGCAAATCAAAATCTGATGAACTTCTCAATTCTAAAACGCATGCTAACTTCAAAAAACGTTTAGTTCAAGTATTTTAGAAAATCAGAGTCTGCTGAGGCTCTCAATTCTATAAAGCATGCTATATTCAAAAAAATGTTTAGTTCAAGTAGTTGGCAAGGTGCTGCATTAATAAAATGTTTACTTCAAGTGTTTTGGCAAATCAGAGACTGTTGAGCTTCTCAATTCTAAAAAGCATGCTATATTAAAAAGAAAAAGTTTAGTTCAAGTATTTTGGTAAATCAGAGTCTGGAGAATCTGTTGAGCTTCGCAATTCTAAAAATCAAACTATATTTAAAAAACGTTAAGTTCAATTATTTTGGCAAATCAGAGTCTGGTGAGCTTCTCAATTCTAAAAAGCGTGCTATATTAAAAATAATTTAGTTCAAATAAATTGGTAAATCAGAGTCTGGTGAGCTCCTCAATTCTAAAAAGCATGCTACATTCAAAAAATTTTTAGATCAAGTATTTGGCAAATCAGAGTCAGGAGAATCTGGTGGGTTTCTCAATTCTAAAAAGCATGCTATATTTAAAAAAAGTTTCGTTCAAGTATTTTGGCAAATCAGAGTCTGGAGAATCTGGTGGGTTTCTCAATTCTAAAAAGCAAACTAGATTAAAAAAATGTTTATTTCAAGTATTTTGGCAAATCAGAATCTGATGAACTTCTCAATTCTAAAACGCATGCTATCTTCAAAAAATGTTTAGTTCAAGTATTTTGGCCAATCAGAGTCTAGCGATTTTCTCAATTCTAAAAAGCATGCTATATTCAAAAAATGTTTAGTTCAAGAATTTTGGTTAATCAGAGGCTGGCGAGCTTCTCAATTCTAAAAAACATGCTTTTTCAAAAAATGTTTAGTTCAAGTATTTTGGCAAATCAGAGTCTGGTGAGCTTCTCAATTCTAAAAAGCATGCTATATTCAAAAAATGTTAGTTCAAGTATTTTGGAAAATCAGAGGCTGGCGAGTTTCTCAATTCTAAAAAGCATGCTATATTCAAAAAATGTTTAGTTCAAGTATTTTAGAAAATCAGAGTCTGGTCAGCTTCTCAATTCTAAAAAATATGCTGTATTCAAAAAAATGTTTAGTTCAAGTAGTTGGCAAGGTGCTACATTAACAAAATGTTTACTTCAAGTGTTTTGGCAAATCAGAGACTGTTGAGCTTCTCAGTTCTAAAAAGCATGCTATATTGAAAAGAAAAAGTTTAGTTCAAGTATTTTGGTAAATCAGAGTCTGGAGAATCTGTTGAGCTTCGCAATTCTAAAAGGCAAGCTATATTTAAAAAATGATTAGTTCATTTATTTTGGCAAATCAGAACCTGGTGAGCTTCTCAATTCTAAAAAGCGTGCTGTATTAAAAAAAGTTTCGCTCAAATGCTTTGGCAAATCAGAATCTGATGAACTTCTCAATTCTAAAAAGCAAGCTATATTCAGAAAAATATTTAGTTCAAGTGTTTTGGCAAATCAGAGTCTGGTGAGATTCTCAATTCTTAAAAGGGATGCTATATTTAAAAATATTTAGTTCAAGTATTTTGGCAAATCAGAGTCTGGAGAATCTGTTGGGTTTCTCAATTCTAAAAAGCAAGCTAGATGATAAAAAATGTTTAGCTCAAGTATTTTGGCAAATAAGAGTCTGGAGAATCTGGTGGGTCTATCAATTCTAAAAAGCAAGCTCGATAAAAAAAATGTTTAGTTCAAGTACTTTGGCAAATCAGAGTCTGATGAACTTCTCAATTCTAAAACGCATGCTATATTCAAAAAATATTTAGTTCAAGTATTTTGGAAAACCAGAGTCTGGTGAGCTTCTCAGTTCTAAAAAGCATGCTATATTCAAAAAATGTTTGGTTCAAGTAGTTGGCAAGGTGCTATAATAACAAAATGTTTACTTCAAGTGTTTTGGCAAATCAGAGACTGTTGAGCTTCTCAGTTCTAAAAAGCATGCTATATTGAAAAGAAAAAGTTTAGTTCAAGTATTTTGGTAAATCAGAATCTGGAGAATCTGTTGAGCTTCGCAATCCTAAAAGGCAAGCTATATTTAAAAAAGGTTGAATTCAATTATTTTGGCAAATCAGAATCTGGTGAGCTTCTCAATTCTAAAAAGCGTGCTATATTAAAAAATAGTTTAGTTCGAATATTTTGGCAAATCTGAGTCTGATTTACTTCTCAATTCTAAAAAGCATGATATATTCAAAAAATATTTAGTTCAAGTATTTTGGCAAATCAGAGTCTGGTGAGCTTCGCAGTTCTAAAAAGCATGTTAGATTTTAAAAAAAGTTTATCTCAAGTATTTTGGCAAATCAGAGTTTGGAGAATCTGGTGAGTTTCTCAATTCTAAAAAGCAAGCTAGATTAAAAAATAGTTTAGTTCAAATACTTTGGCAAATCAGAGTCTGATGAACTTCTCAATTCTAAAACGCATGCTATATTCAAAAAATGTTTAGTTCAAGTATTTTGGCAAATCAGAGTCTGGAGAGTCTGGTGAGCTTCGCAGTTCTAAAAAGCATGTTAGATTTAAAAAAATGTTTATCTCAAGTATTTTGGCAAATCAGAGTTTGGAGAATCTGGTGAGCTTCTCAATTCTAAAAAGCGTGCTATATTAAAAAAAGTTCAGTTCAAATATTTTGGCAATTCTGAGTCTGATTAACTTCTCAATTCTAAAAAGCATGATATATTCAAACAATATTTAGTTCAAGTATTTTGGCAAATCAGAGTCTGGAGAGTCTGGTGAGCTTCGCAGTTCTAAAAAGCATGTTAGATTTAAAAAAAATGTTTATCTCAAGTATTTTGGCAAATCAGAGTTTGGAGAATCTGGTGAGCTTCTCAATTCTAAAAAGCGTGCTATATTAAAAAAAGTTTAGTTCAAATACTTTGGCAAATCAGAGTCTGATGAACTTCTCAATTCTAAAACGCATGCTATATTGAAAAAATGTTTAGTTCAAGTATTTTGGCAAATCAGAGTCTGGAGAGTCTGGTGAGCTTCGCAGTTCTAAAAAGCATGTTAGATTTAAAAAAATGTTTATCTCAAGTATTTTGGCAAATCAGAGTTTGGAGAATCTGGTGAGCTTCTCAATTCTAAAAAGCAGGCTATATTAAAAAAAGTTTAGTTCAAATGTTTTGGCAAATCTGAGTCTGATTAACTTCTCAATTCTAAAAAGCATGATATATTCAAAAAATATTTAGTTCAAGTATTTTGGCAAATCAGAGTCTGGTGAGCTTCTCAATTCTAAGAAGATTGCTACATTGAAAAAATATTTTGTTCAAGTATTTGGCAAATCTGAGTTTTGTGAGATTCTCAATTCATAAAAGGGACGCTATATTAAGAAATGTTTATCTCAAGTATTTTGGCAAATCAGAATCTGGTGAGCTTCTCAATTCTAAAAAGCGTGCTATATTACAAAATCGTTTAGTTCAAATACTTTGGCAAATCAGAGTCTGATGAACTTCTCAATTCTAAAACGCATGCTATATTCAAAAAAAGTTTAGTTCAATTATTTTGGCAAATCAGAGTCTGGAGAGTCTGGTGAGCTTCGCAGTTCTAAAAAGCATGTTAGATTTAAAAAAATGTTTATCTCAAGTATTTTGGCTAATCAGAGTTTGGAGAATCTGGTGAGCTTCTCAATTCTAAAAAGCGTGCTATATTAAAAAAAGTTTAGTTCAAATATTTTGGCAATTCTGAGTCTGATTAACTTCTCAATTCTAAAAAGCATGATATATTCAAAAAATATTTAGTTCAAGTATTTTGGCAAATCAGAGTCTGGTGAGCTTCTCAATTCTAAGAAGATTGCTACATTGAAAAAAATATTTTGTTCAAGTATTTGGCAAATCTGAGTTTTGTGAGATTCTCAATTCATAAAAGGGACGCTATATTAAAAAATGTTTATCTCAAGTATTTTGGCAAATCAGAGTCTGGACAATCTGGTGGGTTTCTCAATTCTGAAAAGCAAGCTAGATATAAAAAAATGTTTAGTTCAAGTAATTTGGCAAATAAAATTCTGGTGAGCTCAATTCTAAAAAGCAAGTTATATTCAAAAAATGTTTAGTTCAAGTATTTTGGCAAATCAAATTCTGGTGAGCTCAATTCTAAAAAGCATGTTATATTCAAAAAATGTTTAGTTCAAGTGATTTGGCAAATCAGAGCCTGGAGAGTCTGGTGAGCTTCGCAATTCTAAAAAGCATGTTAAATTTAAAAAATGATCAGTTCAAGTATTTTGGCAAATCCGAGTCCAGTGAGCTTCTCAATTCTAAAAAACATGCTATATTAAAAAATTTTTAGTTCAAGTATTTTGGCGAATCTGAATCTGGAGAATCTTGTGAGCTTCTCAATTCTAAAAACCATGCAATATTAAAAAATGTTTAGTTCAGATATTTTGGCAAATCAGAGTTTTGTGAGATTCTCAATTCATAAAAGGGATGCTATATTAAAAAAAGTTTATCTCAAGTATTTTGGCAAACCAGAGTCTGGACAATCTGGTGGGTATCTCAATTCTGAAAAGCAAGCTAGATTTAAAAAAATGTTTAGTTCAAATAATTTGGCAAATCAAATTCTGGTGAGCTCAATTCTAAAAAGCAAGTTGTATTCAAAAAATGTTTAGTTCGAGTATTTTGGCAAATCAAATTCTGGTGAGCTCAATTCTAAAAAGCATGTTATATTCAAAAAATGTTTAGTTCAAGTAATTTGGCAAATCAGAGCCTGGAGAGTCTGGTGAGCTTCGCAATTCTAAAAAGCATGTTAAATTTAAAAAATGATCAGTTCAAGTATTTTGGCAAATCCGAGTCCAGTGAGCTTCTCAATTCTAAAAAACATGCTATATTAAAAAATTTTTAGTTCAAGTATTTGGCAAATCTGAGTTTTGTGAGATTCTCAATTCATAAAAGGGACGCTATATTAAAAAATGTTTATCTCAAGTATTTTGGCAAATCAGAGTCTGGACAATCTGGTGGGTTTCTCAATTCTGAAAAGCAAGCTAGATATAAAAAAATGTTTAGTTCAAGTAATTTGGCAAATAAAATTCTGGTGAGCTCAATTCTAAAAAGCAAGTTATATTCAAAAAATGTTTAGTTCAAGTATTTTGGCAAATCAAATTCTGGTGAGCTCAATTCTAAAAAGCATGTTATATTCAAAAAATGTTTAGTTCAAGTAATTTGGCAAATCAGAGCCTGGAGAGTCTGGTGAGCTTCGCAATTCTAAAAAGCATGTTAAATTTAAAAAATGATCAGTTCAAGTATTTTGGCAAATCCGAGTCCAGTGAGCTTCTCAATTCTAAAAAACATGCTATATTAAAAAATTTTTAGTTCAAGTATTTTGGCGAATCTGAATCTGGAGAATCTTGTGAGCTTCTCAATTCTAAAAACCATGCAATATTAAAAAATGTTTAGTTCAGATATTTTGGCAAATCAGAGTTTTGTGAGATTCTCAATTCATAAAAGGGATGCTATATTAAAAAAAGTTTATCTCAAGTATTTTGGCAAACCAGAGTCTGGACAATCTGGTGGGTATCTCAATTCTGAAAAGCAAGCTAGATTTAAAAAAATGTTTAGTTCAAGTAATTTGGCAAATCAAATTCTGGTGAGCTCAATTCTAAAAAGCAAGTTGTATTCAAAAAATGTTTAGTTCGAGTATTTTGGCAAATCAAATTCTGGTGAGCTCAATTCTAAAAAGCATGTTATATTCAAAAAAGGTTTAGTTCAAGTATTTTGGCAAATCAGAGCCTGGAGAGTCTGGTGAGCTTCGCAATTCTAAAAAGCCTGTTAAATTTAAAAAATGATCAGTTCAAGTATTTTGGCAAATCCGAGTCTGGTGAGCTTCTCAATTCTAAAAAACATGCTATATTAAAAAAATTTTAGTTCAAGTATTTTGGCGAATCTGAATCTGGAGAATCTTGTGAGCTTCTCAATTCTAAAAACCATGCAATATTAAATAATGTTTGGTTCAGATATTTTGGCAAATCAGAGTCTGGAGAGTCCGTTTAGCTTCTCAATTCTAAAAAGCATGCTACATTAAAAAATGTTTAGTTCAAGTATTAAGCAAATCAGAGTTTGACGAGCTTCTCAATTCGAAGAAGCTTGCTCTATTCAAAAAATGTTTAGTTCACGTATTTTTGCAAATCAGAGTCTGTTGACCTTCTCAACTCTAAAAAGCTTGCTACAATAAAAAAAATTAGTACAAGTATTTGGCAAATCAGAACCTGATGAGATTCTCAATTCTTAAACGGGATACTATAATAAAAAAATGTCTATTTCAATTATTTTTGCAAATCAGTGTCTAGTGAGCTTCTCAATTCTAAAAAGCTTGCTATATTCAAGAAATGTTTAGTTCAAGTATTTGGCAAATCAGAGTCTGGTGAGATTCTCAGTTCTTAAACGGGATGCTATTATAAACTAATTGCTTAGTTCAAGTATTTTGGCAAATCAGAGTCTGGAAAATCTGGTGGAATTCTCAATCAAATCTAAAAAGCATGCTAGGTGAGAAAAATTTATTTCAAGTATGTTGGCAAATCAGAGTCTGGAGAGTCTAGTGAGCTTTTCAATTTTAAAAGGCAAGCTTTATTCAAAAAATGTTTAGTTCAATTATTTGACAAGGTGCTATTTTAAAAAAATTTTTACTTCAAGTGTTTTGGCAAATCAGAGATTGTTGAGCTTCTCAGTTCTAAAAAGCATGCTATATTTAAAGATGTTTAGTTCAAGTATTTTGGCAAATCAGAGTCTGGCAATTTTCTCAATTCTAAAAGGCAGGCTACATTCAAAAAATGTTTAGTTCAAGTATTTTGGCAAATCAGAGTCTGGAAAATCTGGTGGAATTCTCAATCAAATCTAAAAAGCATGCTAGGTGAGAAAAATTTATTTCAAGTATGTTGGCAAATCAGAGTCTGGAGAGTCTAGTGAGCTTTTCAATTTTAAAAGGCAAGCTTTATTCAAAAAATGTTTAGTTCAATTATTTGACAAGGTGCTATTTTAAAAAAATTTTTACTTCAAGTGTTTTGGCAAATCAGAGATTGTTCAGCTTCTCAGTTCTAAAACGCATGCTATATTTAAAAATGTTTAGTTCAAGTATTTTGGCAAATCAGAATCTGGAGAATCTTGTGAGCTTCTCAATTCTAAAGAGCATGCTAGATTAAAAAAATGTTTAGTTCAAAGATTTTGGCAAATCAGAATCTGAAGAGTCTGTTTAGCTTCTCAATTCTAAAAAGCACGCTACATTAAGAAAATGTTTATTTCACGTATTTTGGCAAATCAGAGTCTGGTGACCTTCTGAATTCTAAAAAACATGCTATAATCAAGAAATGTTTAGTTCAAGTATCTAGGCAAATCAAAGTCTGGAGAGTCTGGTGAGCTTCGGAATTCTGAGAAGCATGCTTTGTTTAAAAAATGTTTAGTTCAAGTATTTTGGCTAATCAGAGTCTGGTGAGCTTCTCAATTCTAAAAAGCAAGCTATATTAAAAAATTTTTAGTTCAAGTAGTTTGGCAAATCAGAAACTGGAGAATCTTGTGAGCTTCTCAATTCTAAAAGGCATGCTAGATTAAAAAAGTGTTTAGTTCAAATGTTTTGGCAAAACAGAGTCTGAAGAGTCTGTTTAGCTTCTCAATTCTAAAAAGCATACTAGATTAAAAAATGTTTAGTTCAAGTATTTTGCAAATCAGAGTCTGACAAGCTTCACAATTCTAAAAAGCATGCTATAATCAAAAAGTAATTAGTTCAAGTATGTTGGCAAATCAGAGTCTGGAGAGTCTGGTGAGCTTCGCAATTATAAAAAGCACGCTAGATTTAAAAAGTGTTTAGATCAAGTATTTTGGCAAATCAGATTCTGGAGAGTCTGTTTATCTTCTCAATTCTAAAACGCGTAATAAATTAAAAAATGTTTAGTTCAAGTATTTTGCAAATCGGAGTCTGACAAGCTTCACAATTCTAAAAAGCATGCTATAATCAAAAAATAATTAGTTCAAGTATGTTGGCAAATCAGAGTCTGGAGAGTCTGGTGAGCTTCGCAATTCTAAAAAACACGCTAGATTAAAAAATGTTTAGTTCAAGTTTTTTGCAAATCAGAGTCTGAGAAGCTTCACAATTCTAAAAAGCATGCTATAATAAAAAAAATTAGTTCAAGTATGTTGGAAAATCAGAGTCTGGAGAGTCTAGTGAGCTTTTCAATTCTAAAAGGCAAGCTATTCTCAAAAAATGTTTAGTTCAAGTATTTTGGCTAATCAGAGTCTGGTGAGCATCTCAATTCTAAAAAGCATGCTATATTAGAAAATGTTTAGTTCAAGTAGTTTGGCAAATCAGAAACTGGAGAATCTTGTGAGCTTCTCAATTCTAAGTTGTTCAAGTATTTTGCAAATCGGAGTCTGACAAGCTTCACAATTCTAAAAAGCATGCTATAATCAAAAAATAATTAGTTCAAGTATGTTGGCAAATCAGAGTCTGGAGAGTCTGGTGAGCTTCGCAATTCTAAAAAGCACGCTAGATTAAAAAATATTTAGTTCAAGTTTTTTGCAAATCAGAGTCTGAGAAGCTTCACAATTCTAAAAAGCATGCTATAATCAAAAAATAATTAGTTCAAGTATGTTGGAAAATCAGAGTCTGGAGAGTCTTGTGAGCTTTTCAATTCTAAAAGGCAAGCTATAGTCAAAAAATGTTTAGTTCAAGTATTTTGGCTAATCAGAGTCTGGTGAGCTTCTCAATTCTAAAAAGCATGCTATATTAAAAAATGTTTAGTTCAAGTAGTTTGGCAAATCAGAAACTGGAGAATCTTGTGAGCTTCTCAATTCTAAAAGGCATGCTAGATTAAAAAAGTGTTTAGTTCAAATGTTTTGGCAAAACAGAGTCTGGAGAGTGTGTTTAGCTTCTCAATTCTAAAAAGCATACTAGATTAAAAAATGTTTCGTTCAAGTATTTTGCAAATCAGAGTCTGACAAGCTTCACAATTCTAAAAAGCATGCTATAATCAAAAAATAATTAGTTCAAGTATGTTGGCAAATCAGAGTCTGGAGAGTCTGGTGAGCTTCGCAATTCTAAAAAACACGCTAGATTAAAAAATGTTTAGTTCAAGTTTTTTGCAAATCAGAGTCTGAAAAGCTTCACAATTCTAAAAAGCATGCTATAATCAAAAAATAATTAGTTCAAGTATGTTGGAAAATCAGAGTCTGGAGAGTCTAGTTAGCTTTTCAATTCTAAAAGGCAAGCTATATTCAAAAAATGTTTAGTTCAAGTATTTTGGCTAATCAGAGTCTGGTGAGCTTCTCAATTCTAAAAAGCATGCTATATTAAAAAATGTTTAGTTCAAGTAGTTTGGCAAATCAGAAACTGGAGAATCTTGTGAGCTTCTCAATTCTAAGTTGTTCAAGTATTTTGCAAATCGGAGTCTGACAAGCTTCACAATTCTAAAAAGCATGCTATAATCAAAAAATAATTAGTTCAAGTATGTTGGCAAATCAGAGTCTGGAGAGTCTGGTGATCTTCGCAATTATAAAAAGCACGCTAGATTTAAAAATTGTTTAGATCAAGTATTTTGGCAAATCAGAGTCTGGAGAGTCTGTTTAGCTTCTCAATTCTGAAAAGCATACTAGATTAAAAAATGTTTAGTTCAAGTATTTTGCAAATCGGAGTCTGACAAGCTTCACAATTCTAAAAAGCATGCTATAATCAAAAAATAATTAGTTCAAGTATGTTGGAAAATCAGAGTCTGGAGAGTCTAGTGAGTTTTTCAATTCTAAAAGGCAAGCTATATTCAAAAATGTTTAGTTCAAGTATTTTGGCTAATCAGAGTCTGGTGAGCTTCTCAATTCTAAAAAGCTTGCTATATTAAAAAATGTTTAGTTCAAGTAGTTTGGCAAATCAGAAACTGGAGAATCTTGTGAGCTTCTCAATTCTAAAAGGCATGCTAGATTAAAAAAGTGTTTAGTTCAAATGTTTTGGCAAAACAGAGTCTGGAGAGTCTGTTTAGCTTCTCAATTCTAAAAAGCATACTAGATTAAAAAATGTTTAGTTCAAGTATTTTTCAAATCAGAGTCTGACAAGCTTCACAATTCTAAAAAGCATGCTATAATCAAAAATTAATTAGTTCAAGTATGTTGGCAAATCAGAGTCTGGAGAGTCTGGTGAGCTTCGCAATTATAAAAAGCACGCTAGATTTAAAAATTGTTTAGATCAAGTATTTTGGCAAATCAGAGTCTGTAGAGTCTGTTTAGCTTCTCAATTCTAAAAAGCATACTAGATTAAAAAAATGTTTAGTTCAAGTATTTTGCAAATCGGAGTCTGACAAGCTTCACAATTCTAAAAAGCATGCTAGATTAAAAAAGTGTTTAGTTCAAATGTTTTGGCAAATCAGAGTCTGGAGAGTCTGGTGAGCTTCGCAATTCTAAAAAGCACGCTAGATTAAAAAATGTTTAGTTCAAGGTTTTTGCAAATCAGAGTCTGACAAGCTTCACAATTCTAAAAAGCATGCTATAATCAAAAAATAATTAGTTCAAGTATGTTGGAAAATCAGAGTCTGGAGAGTCTAGTGAGCTTTTCAATTCTAAAAGGCAAGCTATATTCAAAAAATGTTTAGTTCAAGTAGTTTGGCAAATCAGAAACTGGAGAATCTTGTGAGCTTCTCAATTCTAAAAGGCATGCTAGATTAAAAAAGTGTTTAGTTCAAACATTTTGGCAAGTCAGAGTCTGGAGAGTCTGGTGAGCTTCGCAATTCTAAAAAGCACGCTAGATTAAAAAATGTTTAGTTCAAGTTTTTTGCAAATCAGAGTCTGACAAGCTTCACAATTCTAAAAAGCATGCTATAATCAAAAAATAATTAGTTCAAGTATGTTGGCAAATCAGAGTCTGGAGAGTCTGGTGATCTTCGCAATTATAAAAAGCACGCTAGATTTAAAAATTGTTTAGATCAAGTATTTTGGCAAATCAGAGTCTGGAGAGTCTGTTTAGCTTCTCAATTCTGAAAAGCATACTAGATTAAAAAATGTTTAGTTCAAGTATTTTGCAAATCGGAGTCTGACAAGCTTCACAAATCTAAAAAGCATGCTATAATCAAAAAATAATTAGTTCAAGTATGTTGTTTGGAGAGTCTTGTGAGCTTTTCAATTCTTAAAGGCAAGCTATATTCAAAAAATGTTTAGTTCAAGTATTTTGGAAAATCAGAGTCTGGTGATCTTCTCAATTCTAAAAAGCATGCTAGATTAAAAAAAGTTTAGTTCAAACATTTTGGCAAGTCAGAGTCTGGAGAGTCTGTTTAGCCTCTCAATTCTAAAAAGCATACTAGATTAAAAAATGTTTAGTTCAAGTATTCTGCAAATCAGAGTCTGACAAGCTTCACAATTCTAAAAAGCACGCTATAACCAAAAAATAATTAGTTCAAGTGTTGGCAAATCGAAGTCTGGAGAGTCTGGTGAGCTTCTCAATTCTAAAAGGCATTCTAGATTAAAAAAATGTTTAGTTCAATTATTTTGGCAAATCAGAGTCTGGAGAGTCTGTTTAGCTTCTCAATTCTAAAAATCATACTAGATTTAAAAATGTTTAGTTCAAGTATTTTGCAAATCGGAGTCTGACAAACTTCACAATTCTAAAAAGCATGCTATAACAAAAAAATAGTTAGTTCAAGTATGTTGACAAATCAGAGTTTGGAGAGTCTGGTGAGCTTCGCAATTCTAAAAAGCACGCTAGATTAAAAAATGTTTAGTTCAAGTATTTTGAAATCGGAGTCTGACAAGCTTCACAATTCTAAAAAGCATGCTATAATCAAAAAATAATTAGTTCAAGTATTTTGGCAAATCAGAATCTGGAGAATCTTGTGAGCTTCTCAATTCTAAACAGCATGCTAGATTAAAAAAATGTTTAGTTCAAATATTTTGGCAAATCAGAGTCTGGTGACCTTCTCAATTCTAAAAAGCATGCTATAATCAAGAAATGTTTAGTTCAAGTATCTTGGCAAATCAGAGTCTGGTGACCTTCTCAATTCTAAAAAGCATGCTATAATCAAGAAATGTTTAGTTCAAGTATCTTGGCAAATCAGAGTCTGGAGAGTCTGGTGAGCTTCGGAATTCTAAAAAGCATGCTTTATTTTAAAAATGTTTAGTTCAAGTATTTTGGCAGATCAGAGTCCGGTGAGCTTCTCAATTCTAAAAAGCATGCTATAATCAAGAAATGTTTAGTTCAAGTATCTTGGCAAATCAGAGTCTGGTGACCTTCTCAATTCTAAAAAGCATGCTATAATCAAGAAATGTTTAGTTCAAGTATCTTGGCAAATCAGAGTCTGGAGAGTCTGGTGAGCTTCGGAATTCTAAAAAGCATGCTTTATTAAAAAAACCTTTAGTTCAAGTATTTTGGCAAATCAGAATCTGATCAGAAGCTTGTGAGCTTTTCAATTCTAAAAAACATGCTAGATTAAAAAAAATGTTTAGTTCAAGTATTTCGCAAGGTGCTATGTTAAAAAAATGTTTACTTGAAGTGTTTTGGCAAGTCAGAGACCGTTGAGTTTCTCAGTTCTAAAAAGCATGCTATATTTATATTTAAAAATTGTTTAGTTCAAGTACTTTTGTAAATCAGAGACTGGTGAGCTTCTCAACTCTAAAAAGCATGCCGTGTTAAAAAAAGTTTAATTCAATCATTTTGGAAAATCAGAAACTGGTGAGCTTCTCAATTCTAAAAAGCATGCTATATTCAAAAAAATTTTAGTTAATGTGTTTTGGCAAACCATAGTCTGGTGAGCTTCTCAATTCTAAAAAGTATTCTATATTCAAAATGTTTAGTTAATGTGTTTTGGCAAATCAGAGTCTGGTGAGCTTCTCAATTCAAAAAAGCATGCTATATTCAAAAAAAGTTTAGTTCAAGTATTTTGGCAAATCAAAGTCTGGTGAGCTTCTTAATTCTAAAAGGCATTCTAGATTAAAAAAATGTTTAGTTCAATTATTTTGGCAAATCAGAGTCTTGAGAGTCTGTTTAGCTTCTCAATTCTAAAAATCATACTAGATTTAAAAATGTTTAGTTCAAGTATTTTGCAAATCGGAGTCTGACAAACTTCACAATTCTAAAAAGCATGCTATAACAAAAAATTAGTTAGTTCAAGTATGTTGACAAATCAGAGTTTGGAGAGTCTGGTGAGCTTCGCAATTCTAAAAAGCACGCTAGATTAAAAAATGTTTAGTTCAAGTATTTTGAAATCGGAGTCTGACAAGCTTCACAATTCTAAAAAGCATGCTATAATCAAAAAATAATTAGTTCAAGTATTTTGGCAAATCAGAATCTGGAGAATCTTGTGAGCTTCTCAATTCTAAACAGCATGCTAGATTAAAAAAATGTTTAGTTCAAATATTTTGGCAAATCAGAGTCTGGTGACCTTCTCAATTCTAAAAAGCATGCTATAATCAAGAAATGTTTAGTTCAAGTATCTTGGCAAATCAGAGTCTGGTGACCTTCTCAATTCTAAAAAGCATGCTATAATCAAGAAATGTTTAGTTCAAGTATCTTGGCAAATCAGAGTCTGGAGAGTCTGGTGAGCTTCGGAATTCTAAAAAGCATGCTTTATTTTAAAAAGGTTTAGTTCAAGTATTTTGGCAGATCAGAGTCCGGTGAGCTTCTCAATTCTAAAAAGCATGCTATAATCAAGAAATGTTTAGTTCAAGTATCTTGGCAAATCAGAGTCTGGTGACCTTCTCAATTCTAAAAAGCATGCTATAATCAAGAAATGTTTAGTTCAAGTATCTTGGCAAATCAGAGTCTGGAGAGTCTGGTGAGCTTCGGAATTCTAAAAAGCATGCTTTATTAAAAAAACGTTTAGTTCAAGTATTTTGGCAAATCAGAATCTGATCAGAAGCTTGTGAGCTTTTCAATTCTAAAAAACATGCTAGATTAAAAAAAATGTTTAGTTCAAGTATTTCGCAAGGTGCTATGTTAAAAAAATGTTTACTTGAAGTGTTTTGGCAAATCAGAGACCGTTGAGTTTCTCAGTTCTAAAAAGCATGCTATATTTATATTTAAAAATTGTTTAGTTCAAGTACTTTTGTAAATCAGAGACTGGTGAGCTTCTCAACTCTAAAAAGCATGCCGTGTTAAAAAAAGTTTAATTCAATCATTTTGGAAAATCAGAAACTGGTGAGCTTCTCAATTCTAAAAAGCATGCTATATTCAAAAAAATTTTAGTTAATGTGTTTTGGCAAACCATAGTCTGGTGAGCTTCTCAATTCTAAAAAGTATTCTATATTCAAAATGTTTAGTTAATGTGTTTTGGCAAATCAGAGTCTGGTGAGCTTCTCAATTCAAAAAAGCATGCTATATTCAAAAAAAGTTTAGTTCAAGTATTTTGGCAAATCAAAGTCTGGTGAGCTTCTTAATTCTAAAAAGCATGCTATTTTAAAAAAAAATATGTTTATTTCAATTATTTTGGCAAATCAGAGTCTGCTGAGCTTTTCAGTTCTAAAAAGCATGCTATGTTCAAAAAAAATATTTTGGCAAGACATTCTCAAAATTTCTTCCCTTCCGAATATTCCACCTAATTTGAAACACGATCCACAGAAGAACAAAAATACTCACGTTGAACTTTTTGTTATAAATTTATATGACTATATAAAGTTTTCTCTCCGTTATACAAAAATACACAAACAGTTTCATAAATCCTGTCTTTCAGTGGAACGGAATTGGCATGTTTAATCTGTAAAATTTCCGAAAGAAACTTCCAGTTCGGACCAAAAAATTTGCTAACTTCTTTGGTGAATATTGTAGCTCACAGAGGCTTGCAAAAGTCAATGCCAACTAACTCCTTGTCATAGGATGAACAAGCGATCGAAAGACCTGAATGAAATTTTTATGCCGTAAAGCTTGCAATGTTTTGCAAGTGTTTGCCAAATAGATAATGAATGCAAAAGAAAACCAATTGCCACTCAAATTTTGTTTTTCCAATACTGAAAATTTCACAATTTTTCCTTGTCCCGACCCAATCCTTGCAGGGGGGAGCTAAATGCTCAACTGAGTTTTTTGTTCAGCCAATGTTGGCCGATCGATATTTTTATGGTGGAGATTCGTGCATGTTATTGTTCAAAAATCGTGGAGAGTATAGAGTATAGAATTTAAAATGTTTTTCAAGAGTTCCGTACTTTTCGAGTTACCCAGGTTTTAATTTTTTGTGAACATTTGATATAGGTCAATTTTTTTTAAAATGACTAAATTTTTAAAAATTGTTAATATTTCACTATTTTATTAGCCGTGAAATGATAGCCAACCATTTAATGCTCTCATCGTACGGTTATAGAACATAACAAAAGTTGGATTTTTTGATTTTTGAGCTTCTTTTACCCATTTCTTTCAAAATTGAGTCGCTTTCTTCTTTTTGTTATCTGGTTCGTTAAAGCAAATAATTTGCACTTGTAATTTATACAACTCATAATGTTTTGTTGTCCGAGTTGGTCTATGGGCTATTATAGATCTGTTGTGACTTTGATCCGGTGTGTTTTCATTAAAAGTTTTATTTTCTGTAAACTTTGACGTTAATTTTATTTGAGTTGTACTGCTACTGAGTCTTATGCTTGACAGAGTCTCTTTCAAATTCCAAAAAAGTCTAAATCAGACTATACAAAGTTTTCATTTTTCATTTAACAGTTTCTGGTATATATTTCTTCGAAAAAATTTTATTGACTAAATTATTGATCGTAGCTGTAACGAATCATGAATTAAAACTGCGACTGGGTGTTGTAGTGGCACTGATCTGGAAGTATGCTTTGCTTCAAACCGATACCTAATTGAGGCCATTGGCATAATGCTATGCTGACAAGTAATTGACGCTATTGATTTCGCAAAAACTGAAAAATATTTAAATCTTTTTGGGACAATTTTTGTTTTTTTTAACTGATTTAAGAAAAGCAATCCTTTATTACTCAAGTGTTGAATAGTCTGACTCTTTTGGGGTGGCATAAGTAAAACTATTTACTATAAACTATTTAATAGCTAATGAACTTCAAACTTTGTTCACGGATTTTTGATTTTTTAAAAATATTGCCCCAGTGCTCTTTTTGTAGAGTTCGATCTAACATCTTTAACAAAACACCCTGGTTTTGCTTCGTAACTTCCTACTAAAAAACATGTGCATGAAATGTCGTTTTTTGGTTTGTTCAGTTTGATTTATGTTTGAATGAATGGTGTTTTTTTCCGTAATTAACTGTTGTTTTATGTTGACCTGTCTCTTAGTCTCAATAGCAAACACCTGATCAACTATATCCAATATTGAACAGTTTTGCTAACTTTTCTGAATCTCGCCTCAAAGCTACAGTTAATAGTGAGCATTTTCTACTTGTGCTCTTTTCCATAAAAAGCCTGCTAATATTTTTCATACATGGTTGTAATTTAATTTCCAGACTCTTCAATTGAAAGTTTTCGCAGATGTTGGGGTTCTCTTTTCGGCTTTGTGTTCTTTTGCATCTTTGGGTTTATATGATCTGATAACTTTGATAGGTCTTTTTATACCTCTTGATAGGTTCCATAGGCAAGCATCGCGTACCTCACTCATCACATACCTGGATTTTATCGAGCATTTATAGGAGCTGAGAGCAGGAATCTGTTTACTGATTTGTGCATTCTGTTAAATCGCAATTGAGAAGTTTAAACCAAATCACAAAAGATAAAGGACACACAGGTTTGGTAACAAGGAAGTTGCTATATAGAAGACATAGTTTAGCTTGAACGTTATCATTTAGCTTGAAAACAAGATAGAGTTCGATTTCTGCATCTCAATTTTTTTGTTTGGTACAATTAATTTCTTGCTTGATAAAATTGTTCTTTATCTACTTATCAAAATTTCGGTAAATTGATTTTAATTCTTGTTTTGTTTGTTTAGTGTTTGTTCTAGTTGAAGTATATAAGTTTTATCGTACCCTTTTTTGTATACGTGTCTTTTCTTTTAAGAATATCAGAATTTAATTAGCAAAATTTTAACTACTTTTTAAATATTGAACGTAGTCAGTCTATCTCTGCTTCGATTGGTAGACATTTAAGACATAAAAGCATTTGTGCAGAGTCGAAACATTACGTCAAAATACAATAGCGAACCTCCTTGTTTAATCTCTCCTTCAAAAAGTCAACAAAATAATGGCTTTATTTTTTTTCCCATGCGCTCAAGACTGGATGCGTTCATTCAATGGTTCTACACACAACAATTTTCAGCTCAATGTCTCAATTTACTTAATTTCATAATACGACAGTGCTGTTTGTTTGCATATAATGAAATGAAAATTTTGAAATATTGTGCTTTTGTTAAATTTAACAAGATTAGTTGGTTATAGACAATTTCAGTCTAAACTTTTCTAGTCAAATGCCAGAACTCGTAGAAAGATTTCTCCCAGACACCATACTCCTTTCCATGTTTACTCCGCTCCTCTTCGTCGAGCACCCTATTCACCGCTGGAACTGAGCTGAAAAAGTCGAACTTTTCCAATAGCATCTTTTTCCATTGATTCATTCGCTCAACCCCATCATAGGGATAAATGAACCCAAAAATAATCATTCCCGGTTCCGTTCCCAAGGCAAACCAGTTGATAATTTGTTCAACGATTCCGTCATCAATGTATACAAAACTGTTCATGATCAAAATGTTAGCATTTTTGCATCTTTCCTCCAAGAATTGCTCGTTTGAGCAGGTGAGATTGTTGAAGTCAATCACAGCTATGTCATCAAAGACGCCAACTTTCTTTCCGAATTTCAAAGCGTTCTCACTTCTATCTACGCCAAGAGTTTTGACTGGAAACTGCCGGGGCTTCACTAGAGTTTCACACGTTGACTCTGAACTCCAGGTTTTATCAAAATCCTGAAAATTTGGCATGAGACGTTATTAAAATTTTCATCAAGAACCGGTTATCAAGAGCCCGAGGGCTGATTTTGAATCTTACATAAGACTGATCAGCTTTAAAAGACCGTTATCTTCTTCAGCTGATCAGATTTTCCCTCTGAAGGCAATCATACTACATTGCTCTTACTATTCTAACTTTTCTGATGTAATTTCGTTGCTTATGATGGCAAATATTTAATATTTGCTATCATAAGCAAAATAATTATATATCTCGCTAATGTGTGACCAAAAACGTGTCTTTCCCGTCATTTCTCATCCAAGTTCACAATCAAAATTGAAATGTATAATATAAACGGCAGCTTTTCAGTAATAAGTATACAAAAAATTCCAACTGATCTGAACAACTGGAAGCCTAATCCAAGATTTTTTTTCAGAAGCATTCAGCCCTTTCAGTTTCGTTTCACGGCATTTAAAACTTAATTTCGCTCTGAATATGTTTTGAATATGTGCTATTCAAACACTAAACAAAATTTTTTAAAGAAGATACGGCTGCGCTTAGACTTCAGATGATGCATAAGCTGCTGATAATATGCAAATATGTCAAACTAGCCGCTTGATAGTAGGAGTTGGTGTAAATGAGGGTATCGTTGCCATAGCAACTGAGAAGGTCCATAAACTGCAGAGCTTTTTCTTCGCCAGATGAGGGATCTTTCGCCCATTTTCTGAAAAGAGGCAGGAGAAATTTCTCCGAGTATTTGGCAGCTACCTCACATCTCTCAATAACGCACATTTCCTTCATCGCCTGAAAATAATCATTTGTAGGTACATTAAGAAGTAGAAAATAGTTGTTCATGTGAATAGCTCATAAACTTTGATGAATTTACATACTGCGCCCTATTTTCTTCTGCACCTCCTGGTTTTGTTTCAAAGCGCACGATACCCCAGGTGTTTACTCAAAAACGTTCTGCGTCATAAACGAGATCAGACGCATACCTTGATCCAGTTAGTAATCGGCAATTATCGATAAACATCAAATTTGAGTTTAAAAAACTCATTGCTGTTAATGAAGTTCCAGCAAAATCAGTCACGCAAAAGGTTGAACTGAAAAGGCCAATGACCGTCAGCAATTGTTACAAAAACACACTGACACGGGGCTTGGCTCCTCAGCTTAATTCTTTTTCCAAACATTGGTAGATAACTAATGGAAATTCGTTTGAAATCACCCAAATATTTCACAGTTCTGTTAAGAACTTTTGCACTCAAAAGTTAAAGTAATGAAAAATATTGTGAATTTTCATATGCTTTCGTACGCTCGAAATTAACCCTTTTTCGATATATTTTTAATATTTTGTAACTTTTGAAGAACAACAACAAATTTCATTTGAATAGAAGGACTTCTCAATCTAAAAACATTACACAAAAACGAAATTAGAAACAACTTTTTAATTCATCTCACGCCAATAATTACGATAACTTCAGATCAATTTTTAGAAAACAAAGATAAATAAGACCAAAAACACCAAACAAAGATTTTAAAAAAGGCATCAATTGACAGGTCTAGTGGCCTTTTGATATCCTTTCGAGTTTTGTTTTGTTTGTAAATTTAAAAATGCAAGCAATGGAATAAACTCGAGAACTAATTTATTATTATATAATTAGAATTACACCAAAAAGCCCCCGAACTAAACCAATTAAATTCTGTGAACCGTTTTTATTATAACTCTGCTGGTCAAAATTAGTACAAAATAATTTGCTATATGAGAAACGAGAAGGCCAACCGTGGAAAAAAGTTTCAGAAACAGAAGTGCTTGTGGTATCAGTATTTCTTGCTTGAAATTACAGTAAAAACGATCCATCTAAATGTAATTTTGACCTTTTTAGGAAAACTTTTGAAGTAGGAAAGTTTTTTCAGTTTTCATATCCGGAGGTCATAGGTTAACAGCTTTAAAAAAAGCAAAATTTTTGCTCAAAAGAAAAATTGTTTTCGCCGTTTTTGAGCAATTTTGTTGGCAAAACATTTTTTAGCTGTTCAGATGTCTTTGGGTTGATCGTCTCTGACTGAAAATTTAGCAGCTCAAAAAATTATTCTAGTTTTGATTTCTTGAGGAAATTCAATTAATTGTTATCAAATTTTACCGACAAAACATAAAAATGGATTTCGAAGTTTTCAAAACTGGTATCAGCGTTTGACATTTATAGCAATTGTTACAAAAATGCGGTTGATCAGTAAAATGACCTGAAGCAACTATGGTTTGAAATTGGTTTAAAACATACGGAAGCGGAATACAATTTGATGCGAACATGGCAAAAAATGTGGAGCCTTTTTCTCTGAAACTTTTCATGTCGACATCTTTTTATATCGATAGCTCTAGTTTTATGCGCTAGATTTTTGTCAGAAAGAAGCCATTAAAAACGGGCTGTGCAACCAAAGAAGGACCAGTACTATATAAGTTAAAATTTTATGCAGGAATTTGAAAATGTTCAGCGGGCAACGTTATTTTTTTTCTTTTCGGAAACAAATATCTACGTTTGAACACTTTTCTTATGATACATTTTGTATCTCTTTAGACACAAGGAAAAAAGACAGCTCGCTATATAAGTTTTTCTATTTTCTTTGAAAATGTTGTAACAATTACGAATGAGGAGATGAGCTGAAACCGGGTGGACGTGTCAGTGGTAAAAACTGCCTACAGATAAGTGTTTATTTAGAGACTGTAGAAAACAGCAGTTTGGTTCATCCCGATTTTCAGCGCGAAACTTCCGACAATGTCTTTATTGACTGATACAGAGATGCGTTTTTAAGGTAATAAATTTATATTTTTCATGTTTTTATAGTCATTGTGATAGCGGTTGGGGGGGGGGGGAGGGGGTGTTAGGATCAACCAGCTAATGGCTATTTATTTTGCGCAGAAAATGGCAAAGTGCACATGCGAAACATTTTGTTGGAGTAAAATTAGGCAATTCTTATTTTTTCGTCTAAAATTTGATCACAATATGTTTTCTTTAGCAGCTTGAACAGCAAATCGAATTTGAAGACGTTGCTAGAACGCAAAAAAATGATACTTATGAGAAAAATTTAATTACTTTCAGTCGGTGCTTTTTCGGTGTTAGAAAGGGCGTAGGACAACCCGCCATAGTCCACTATATCTTTAAAGTCACAGGTCACCTTGAAGGAAGACGCATTATTGAAGCCAGAGAAACGGATTGATACCTGGAAGGTTTCTATTTGCAGCTGACGAATGATAGTGTTTGATTTAAACAGAAAAAAAATGATGATAGCCGTGATTTAGTTAACCCCAATTTCATGCAATTTATCATCCATTATTTTACGGACTATTCGAATGGCTTCACATAAAAAAATCCAATAGACTTACCACATGATAATATTTGACACATGTGTCACTCGTATAGATGTCTTCAAAGTCATGCTTCCCTTTTACCTGGTTTGGCATCGCGTCTGATTTCTTTGCTTCTTTGCTCTTCTCTGACTCAATTGACTGAAAGCTGCGCAACTTAGACCAGTAAGTAGCCTACAAAGTCAACGCGACAAGTTCAAACAAGTTTAATGCGTTCAATGCTCAGTTCGCAGCATTTTCACGAGTTATCTTCTTAATAGATCTCAGACAAATATATCTCAATATAAGATAACACGAGGATAAAACGCCCTACTCTGGACACGCCTTCACAGAAACAACCATGAAAGGTCATCTTCCAGAGAACTAGCTCAAGTACTCTTAAAATAGCCCAGGGTCTGCAGCTCAACTTAAGCAAAGACCTTCATCCACTGATGAAAGTATGAAAAGACTTTGCTCGACAGGTATTGCATTGGAAAAGAACTTAACTCAATTTTGTGTGATGTCTAAAAGAAGATTTCTTGATAAAAAATCACTTTGTGTTTGAAGTTTTTGTTAATCGTTGAGTTTCACATCTGAATATATTTCCACTTTGAAGCCATTGTAACTGTTTTTGTTACAGACTTTTTCCATTTATATGTTTTAAGTAAATTTACCGATGAGTATACACGTGATATACATAAAATTGCTATGATCAGACAACAGAGTGTTTTCTTATGTATTTGCAGCAGTGAATCCTCAGCATTAAATGGGTTCTCGAAATTAATATTGAATTTTTTGTCAATTTTACTGATAGACACCTTTAAAAAATTGAATCCTTTCCGTTTGTGCCCCCTCAGTACGTTATGCACCCCCAGTTACAGACCACGTACCTTTACATGTTAAATCATTATGTAAAAACATGGCATGTGCGTCTGGTGCGTGCAAATAGTATGTAACAGACGTGAAATTTATCAAAAAAAGTCTTAACTCGGAAAATTAGGAAAATTAGATGCTAAGATAATTGTTGTAAGCAAAAATAATTGAGACTACCAATTATCTAACTTGTTCAACATGAAAAAAAAACACATTTGGCAATGCTTAATGGTCCACAACAATGCCTTAGCGGCCTGTGAGAATTGATATGAATCTATCACAATATCACAATCGAAAAAAATATCACGACAAAACATGTTATTCTCGCAAAAACAATTGTGCGTTCTAAAATCTGCTTGGCTAATGTCTTCTTTTCGGCTAGTACTCAAGGCGCAAGTTAATTATTTAACAAGCTGTTCAAGTTAAACGATTATTCGGTTAATTAATAGGTTTTTTTTCTGTTTTCGACCTTTTTTTGCCCATTTGCAGTCTCATTTAAATATTTTATATAATTGTTTGCTTTTCATACAATTACATAGGCAATTATGAACAAGCGGCATTTACATTTAAATGATGCAGCGAGGTGTTGAAATTGGAATATGTTCGCTCATTAATCTTTGCTTATAATCTAAGCTCAATGCAGGACAAATGCGTGTTTTTGCTATTTGTGCTTTAAACATTCATAGGAACAGCATTATAACACTAAGTTTTCAAACTACTGGAAACAAAAATCTGTTCAACCATCTACCGATACTGGCCATTCATATTGAATAAAATGAGGGATCTCTAAGGAACAAAAAGTAAATACTTGGAGGTGCATAAATGCTGGTTATAAAGGATTGGGAGGGGATGATGGGAAAACAAAAAAGAATAAAGTTTGATAATTGGCAATGTGGTTCTTCTTCCTTCGCTGAGTAAAAATTTATAACATAGTAAGAAAAAATTTCACGAAAATAAGAAATAGAAATTTACATAGTTCACTAGAATTAAATCTTTTTGCAACAATTTTTTGCCACCCAATTACATGTTCCAGACGGCCGTGAACTCTGATCAGAACCAAGTCGAATTCACACAGTGTGCCGGCAGACTGAAATTGAGCATCAGTCTTGAGACTACATTTTAGTTCTAACAAAACAGCACAAGCAATTTGGATTAAATGCACGTAACCCAAGTTGCCGTTTGAAACCAAAACTAGAATTGAGGAGAGATAAACCCAAAAATTTTCACAGAGTCTGACACCATTACCTATGATCTGGAAAGTCTGATCAGCAACTCAGCCAGAGAAAGCATAATTGGATCCGTGTACTACGTTAGGTCTGAAAGCTTGTTCGGAGTCAAACTCAAACACTTAAAAAAGCCAGAAATCTAGAGATCAACTTAAGCAGAGACCATGACTGATGAAAGAATGGAAAAAAATTGCTCGGCAGATACTGCATTGGAAAAGACTTTCACTCAATTCTGCGCAATGTCTAAAAGAAGATTTCTTAATGAAAAACATACTCTGTGTTTGAAGTTTTTGTTAGTCGTTGAGTTTCACAACCGAGCACTTTCCGTTTTGAAGACATTGTAACTGTTTTAAAAGACAACTTCATTTTGAGAAAAATTAAAGACAGTTTTTTCCACTTACACGTTTCAAAATTGTTTACCGATGAGTATACAGGTGACATTCATAAAACTGTTTTCATCAGACAACAAAGTGGCTTCTTCTTATATAATTGCTGCAATGAATCTTCAGGATTGAAAATTTCTCGAAACTTTTTTAAACTTTTTTGTCCATTTTATCTTGAGTTATTATTTTAAGACAAAGTTTGAGACTTGCATTATATATAAAAGCGGCAACTGATAGACACAGTTAAAAAATTGAATCGTTCTGTTTGTGCGCTCCCCAGTACGTTATCCACCCGCAGATTACGTGCCATTACATATTAAATCATTATGTAGAAAAACGGCACCTGCGTCTCTGGCGTGCAAAAAATACGCACCCACTAAGCGGAGGGCACAATAGGAAAAGTACAAAAAATTATTTCTTTTCTGAAGTGTTCCTATTTGCCATTAGAAGTGGTGTTCGGAATATTAGTAGCAAATGTGAAAATTATCTGAATAATATTTGACAATGCTCAAGAGGCCACAACGATGCCTTAGCGGCCTGTGGGAGTCAATATGAATCTATCACAATCAAAAAAATATATCACGACCGAACATGTTTCTCTCGCAATAACACTTGTGCATTCTAAAATCTGCTTGGTTAAAATCCTCTCTTCGGCTTTTACTGAGGGCAAAAGCTACTCATTTAACAAATTGCTCAAGTTAAGTAAATAATCGGTTAATGAATAGATATTTTTTCTGTTTTCCTCCATTTTCTCCCATTTGCAGCCCCATCTATATATTTTATAAAAAATGTTTGCATTCCATACAATTACATAAGACAAACGCCATTTACATTTTAATGATGCAGCGAGGTTTTGAAATTGAGATATATGCGCTAGATAATCTTTGCCGATAATCTAAGCAGAATGGAATACAATTGCGTGTTTTTACTATTTCTGCTCCAAACTTTCATAGGAATAGTTTTATGACACTAAGTTTCTGAACAACCGGAAACAAAAATCCGTTCAATCATCTACCGATACCGGCAATTTATATCGACTAAACTGCGGGATCTCTAAGGCACAAAAACTAAAAATTTGTAGGTTACAAAATGCTGGTTATAATGGACTGGGAGGGGATAAGGGTAAAAAGAAAAAAATGAAAGGTTTATAATTTGCAATGTGGTTCTTGTTCCTTCGTTGTGTAAAAATTTGTACAAAAGTAAGAAAAGTTTTCACACTATTTGAAAATAGAAGTTTACATAGTTCACTAGAATTAAATCTTTTTCATACAAGTCTTTTGCCACCCAAATGGATGTGCCAGACTGAAGTGACCTCTGATCAGACCTAAGTTGAACTCAGATGATGTGCCGGCAGACAAAGATTGAGCATCTGTCTTGAAACTAAATTTTAAATTTTATTTTTAAAAAAACGGCAAACGCAAATTGGATTCAAATCCAGGTCTGATCCGGAAATCAAATCCAGGTCTGATCCGACCGACTTATGTTGCGCACGAAGGAGAGATAAACCGAGAAATCTTCACAGAGTCGGGCACCACTACCTATGGTCTAGAAAGTCTGATCAGGAGTCCACCCAGAGTTTGCATGGTCTGATCAAGGTTTTACCAATGTTCTGGCAGATTTCTGATAAGAGACTACAGGATTTTTCTGTCACTGCCCTCCTCCCCTCCCGTCCATTGGCACCCCCTACTTACACATGCCCTAGCATACTGGTTGCATTTCATACAATTACATATACAATTAAGCACAAAAGGCGTTTAAAAAGTAATGATACAGCCAATTTTTGAAATTAGGACATGCACGGTAATCAAATTTGCTTATAATGTTACCAAACGGATAATAATGCATTTTTTTTTTACTTTTTTACGCTTAATTTTCATAGGAATAATTGCACTAATTTTCCTGACAACCGGGTTATGCAATGACTTCAAAACATTTCCGCTTAGTTCCTAAATAGAGTAACTTGGAACAATTGGAACTTGGTGAAAAATCTTGTTCGAAACATTTTTTTATTAACCTAGATCTGCTGAGACGCCAATGATAGGTTCAATTGAACTGGTAATTATTGAAAGAACGAGATTTTTGGTACGACTGGTAATTATTGAAAGAATGAGATTTTTGACGATTAGTTTTTGAAATGACAATAATAATATTGACGCTAAAATATTCCCGACGACTTTAGATGCTAAGCAGATACTGCAGAAGAAAGTATTTTGGTAAAAAGTAAATTCAATTATCTACATCATAGAGTACATCTTTTTAACACTATTTAACTCATGTGAAGGCACAGTTCCCAAAGACTGAACGAATTCAAACAGTTCTGATAGAATTTGTTTCTCACTTTTACTCAGAAACATTGTCAAAGTTGAGAACCTTTTGATTCTACACAGCGCAGACATGTAGCCAAATAAGTCTTCATCTTTCTCGGTCAAGAAATGGTTCTTGAATACTTGCAGAAAAACAGACAGCATGGCTGAATCGAAAGCTGAATGGGGAATCAAAGTGGATAAAGATTGAGGTTCGATTTGTTTCACGTATGCGTACACCAGCTCTGGACGCTTGTGAATATTCCTCCAATCAGCTATGAATTGCATGGAGGTCGATGGTTTACTTGGCAGTTTATAAGATGGAGAATAATTTGTTGCTTCAATTGATTTTTGTGGCTCCTCACAGCTACTATTTGACGTTTGTAATCTGTGAGAAAAGTTGATTTCATTTTCTGGGAACTTTTCTGGGCATTCAGTAACAGCGGCTTCGTTTGATTCAACATGTCCATTAACGATGGCGTCAGAATCTCGACTCTCAAGTTCTCTGACCGGTTGAGCATCCTTAGCTTTTATTGTCGTACCTTCAGATGTGTCCTCAATAATCTGAATTTTACTTGATGGTTGACTGGTGTCTTTCGATCTAATAAAGCCAGCTTGCGATGACAAATTTGAGCTCAAACTTACACCACTTTTTACCTCTTCAACTTGGATTCTTCTCAGAGGTACTTTTGATCTCTTACTAATTGGTTTTTTAACAGGTAAGACTATATTATTCGTATTGGCAATTCCACTTCTGTTCTCTTTGACGAGTTTCAATTTGTTCAATTCGTTCAACGCTTCTTTATTATCAGGTTGTAGTTTCAAAACAGTCTTCAAGTCAGCTTCAGAAAGCTCAACTTGTTCTAAATTTGAATAAGCCGATGCTCTTCGCAAGTATGATTTGAAATAACTTTCGTCTAATTTAATCGATTCTGAACAATCTTCAACCACCAGATCGTATTTTTCTAGCTTCAAATTTGCCATTGCTCGGTTGGAATAAAGAAGTGCGTTTGTTGGGTCAGCTTCTATGCCTTTTGTGTAGTAAATGATAGCATCGTTGATCTTGCCGTTTTTCAAACATTTGTTTCCTTGTTCTTTATAGAAACTGGCTTTCTGTTTCTCCCTCTGTTTCAAAAGAGCCGACACTTTAGCCTCTTCATCTTCATTGTCTTCCTCCTGATTTCTTTTGTCGCTTTTTGTGCGAGCACTCTCTATTTGTTCACATGCCTCATCCACGTCAAACTTGTCCCACGCTCTGTAGTCATACGACTGAAAACATTAGAGTCAAAATCATTTGAAATAGGCAGAATTGTCCATCAGGAAATTATACGTAACAAAAATCAATATTTCGAAAATTGAGGCAACAGCAAATAGAGCCCCATGTTTTAGTTACAAACAACACTAACTTTAATTTTCTCTGCTTTCTTTTCAGAATCCTTCCTTAAATCCCTTTCGCATGTTGCAGTGTCTGAATTCTCATTTGTCTTCGATTTTGAATTCGTTCCTTTTGTGGCAATGTGTCTGACCGGCGGTACGCTTCCCTGACTGCTATTGGTAGCCTGAAATTCATAAAAACTCATCACCATTGTTGTAGCCTGTTCAGCAAGAAATAAAATTGCAAGTAGATTGCGAGATAATAGTAGCAAAGAACTGTTTAGTCCCATACCTATATTAACTACAGAATAAACTATACTACAGAAAAAACTAAAATTAAAATTCCTCACCGAGTTAATAAAATTTCTACTGTTCAATAACTGACAAAAATCTCTTCATATACCATCTTCATATACCACTATTCTAAAACAGCACTTTTTTATTTTAATTTGTGTGGTTGTAGTAATACGATGGAACGGCAGAGAACCCATCTAATCAGCATGCCTAACTGACGCCATAGCTATTTGTTTGCAAAAACCCGCGTATGACAGTTCCTTTGGCGAGATTTACCTGCGGTGCCTTTTGCTCGTTGTTCTTTGTCAACAGCTCAAAACTTTCGTGAAATCTACGTAAAAATCTACAATCATCAAAAGCCCTCCACTATGGAACCCTCATTCATACTGAAAAATCAACCTTGACTTTGTTTTTCTGGAGTTTATTAATGCACGTAACATCAACTAAATCTTTTTTGCGCCATATTCCACTAACATTTACAGGGTGCACCCTTCCCAATTTAATCAGCAAAGAGAAACAAGTTATATTTTCCTAAAAAAAACAGCTATTGAAAAAATCCAATTGTCATGAACTGAAGATTTTCTTATTATTGAAAACTTAAACCAGGTTGCAAAAATAAGTTTGAACATTGAAAAGAAACAATGGTCATATATAAGTCCACACTTGTATTGAAGGACCAGGATAGGAACCTCAACAGACTTTTTGCGAAGCAAATTTTAAAGATCTAGAACTGGATGGGACAAAAATTTTATCCATTGCCCAAAATTTTCCCCTCTATTTTGTATGTATTAGTGGGTTCATATGGCATCAATTAATCAAGAAAGGTTACAAAATATGACTGGGAAGCTGCAAACCCTGCAGAATACTATGAACTTGTACAAATAGCCGCTGTACTTTACCAAACCTATAAAGTATAGCATTAAAACATTAACATTTTGACAGAAACCTCTGACATTGAGGGAAAAAATGTTACAATCGATGATTTTTTTGTCCCACCTCGCTGTAGATTCTCAACAGAAAACCACGTTGGTGGAAGTCTCTATCCCCATGTTGAGACCATAGCTCTTCATACAGTCGCTTTTGCTTTAGCAACAGACTTACTTTCTGAATAAGAGCACTTTATGTCAAGTATAACAAGAAATCAAGCGTGAGAAAGTCACGAGAAGTGAAATCAAACGAATGTTCTAGAACAAAACGGTCAAGCAAAACTTTTGCATAAAAAATTACCAATAATTACTCCAGACTTTGATCGGGAGCAATTAATTAGTTTCTGAAGCATAAAAATCTTAGCCAAAAACAATCCAGCGTGTCATAACATACAAAACTTCCAAATACCAACAGCCACAAATTCCTATAGAACGAATAAACAATAAAATCAAGCAAAATAGGTACCAGTCCACAATGAACCATCAAATGGAAACTCAACTAAAGCACGACTCGAATGACAAAGCGCTTCTAAAGACACCAAAGCACATTTCAAAAAATAACTACTCATTCGAAGAAAGAAATGCACTCCCCAAAGAACAAAATTACCACCCGTATCTCAGGAGAATGGTAGTAGCTACGAAAAAATACACGCATCAAATTTCTCAGGGATAATTACGGGCTAAAGAAAGCCTGAAACCAAAGGGGGCTGTAAAGAACGGAAAAAAAACCAGTCAACGAGATGAAAGCCAATTTTTTTCTAACTGCATCGAATTTCGCCAAACTATAGGCACCAAGCTGATCTGCAGTAAACGCAATCCTGAAGCAGCGAGAGAATCGCAAACTAAAAGATCCATGACATTGACAATTATAAACATTCTGAATTTCAATCTTTATAAAAACTGAATTCATAACTGCTATATTGAAAATCGCAAACTGCTGCCCACAAAAACTGGACTGTACCTCTCTAACGTAATAGTAAAGAAACTAATTGTAGATTTGATTTTAACTTGACAAAATTTCACAAACTGGATTTTAAACCCACGCATGATAGCATTTCTAAGCAAGGGAAAACAAGAAATCAGAAGAAAAACTTTTTGTGAGCCTTCTTAAGCTTCGAGATAGAGCTGTAACTGAACAATTATTTCCAGCTTGTGCTCATCAATACGTTCTCTAGCGAGACAAAGGAATTGCAGCTGACATAAATCTATGAATTCTCCACAAAACAAGGACTGAGAAGACTCTATTCTCTTTTAAACAGCGAAAGCTTTTTAATCAGTCTTTAATATATTTATACCATGAGTATAACTTTGACTCCGGCAACTTATATTTGTATTGCACCAATTGAACGTATAAGGCTATAAAAAGAGAACCTATCGTGCCTGCCTTAGAATGGTATTTTCATTTGTGCCGTAAGATATCCAGAAACAACTTTAGCAAAGTCGATGAAGAACCCAGAACTCCCATAGAAATTACGATTTATTCTCGCACTTATTTTTGAATTCAGAATCAATGGTACCCTCGTCCTTCGAAATCGTTGGCGCGAAATATAAGACCTATCGGGAAAATGCACAGTACGTCTTAGCAAATGACATATAATCTCACTTCTTATTTCTTGATATCACTTCGGATGACAAAGGCCGCGAGAGTATTGTAAAGAGACCATTGCAGATTCCTGAGTCATATTCATTCATTCGCGACTAATATCCAAAAAAAACAGTCGGTTAGCCATTTTTCTTAAATTACATTAGATTTGAGAAATTTTCAGTCAGAGCCTTGTTCGTGTTAGTGTTATCCCGGACACGACACAAGTGAACAACTTGAACAAATTCACAACTTTTTCGTCGTAATATGAGCCTAATGTTAGTATCAACACACATCTTACCTTCTCGCCTTTAAGGTCAGCGGGAAGTTTATCAGGTGTGCTAATGGACTGTATAGCCTGATCTTTCTGCTTGATATCTTTCTCCCAGGTTTGCAGATCACTCATGAAGTCAGCCAGTTCCGTCTGGTTATTGCGCAGATTTAACTGCATGTTCAGAAAATCTGTTGATGAAGTCATTTCAACCAAAGTAAACAAAATATCTAAAAAAACATAACGCCATTATCAAATCGAAGGTTTGGTTGTCATCATATTGAAGAAATCCCAAATTAAAAAGCCCTTCAGTTCGAATATTGGAAAGAGTGGTGAGTACATTGAAGTCAGGTGCAGATGAAGCAACGTAATGGACAAATTCATCCTAACGAGGTTTCAGATCAAAGCCGTTAATTGAGTAGTGTCATTCATTCAACAAAGAGCATATGTACACATTTTTTCAAATACTGACAGACAAACCCAGAACTGACTAAAGCATTAGTCCTCGGTATCGAAGTAAACAACAACACGGTCTCAGGATCACTGTAAAACCTTATTTCCAAGCAAACACTTCAAAGAGATGAAAATTGTAAAATTGCTGATTCATTTCGAAACCACCCTTACACTAGAGATTCCAATTTTTAAGGTAGAGAATCAAGGCATCTTCTATTTTTTTCCATCTCATACCGAACTCCGTACACAAGCACAGGGCAAGTATAAATCCAAGTCTACCTTTAATATCAGACCTCAATCAATACATTAAGTCAATGGATCATTATAGAATTGAACTTCCGTAACTTGTCCGCATGAAATGCCGAATTTCCTTACGCATTGCATTGACAGAGCTGCATAGCTGGTCGCAGTAAAAAGCATGAATCAGTACAAGAATCAGTAGTAAAAAGAATTTGGAGTTACACTCGCACAGTACTCTATACAGGAGTTGGAATTCGGTACGGGTGAACATATTCGGATAATATCAGAGCGAAAGGAAAGACCACGGATCTGGAAGAGAAATGAATATGATAAGCGTCAGGTAAGAACATTTTTGGATGAATGCAGAACAGTCTACTGAGTGTATACTTTTCTGATTTAGTGGTCAAAACATTTATCTCAAAACTATTCACATTTTACTAAGGGCATCTTCAGTGGATACATAAACTTGGAAACTTGACAACTAATTACCTCTCGCTAATTAATTTGAGTTAAAAACAGAACGTCAACCTAAATAGCTGAGAAAAAACTGACCAGCTAGTTGCTCCGACTACATTTAGATGGAAAAGCAACTATACACTCAAAGGATAATTTTCACCCAGTCAATTTCGGCCACTCGATATGATTTACATAGCGAGAGATGACGCGTAACTTTAGAAAGCCCGACCATCGTAGTGTTTACATTGATCTTGTGTTCAAATTTCGTCCTTCTCTGACTTATAGAGCTTTATCGAACTGATTTTCATTATTTTTGATCACATTTTTGGTCTGAAAGTAGCCTACTTGCCTAATATATGATAAATTGATCATAACTACACCCACTTTCTCAATTTTAACAAACCATAGGACGCTAAAATTGATTCCAGATTTTTTCGTCAAAAATGGACACTGATTTTACAATAATTTGGCTTTGTTGATAACAACTATAGATCTAAATGGGGTGTTTACAGAAATTAGTCAGTTTCTTAGTTCTGTTGAATTATCCTACAAATCGAGGAGCAGTTACGGATTACATTTGTTCTCACATTCTCGAGATGTCCCCATCTTCAGAAAATTATAAATTTGAGCACCGAGGGCAGTTAAGGCGATCTGATGTTTCTTTAATTTGTCAGCCATTGACAAAACACATGTACAAGTTCACGCGGCATCTGTATGAAAATTGAATTTGTTGAGCACTATCGACAGGAAGCGACAAAAAAGTGCATTTTTTCGAAAGGGAATAATAAATGTAGGTGTCAAAAAATGCCTCCAACAACAACAAAAGTATTATTTACATCCAACCAGTCCTTAATGAGCATAGGTTACAAGTAGAAAACAACAACGGCAAAATTAGAAAAATACGTTAAATTTTTTGAAGAAAAACTTCCACAACGGAAATCTTTAAATAAGTAAGTTTATTCACACTTCCATATGAAGGCGTTAACACCTGTCATTATACAGAATATGTTCAAAAACAAAGGACAAATACAGACGAAAACAAAAATTCAATTAAATTTAGCGACAAAACGGTCTCGCAGCCGTTTTAACCATATTCTATTCACTTAAAGAAGTAATCAATTGCACCTTCTTTGGTCACCACCCAAAAATAATGCGATACGTGTCCTCTGACTAACGACACTAGGTAACAAGTAGATGAAACAAAAAGAAAGTACGAGGTGAAAAAATTCATTTGTAATTTTCGAAAACAATCAAATTCAAAGCCAAAAAATTTAGCTATCGAAATGGTTTAATAGGTTCATTAAATTCCAAAGAAAGCCATCGAGATCTGTCAATATTCAGAATATGTCATAGGTCTACAAAAAGAACGACAAACAAAAATTAAAAATTTAATCAAATTTTTGCGGAAAACCGGTGTCCAAGTCATGAAAAAAATATAAAAAAGCACTAAAAACATGAGATATGTTCAATTTTGCTTTTCCGCAATACAAATAATTTGATATGTGACCTGTAATTAATGAGATTAGGTAACAAGTAAACAAAAACAGCAAAGTGCAAAGTTCAAAAATACGTCTATACTTTTTTTTTACAAAACCCTTGATTTCAGGGTCACGAAAAACATTATCTTTCAACTGAACACAGTAAAGGGTTCCTTTTGCCAATCACAGGAAGCCAATAAGACCTGCAATTATCCAAAATTATTCATACGACTACACAAAGAACAACAAATAGAGAAAAAATTCTATCAAATTCTTGCAGAAGATGGTGTCGATGCCGCAAAAACCATAATCTGTTCAAAGGAAAAATTGAAGTTCCATTTCTTTTTTTTCACGCGAATAAGCTGATATCTGACCTGACAATCATGTGACACGACGAAACGAACCTAAAAGATTTGAAAAAGCCCAGAATTCCTTTATTGTAAAAACTCGTAGTAACAAACTGGGAAAACTAATAGTTAAAACGTACAAACGTAATAAATACTAAATTCTGATCCATTAAAAAGCTGATGCAACTTGCCTTTGATTACCTGGAGCTACAAGTTAAACAAAAAAAGAAATGGCAAAGCCCAATAACCAATCGTTTTTTTGAAAGCAAGTATTTCAAAAAGTCAAAACGGTCATAGGCTTAAACCGACCAACTCCTTAGGAAGCCATTGAATCTGTCATTCGTAAGAAATGATCTGTTCTGTATTCAACATTAAAAAAATCAAAAAAAAACGCATAATTATATTCAAAGACAGCGACTGATTACAATCCGAATTATTTTTGGACTGTAAAAAACAACGATTAGACTAAAACCAGCCTCGCAATTTCTTTTCCCCGCAAGGAACACGTAATTGTTTCGCGCATCATCGATATGAATAATTTGACAAAAAAAATCAACATCAAAAATAAAAGATGATTTTTGAATAACTATCGAGATAAACTAGCAAAAAAAACGACAACATTTTAATTTAAGAACACTCTCAAATAAGCGCAAGTAAAACTAGTCTTCTTTGGAGGTAACGCAGATTTATAGGTGTCAGCAGTTTATAGGTGTGTTAACCCTCTCAAATTTCAGCAAAGCGGCTTAGACAACCTTATTTTGTGTCATTTTTGATGAAAAAAAATTAGGCTAAAAAATTGGATTCAACAGTTCACCAATACTCTTCTACCTTTAGAGGTAAAACCAACAACACTATCGCTAAGAACGTAAACATCTTTTCAGCAAACATCGACATACTTTTCGAAAATCAGTCAAATTTTAAACCTCGACATCGACAACTCTGTGGAAAAAACGAAACTAGAAAAATCTTTTTAATTCTACATTCTACGCTGGACGGGCTTTCTAATGACACGACTCACAACTCTCAACGATGAATATTTCGATCGGCCAAAATTGACTGTACAAAAAAACCGTTTGAGTATATAGTTCCTCCCACACTTAAGTGGGTCGAGTGTGTCGGAACAACAAGAGTTAATGAAACAAAAGGTAAAATGAGAATAACCACTCGCATTGATCCTTAGTCACTCAACATAATCATTGACACCTACTGGAAAAACCTCCATGTACGCTGCATTGTAATAGCGGGAATAGGAGCACGGCAGAGAACTCGAGAAAAAATTACGCTCTGCATCGGAAAAAAACCTTAACTTCTCTTTGATTCCACAGAAACTCACAATTTTTATCTAAAAGCATAAAACATGAGGTAAGTCACGCAATTGACTTAGAAGTACAACAAATGACGCCACGCACACAAATTTTAAGGGGGGGGTCAAGCGATGGGGGGGGGGTCAAGCAATGGGCGTGGGGGAAGGTTTGGGAGGGCTGGACGAGACGGGGTCCAAATCGCATGGGGAGTATTGGGAGGGGGCAGATGGGGGTGTGTTGGAGGGTAACTGAGGGGTCTCAATCTTTTAAGATTAAGAACCGCCGTGCACATACTTAGGGTGAATCACATACTTAGAAAGGCGTAAGTCAGGGCTCGCGCTGCTCAGCCACTTAATGCCCTCCGCGCTTTGCCCGTTGATTTCGTTTTTGAGGACGATAAGGTAAAAGGGAAAGACAAATAATCGGTCGCGCGAAAAATAGCATTAAAAAGAGACCACAGAACTAATATAATTGCTACAAACTTCGTTTGAGAGCAATTAAACGATCATTGTTTCGATCAGTAAATCTTGACTTTTTAATCGTAGACAGAAATGTCTATTTTTGGACTCTAACAGTCAACTAAATGAAAACAGTTTACAAAAGATGTGATTTAATTCAAATGACTAATCAATTTGATTATTACATTATTGAACAAATGAAAAAAAATCTAGAAACAAAGAATAGAGAGCAAGTTAGAATAGTTTCGAATAGGCAAATAAATAGATCACAATGTAACAATCATTTCGATATTATTCACTAAAACAGCACGTCTTACAGTGGACCGTTTCTCTAGACCCAATGAACACATTTTTTTCCCAAGCTCCGCGGCTATTAACTAGTTGCAATTTAGGTATGGACCAGAGTTTAAATTGTTTGTAAAATTCAGCAATGATGTGTGAGCAAGAGCCAAGCTTGTAGGATCAGACGCATTAACTGTGATCGCACTCAAGCAAACTTTTCAAGAGAGCTATTAGCGGGCTCCCTCCCCGGCTGATCCAAAAATTTCCCTGATGCGCACAATCTAATACCTTCTTGCATTGCCAATAAATTAAAAGTTCGAATAACCAATTAAATTAAAAATTCGAATAGCCAATTAAAAGTGCCAATAAATTAAAAGTTCGAATAACCAATTAACATGCAAGACTATCATCATTTATAATTTATCAGTTAAAGTGTAAAATTTTCATTTACATATAGTCCTATTCTACCCAGGTCTGAATTCCGGGGAGGGGCTCCTATTTCTTTTCCGGAAGGGGTTCCTAATTCTTTTCAATGGAAAATTGGGTTCAGCGGAACATCGAAGCGCGTCAATTGCGAAGCAGTGTGATAGCGGAATAAGAAGAAAGTGGAGAAAAAGAAAATGAGTATTGAGAACAGCAATGAAATAGATGAGCTAAACAAAAGAAAGATAGAGACACAAACACCTGGTGAATGTAAAGGAACTTAATGTAGCACTGGTTGGTTTAAAGATAGTATTATACATTATAGTAGTAGCACTAGTAGCAGTACAGAGCATTTACACTATTAGATGAGTTCATTTGATAATTGACAGATAGATTGATAACTAATGATATGACGAAGGCAATTGCAATGTGGTTGGTGGTGGTGGTGGTGAAGGATTAGAAATAACAAAGTTCGAAAATGATATCACCTCACAAATGACAGAAAAGAGAGCGACAAAAAATTTTAAGGGTAAAAGCTATCGAAAAGCAATTTAATTCACTTCGCCGAATGAGACAAAATGGAAGAGGCAATCGATAGCATAAAGTTGATCGACTTTTCAGGAAACTATGAAATATTGTAAAGGAAGTTGACATAAAAAGGGTCAACTTAACATCATTACACAGAATCCGGCATATGATTAAATAATTAAATTGCTCAAATTCGACAGCTGATTAGCCAATAAAAATTTTATGGAGCGAACGGTAATAGCCAGAATAATAGTTGAACACAAAAAGTCAGATACTTTGCATTCTTTGCGAAGTCTCCATGTAATACAATTGGCTGCATAGCGTATTGAAAATATAACCGACTACCATCGGGCAAATTTATTTCAAACGACCAACAAGCGTTAACCCACTTAATGTCCTACGGGCTTCACCTGTTCATCCCGTTTTTGAGGACAAAAAATTAAAGTGTCAGAAAAAAACGCTTAAAAAAGACAGCACAACTTAACTGTGTTCGAGAGCAATTAGAGATTTTAACGGACACGGGAATTAATTGGACTGATGAGCACGTAAGCGAACGTAAAAAGCCGCAAATGATTGCTCAAAGGCTGGCACAAAATCAAACCAATAAGTTTAAGCTAATGACTAAAAAATCAAAATTATTTGAGTGAGCTGCACAAGCCTCATCGCCACTTTTACGAGGCAGCAAAACAGCAATCAAAACAGCTTAAGATAGAGGTCTCTTAACCTTGCTGTTTGATATTTATTAGGAGGAACGATTCAGCAATTAGAACTTTTTCTTACAGTAACTTAGTTTTTAGCTCTGAATATTTAATTAATTTTCGCAGTAACTATCCGTTGATTCGTTATAGCAAAATAATCTGAGTCTTGTATCCTGCCACCATTTTTTGCCCAGGAATTTATAGTTGCCACGATGGGATAATTCCCATTCCGACAGACAGTGCTAGTCAAATCATTTGCTGGGCATATAATGGACAAAATAAGCGATATTATTCATTGCCATTCGAGCGGCAAAATCCATCGTAGCAGCTCATTAAACTTACCCAGATGGCTTTCTCAAGGCGGAGTTATTTCTTCATTCTATTTTAGAAATTAGCTACTTACTATCGCACGACCAGTTACGAATTAAATCAAGTATGAATAATCATAAACCGACTAATGTCGGAAGAATTGATCTCGAGCGACAGGCGAGGCAATTTAATTCAGGAGCTGTAGCCTAGATAAAATTTTCATGAGCGCAAAAATAGTTAACCACGCCGGGATTGGAACCATTGACCTCCCGCTCTCTATCCAGAAGCACTGCCCATTCTGCTATCAGGCCCTTCTTGTTGCTCTGCTGCAATCAATTTTATTTTAGCAACAAGCTTTACTTCAGAGTGAGAGCAATAGAGATCACTCAAAAATGAAGAACAAAAGCGTGAAAAAGTCACTTGAGAAGTCAAAGAATATTCTAGAGGAAAAGCGCAAAAACTGTCAAGCGAAAAATTTGCATAACAATCCTAACACGTTTACAATTGTTGCTATGAGCAATTAATACGTTTACATAATAATTTTATATGATTTTACTTCTGTACAGATGGTACCTTATAAAATATCTTCAAAAACTGCAACATCTAAAACCGCTTTTAAAAAGAGGCAAGCAGTCGACGCGAGGTATGGAATAAAAACAAACTAACTAACGTCGGATGAATTGCTCTCATACGATAGGCTGGGGCAATTTAATTCGAGGGACTGTAGCTTAGAAATCTTTAATGGGTAAACCTCCGACCCCACATGGGTTCGAACCTAGACCTCCCGGATAACCGTCAACCTTCTTAGCCGCTAAACTACAACGCCTTTGATTCGCAATTGTTTAATATTAACAATAATTTTCATTTCAGAAAAGAGGCAACTTAGACCGCTCAAAAATGAAAACTCAAGTGTTCTAGAACAAAAAAAAAGCGCAAAAACGGTCAAGCTAAAATTTTGCATTAAAAATTAAAAAACCAAGACTATAGCAATAAAGCTTTCCTCGGCTATACTCCATTTTGAAAAGTCAACGGGAATATGGAAAAAAGATTAAACAATTCTGCATGCCGAACTCAGATGCTAAGATTGGGACCAATAACAATTTATTCAGTGAGCGATTAGCAAGAAAAATGAAGTCTGCCATCTAAGTAAAATTCAAATACAAAATGCACGTCAAATGATAGGTTAAGAAACACATCAGCTCCATCAAAGTAATTCTCAAATTGAAGTATTATCATTGAAGCATAAAAGAACTCGCAACAAAATAATCCACTTTATAGAGACTACCAGAGCCATAATTTACAAGTTTCAGAAATTCATGGCAAAACAAAAGTTTGGGATATATGGAGGGAAAAATTAAGAAATCAGAAAAATCCCATAGCCAATGAAATAGATTAAGCTAAATTTTCCAAAGACATTCAGTTTCCATTTAGCTAAGTTGCGCGAGTATTGAAATACACGCTCTAAGCAATTTGAAAAAGTCAACAAAAATAACTATTTCATACATAACACTCTTCATTATCTTCTTGTTCCTCATATCTCCTCGAAGAAACTGCAGCACCATTTTTTGACCTTTGACCTCTACTGACCGTGTTACTTCCATAAACTGCTCCAATCATTGGACTTTGGTGACTTTGTGAAGCAGGGCCAGTAATAAAATCTTGACGACGCAAAAACATGTTCAAGTTCTGTTCATACCTCTGACGTGCATTCGCAGCTGCTGACTGTGCATTTTGGTGTTGAGATGATTTCACACTGCCTGAATTTCTACTCCGTGAACTACTGTTAATGTCATCATTGCGTTGGCTAATTGCAGCACCACTTTTGACAGTTGATGAATCAATGGGTTGTATTGATGAAAGGTTTGGTATGGGAAAAGCTCTCGATGACTGCGGTTGGGGCGAACCTTGTGCCTGTTCGAACTCTATATCTGTACCAGGAAAATTTTTCCTCAGTGGGGCATTCATAGGAGGCGGTCGCGACAATTGATAATGGCTTTCAGTATTGAGTTTAGAAGTGTTAGCAATTCCGTTTTTAAAGTTACTTCTAACTGGGTCAAATCGGTTGTTAAACGGTGGATTAGTGGTGTAAGTAGTGGCATTGTTGTGTTGATATGTTGGTGGTGAAGCAAATTGGCCATTATGGCCTCTGATAGCAAGAGATTCAAAATCCATGGATTGTTGGTATGAGTCTGTATCCATGGCCAGTTCTGATGAATGCCGCCGATGGTGTTGGCCACTTGAGTTTCCCATGAGGTTGGCGTTGGAGTTTTTAGTTTTTTCCTTCTTTGACGAGCTCTTGTTCGATCCTTGCGATGTTCCGCTCAAAAATGTTTGCTCATGTCCACTGCTTCCATTTTCGTCCACTAAATTTTCGGAGCTCCTGAAGCTTCGCAATCCGTTTAAGAACTTTTTGGCCATCGAAGTTCCCGATTTTTGGCTATTATGTTTGACAGATGATTCAATATCATCAGCTTCCGATTCTTTAGACGATTCCAAGTCCGTCAAATTTGTACTCGATTTGAACAGCTTACTTGTCAAACCAGATCCCATGGATTTACTTTTTGGGATTTTTCCAATCCCAGAAAGTTCTGGAGACCGTCTAGGATCCCAGTTAGAGTTGACATTGGGCATGGGTGGCCTTCGATATGTGAATTCGTAGAAAGCGTGGTCCGGATGTTTCAAAGTGTGATCTGGTTGGTAGTCGCTGTTGTTGACCGGCTTCGTCATCAGGTGACCGTCTTCACTTTGGAAGTGTTGCGTGTCCAAGTCGTGTTTAATTTCCGGAATGTATGGAGATACTGAACGTCTGAAAACATAAGTATTAAACTCGGTTAATAGTCTTCTATTAAAAACAAAACAAATCGGTGGTGATAGTCTTGTTTTTTTTTCAATGAGAACTTGAAGAAAATCGTTGATATTGAAAGCTCGAAGCGCGTATGGAAAGAGTTTCAATCAATACATTTATTTCGATCATTACTCGCAATCATAAAAACAGCTGCTATATGTCAGTATTTGTGCTCGGAATTATGTTCAGGGCATTTACAGCAAAACAAACAATAGGAACAGTTATTCAAATGCATACCTGAGATCCTCGAAAGGAAGATCAGCCAAGAAAGGATGACCTTTCAGCTCCTGCACAGAGCGAGAGCCCAGTCTGTTTCGCTGATCTTTGCAAATGTGCTGGATGAAATCAATACAGTTGGGTGAAATTGGCACAAGATCACGCGGTATACGGAGATACTTCTTCCAATTAAGCACCTAAACAAAATCGAAGTCTTAAAATCATGTCATAGCAGTTCTGGTGGGGATACGTATACTAGAGACCAATAAAGCTAAGAGCACGGAACAGACGTATAGGACTTAACTTCCCCGGTCTTTAGTGATTTACATTGTTTCTGAAAACGAGAACTCAAATCACTCAAGCGAGCGCAAAGTATTCTAAAGCCAATGATGAAAAATCAATAAAACAAAAAATTGAATAGACAAGACTTTTGAGAACAATTAAACAGCTGTCAAAAATTTTGCGCAACGCTCCCAGAGCACATGAACTACTAATTCACTTTTGAATTTAAAGCTTTAAATGAAACTAGCCTAGACAAGTCAAAAGTATTTCATGCAAAACGTCGAAAAAGCGGAAACCCAATTCGAAGAATAGAACAAATTGAAACAACACTATTTTACTCCTTAAGGGAACAGCCTTCGTTACTTAATATATACAAAGACGTCCGCGAAAGTTAACAGAACACTGCAAAAAAAAAACAAAACAAATTTACTTCATTTCCCACTTTTAGAAAATTAGGGTTATTGATATTTTTATTTTCAACATCAACAGCGAAATACTTCTACTTAGCGGGCGTTTGGACAGCAAACAATAACTTTGTAGAAAAAAACTGAGAAACAAAGTACAAGAACAAAAAAACATTTGAAAAAAAATCACTTTCTACGATGTCATTGAAAATAATTGCAATTCAAGTCATCGAAACATCAAATCTTGAACTCTTCAAAATCTATCAAACACCGAAATATTTATGACGAGAAAGCATACACAAATTTTAATGAAAACAATTGAGCGATCACGCGATAAAAGTAGCAACAAATGAAGGCAATAATTTTTAAAAGTAGCAATAAAATGAAGGCAATAAGTTTTTTGCTAATACTTTTACAATAAAAGTATTAGCAATGAACTTAGCCTTTTATTGAATTCAATTATGCCTAATTATGGACCAAGGAGACCGATCATTAATGAGTAAGGGACAACAACAAAAAACAATTACAAAACGGGCAAAATCCGAAAATTCAATTATTTTCAAAAACAAGTCATGTTCAAGTCGTCATAACTCTTACCTAAGAAATCGAACAATTAAATAGATTCAATCAAGATTCACTAGAAAGCAAGACTAAGTGACGGTAAAACAAACATACCCGGTAGATTGCCAGAAAATAGCTGCTGTTGATTCCCATAACCAAGATAGGGATTGAACGAGAAAAGACTAATGAAAATAATTTTTCTACAAACAATTTTAAAGTGCGAACTATTTTGATGTATTTTAATGTAATTTTGGAGCTGAGTATATTCCTGTTTCGTATTGAGACAAGACAGGGGTTAGAATCAATACCAAACATACCCGGCAGATTGCCAGAAAATAGCCGCCGTTGATTCCAATAAGCATGATTGGGATTGAAAGAATAGAAGATATTGAAAAAAAAAGTTTTGTACAAAAAAATTTTTTAAAACCGATTTATTTTGATGGCATTTCGTAGTTGAACATAACGAACTTCTGTTTCTTAGAGAGAGGCTACAGGGGCTAATACCAATACCAATAAGCATTAGAGATGGCAACTAAGACTTATAGGAACGACGTTCAAATAGCGGGCATCTAAAATTGGGCTTTATGGGTTTATACCGTTTCTACTTCTGACTTCAATTTTTTATACTGACTCTGTTCATTTTGAATTGCTTTGCTGAGCAACTGATGTTCAAAATCAATTTTAGCAGAATGAGAGAAGAGAGAAACTAGCCTAGAGAAGTCAAAAAGATATCACGCAAAATGTTGAAAAAGCGGCAAAATGAGGTAAAGCGAAACATTTTTTTATTCGACGAAGTAAAAACAAATAGGAGCGCTATAATAGCCGGCTGAGAAGATGAGGGCGGCTATTAATAAGCATTAGAGATGGTAACTAAGAACAAAGTTCGAGTAATGGGCATCTAAAATTGGGCTTTATGGGTTTATCCCGTTTCTATTATTGATTTCGTTTCTGACATTGACTCTGCTCACGTATTTCATTACACAGCCGAGTACCTTTGGCTTCAAAATATTTTTAATCCACCTTAAATTTGAAAACGTAAAGTCATTTTGTTGAGTGAGGTAAGCGATGACTCATCAACTTAAACTTACCGGGCAGATTGTCGGAAAATAGCCGCCGTTGATTCCCATAACAACGAATGGGATTGAAAGAGAAAATAATGAAAATGATTTTGTACAAAAAATTTGAAAAACGAACTATTTTGATGTTATTTTGTAAATGAACATACTCCTGTTTCATAGTAAGACGATACATGTTATAAGAACAAAGTTCGAGTAACGGGCATCTAAAATTGGGCTTAATGGGTAAACTTAAAAAATATTAGCCGACGAAGTAAACAAACATAGCCGGATAAGTCTGACGTACAATTCGGATAATTTTCATTGACTACATAAAAGACTAGACCTTGAACGGAATATGAGTGAATTGGGAAAACCATATCAAAAGAATCCGAAAAAAAAACAGAGAATCAGAGTTAAAATGCCGCATGTGAACGAAAAACCACTAGCGGGAAAGAAAAATTTGTTTCACACACAAAAAACAAGGCCTAGAATGAACTATGAATGGATTGGGAAAACCATTAAGAAAAAAAATTAATAAAAAAACGAAAAAACAGCTAAAATCAAAGTAAAATTATCGCATGGAAACAAAAAACCACTAGCGACTTTTGTTCAAACACCGTTTTCTCACTTTACTTAGAGTGAAAATTTCCACTTCCTGTTTCGGCATGACCAAAATCACTACTCCAATTTGACTTCAAAAATCATGAAAATGTGTGAACAGATCTTGAAAAAAAGACAGCACCTCAATACAATTCAAACTCTTCGAATTGTAAAAAAAAATAGGAGCGCTATAATAGCCGACTGAGAAGCTGAGAGGGCTATTGACAAGGACAATTAGAAGCACAAAAAATCACTAACAATTTTTGAAAAAAATCTCGTGTTAAAAGCCTTTAAAACCGTCACCTTTGAATAGAAATAATAGACTATCACAAAAATGCCTATGTAGAGGATCAATGAGATCCATCACTAAAGAGGCTAACTGTCAGAATCACAAAATAAGGACAAAACGGCAAAGAAAATCAAGGTTTCTTGAACGCAGGCAGTGTCAAAGTCGTCAAAACAGTTTTGTGCGAATATAATATTGAAACACCTTAAATATATCAAACTGTGAATCATCAGAGAGCGACTTCGAGCCTGCCTATACTGAGGCTAAGGAACAACAATAAAAAAGCAGAAGATAACACAAAAAAGCGTCAATTTTTGTCATATTCATTAAAACCGTACGGATTCCAGTCAACCGTATAAATCAGTTTAAAAAATCAAAAATTCCACAATAGAGAACCATTGAGACCTATGATTAACAAGACTAATCAACAAAACAAAAACTACAAAAACAGTCAAACCCCAAAAAAAACCAACTTACATTTCATGAAGACAGATAGCGTCCAAGTCATAAAAAACCATTAGTTGCTTTCTGATGGCCATAAATAGCTGCAATTATGCACTATTAGAACACACGTCTTGCTTCTTAATACTATTCGAAGAGAAGGTGCTGAGAAAAACAAAGGTAAATTGGCGCACGTGAAAAAATTCGATATCAAAACACAAGAATGTTTTAACACCATTTTCTTAATTAACTTTAAAAGTAGTTTCAAAAGGTCACGCCTTAAAACTAGTCATTTTTCGCTCTTCTGGCTACTCCAGCATCAATAAAATTACTACTCCAGCGTGATTTAAATCATTACTCAATTATGACTACTTATTGAAAAAAAAGGTCAAAAAAGATGAGAATAAAAAGGTCAACGGATTTTTAAACATAGCCAGAAGAATCCAGGAAACAGCTCGAATCAGAAAATTTACCACACAAACTGAGATAAAGAATGTTGTAAAAACTTATCAATTTGAAACAAAACAGGAAAAAAAAACCAAAGTATCTGACCAGAAAAGCTAATTAATCATATCTTTGTAAGTTGCGAGTCCAAATCAAATTTAGGCAAAAGACCATGCGACACGGTTAGGTTTCATTAAATAAAGGACTACAAATTGACACAAAAACCAACAAAAACATTTCAGGTAGAGAAAACAACGGCATGGGAAAGTAAACGCTAAGATGGTATCTCACATACTTATGGTCAAGAAAACACCAGCCCAACACTTTGAATTAAATTAAGCAGCAATAAAAATTCAGAACTAAAAAAAATAAAGATTTGTTTAAACTATTCCATTGAGAAGTTCCCTGTCTAGCTTTCAGTTTCAACTTTTAAAGCAAAATCTCTAAAATAGCGTTAAATTAATGATTGAACAAGAAAATTCGTCAAAATTGCTTAATTGATCTATCATTTTTTAAAGCAACTCTTCAAAACGAAAATCAAGTCAATCAAAAGGCAGCCAACAAAACAACTAATTTGAACCAAGGACCTCCCCCAAAAAATGCTATAAGATTTTGAAGAAGAACACAAAAATCAATTAAAAACAGCAACAAAAAAACAAGAAAAAGGTAATGAACTTTTTTAATAATAACCGGGAACATATAGCCAAAAATGTCACTTAAATAGAGCAAAAAGAGTATTGAAACACTTCTCATTTACTAGCGAAATGATAATAGGCTAAAAACTTATCTAAGAAAAAAAATAAAACGAAAAACTGCAAAAAAAAAGAGATTAGAATTTCTCAGTTCTTGTTCATGCTACTTAAAAAGCAATTTATAACAGCAAAACAGCTATCAGAAAGTATCTAAAAACTCCTTAAGTTATAGGCGTCCACTCAAATCAGTAGCAGTAAACTAAAAAATACCGGAAGATAGCCGCCGTTGACGCGCTTGAAGCACATCCGGATTGAAACAGAAAACGAAAGAAGTTTTTAAAATTAGGGAGATCAAAAAGAGAACGCATAAAAAATAGCCGTTGAGAGGCTGACGGCGACTATTATATAAACCAGTAGGCTAAAAAGCGCTAAAATTCGCCTAGAAAGCAGCAGAATAGATGGCAAACCTACAAATTTGCCTAAAGATCACATTAATTGGAGAAGTCTTTTTTAAATCAGTTTTATTGGAGTAAATTTCGAAGCAGGAAATGAAACTGAAGAGTGGAGCGAAAAGATGGGTTTCAACTACAAATCACTATCAAAAGATTCCTAGAAATAATACATTATCGTAATCAAATTTCCGAACAAAAAACGCCACAAAACTGCTTTTAAAAGGTGCACACGAATAAAAATTTAGCTCGCTTATTTTTTACACCTCGATTTGTTCGCTGTCGAAAACAGCGCTATGAAAAAAATCCATCCTTTCTCTCCACTCTTCAGTTTTGTTCAGCGCCCAAACCACTCAAAATTGTTTTACGCGTTTCATTTCCTGCTTCGAAATTTACTCCAATAAAAGTGATTGAAAAAAGACTTCTCCAATACTCCTCTTCGAGTCGTAAAAAAAGACAGCACACCAATACAATTCAAATTCTTTGAATTGTTAAAAAAAGGAGCGCAATAATAGCCTGCTGAAAATATGAGGGCGTCTAATAAAAAGGAAAAATCCAAAAAGACGAAAATCTGTCTCGGAACTGAAAATCAGCTTACATTGAAAAAATGGACACTTCAGAAGAAAAATCTTTTATTACAATAATATAGATACGATCACTAAAACGTCTATTGACTAGAACCGCAAAAAATAATTCCTGAAAAATTTGAAACTTACCCTGTATTGCGTGTCAGCTGGCGTCTCAGCACAGAAAGGTGGTCTTCCTAGCACCATCTCATACAGAATCACACCGACACTCCACCAGTCGCAGCTCTTATCATAGGGCACTTTCATCAACAACTCAGGTGCTATGTAGTTGGGAGTCCCCACCAAAGAGTGCGCCAGACAGCGATGCCGTTGAAGCCTCTTATATCTAGTGCACAGATAGACCGCATACCTCTGGAGCAGTCTTTAGCTTACACAAGTTGTAAAATTCACTCATACAAAACCTTCATCTTCTCTCGACGATGATGCTAAATTATAGCCCGCGTTGCCGGATAATCGCCGCGAAATAGTGTTGAGACGCAGAAGTTAAAAAGACCACCAGGATCAGAGCCAAAAAATGACATTCCGATTTGAATTTCATCCTAGTTTTCAAATCAAATGTCAAACAGAACGTTTTAAGCAATATAGCATTATAACTAAATAGCTTGAGTGATCTCTATTAAATTTCAATTAGATTTCATATTGTCAATTTAGATTTAACTGTGAGTGCAAAAGAGTTTTTTGTTTATCGAGGTAAATAATGCGCGCTCACAAATTTTATCACATGATTACTATGAAAAACGCAGGATACAAAAATAACACAAAACAACCAGAAAACTTTGAATTAAAATAAAAAATAAATCAAATCCTAAACAGCTACTTTCAACAGAGAACATGGTATATCATTTGTTTAACTAATTCCTTCTGTATGGTAGACGATCAGAAAAGACGAGAAAAACTGAGGTAACATAGCCGGCAAATTGCCCGACAAAAGCCGCGAAATACTGATGATGCCCTCTAGTTTGAAAGGATGACCAAGACTAAATTGACAAAACTGCGGCTCAGGAAAGCCCGATTCAAATCATCCTTGTTCTCATATCAAATTTCAGACACTAATGTCTCTCAAGTACCAACATAGCCAGTAAATTGTCAGAAAATAGCCTCCATTGAACCTCTTGACGCAAATCGGGATTTAAACAAAGGAAAAAAGAATAGATAGAAATTGAGAATTTTAGTCAAAAAGTGTTCAAAAGTGTCACAACAAAACAACATAGCCAGCAGATTGCCAGAATATAGCCGCCGTTGACGCGCTTGAAGCACATCGGGATTGCAACATAAAAAGAAAAAAGAAGAGATTGATATTGAAAAAAAAATCCTAAGCTTTCTTATGCATTCCTAAGTCTCAAAAAATGTTCTAATTCAGTGTGCAGATTCTAAACCTATACTTACTTCAGCTTCCAAACTTAAGGGTATTCAGCGTAATACTAATATCAGCAAGAAATCGCTCTAATGAACTTTGATAACCTAATGCCCTATGACTTAATGACCGGGCATTTTTCCGTTCTCTTTCGATTTTGATCTCTTGACCTTGACTGTATTCACAGCATTGCCTAATTGAATGCTTGAAAGAATTTAAAATCCAATTAGGTGAAACAGTGAGTGAAGTAAGCCAGAGGTCAAATGTGAAAATCGTGACTTATGTAAAACGAAAAACGTGATCAATAGGTAAAGCGAATTCAAAAAAAGGAGAGCGCCTAAATAATAGCCACTTGATAGGCTGACGGTTGCTATTAATAAAACGACTAACGTCGGAAAAATTCCTCTCAAACTATCAGCAAGCGGTTGGCGCGCGTGCGTGGGGCGGTAAACTTGAAGATTAAGAACCGCCCTTGACACCATGGAATTGTCTCCTTAAAAAGTTTAATGAATAACATAAGTAGAGATTAGTAAGGCGTAAGGTTCTAAGAGAGCTGCTCAGCCACCTATTGTCCTCAATGATTTACCTGTTCATCCTTTTTGAGGACAAAAAGTTACAGATCAGGTGAAAATCGGTCAGATAAAAATCGTTCGAGCAAAAATCGCAAAAAGACCACAACACTAATATAATTACTACAAACTTCTTTTGAGAACAATTAAAAACAACTGAACTTTATTATTTTGCAATCCAGGTTCACTAAAATTTCATAGCAATTCTCCTGTCAAAAAAAAAGAAAAAACAATTTAAATATCAAGACATTTCAATCTTCTGCCAAAATTTCAAAACATTGCTAAAAAGCAATTAAGAAACAAGTTCTAAGTAAATCTTAGAAGCCTTAGATTCAAAGCAAAATGGAAGGAACAATAAAATAAAACACCGCAAAATCTTATTAATTCAAGTAAAAATTAAAAACATCGCGTCTAAAATAGAGTAATTGAAAAGTGACAATAAGCAACAGGGGTCATATGTACGGATTACAAAACACTCCACTCAAAGATTGAAAATTAAAGAAATTACGAAGTGAATCGATTTTGCACCTAAAACTCTCAAATCATGCTCCCCAAATTATTTAATATCAGTTTCAGGTTATGTAATAAAGATGCAGCGTGAATCAAAATAGCTTCTACACAAAAGAAGCAAAAATTGGAGCCAAATAAAAACGGCTGAAAACGATTATCTATATGCGCTATTTTCTCAAAAACACAAACCAAAGACAAAGATTCTTTCCCTCTATGCAGCGCATGATCAATAAAATCCCTCGCTCAGAAAAAAATAGTTCATATGGCAATTTCACTCACTATTGCCTTCGGGTCAAAACACAGCCTGCACAAATAGTACTTCCGATAAAAAACAAACCGACTAACGTCGGAAAAATTGCTCTCGAATGACAAGCTGCGCAATTTAATTCAGGGGCTGTAGCCTGGATAAACTTTTCGTTATGAGTGCGAAAACATCAGCCGAAGGTAGGATTCGAATCCCGACCTCCTGAATCCGATTCCGTCGCTTCGACAGTTATTCACCACTCGGTTAACAAGGCCTTATCAACAACTCTTCAACAATCAGTTTTGTTTAAACAGCAAACTTTATTCGGAGAGCAATTCAAAATCACTCAAAAATTAAGAAATGCGTTAAAAAGTCACTTGAGAAGTCAAAGATTATTCTAGCAGAAAAGCGCAAAACGTTCCAGAGAAAAACTCGCAGAAAAGACGACACACACGTTAACAATAATTGCTTCTCATTCGAGAGCAAATAAATAACATAGCCGGCAGATTGCCGGAAAATATCCGCCTCTGACGCGCTTGATGTACATCGGGATTGAAACCGAAAAAGAAAAGGATTTTGACCGAATTTTTTCTTTTTTTCAGTGTCAAAAGTGCTCTAATTTGCCGTGCAGATTCAGTTAGATTCTAAACCTATACTTCAGCTTCCAAACTTAAGGGTATTCAGCTTAATACTAATATCAGCTAGAAATCGCTCTAATGAACTTTGATAACCTAATGCCCTATGACTTAATGACCGGGCTTTATCCGTTCTCTTTCGATTTTGATCTCTTGACCTTGACTGTATTCACAGCATTGCCTAATTGAATGTTTGAAAGAATTTAAAATCCTTTCAGTTGAAACAGTGAGTGAGGTAAGTCAGAAGTCAAACGTGAAAATCGTGACTTATGTAAAACGAAAAATGTGATCAAATGGTTTAGCAAATAAAAAACATAGCAGGACAAGTCCTGACGTACAATTCAAAGAATTTTCATTGACTAAACAGAAAACTAGACCTAGAACGGACTATGAATCGATTGGGAAAACCATTAAGAAAAAAGTCCGATCCAAAAAAAAATCGAAAAAACATAGCCGGCAGATTGCCGGAATAGCTGCGAAATAGACTTGCGTGCCGTAAAATACAGATGGAAAAAGATACAGAAGTGAGTTGATAATAGTTATCGCCGCCGCCTATAAAACTTACAAGTTTATTTCAAAGGAGGTTGTTTTTGGGTGCAAAAAAATTTTCCCTGTCGTGTCTCGAACCGGCGATCTCCGGCTTAACAGCCAGTCGCCTTAACCACTCGGCTGTCGGACCATACAATCAGTTTTCTTACAATCAACTTTGTTTTAGGAACAGATTCTGTTTCTGAATAACCGCAATTTAGGTCACGCAGAAAGCGTGAAATCAAGCGCGAAAAAGCCATTTAAGCAGTGACGAGACAGAATGTTCTAGAACAAATGTAAAACGAAAATAAAGCGTCAGACGACGAAACAAAAAAAACCAAGAGCACCGCAATATAGCTACGCTCAGCTTACAGCGTCGCAGCTATAAAAAAAAATCAAAGTGAAATTGCCGCATGTGAACAAAAAAACCACTATCGATAAAGCGAATTTTTGTTCAAACACCGTATTCTCACTCTACTTTAAAATTAGAGCGAAAAAATTTCACGCCGCAAAACCACTCGCTTTTTCGCTCCATTTCCTGTTTCGGCGTGACCAAAATCACTACTCCAATTTGACTTCAAAAATCATGAAAATGTGTGAACAGATCTTAAAAAAAAAAGACAGCGCCCCAATACAATTCAAATTCTTTGAGTTGTAAAAAACGAGAGCGCCTAAAAATTAGACGCAGAGAGGCTCAAGGGCAGAGAGGCAGAGAGGCTTTTAAAGAGCTTATAATATTCAATAGCGGAAAATTAAAAATTAAAACGCTTTGTTAAACTCGATTTAATTACATATCAAGTTTGCTTTCTAAAAAAGTAATAGCAGACGTCAAATTATTGAGTGGGGCGCGCCATGTGAGTTAAAATCACAAACTTATCACACATCTGAACAAAAAACCTAAACAACGCAGAAGCAAATGTCACGCAAGATATTCAACTAAAGAGAGGGAGAACTCACAAAGTGACAAAAGTAGCACTTTGACTTCTTGGCGCGTAATCAAACGGAACGAAGAGAACGAATTACAAAAAAATCTAACGACTGAAAGATAATCCAAAGAAATGAAATAACTGGTGACCTGATTATCAACAAACTTGTACAAATATCAAACTTTGACAGTCAAGAAAAAGTAAGACCCCAAATGCGCACAAATTGAAAAACATAGCCGGCAGATTGCCGGAATAGCTGCGAAAGAATAGACCTGCGTGCCATATAATAGAGATAGAAACAGATACAGATCTAAATTGAAAAAGAATTGACGCCGCTCAAAAAACTAGGCTAAAAACATTCAGCAATAAATTAATACAGCTTGTTAAAATTCATTCCACAGAAGCCTCTTATTAGGGACCTTTACTGCACATAGGAGTTCCTTTGACCTTAAACAAATTCAAATTAAACTTAAGTTTTAAAGTGCAAAAGTCATTTTATTGAGTGAGGTAAGTCATGTATGATCAAAATCTAATCACGCAAATAACCTAAAATCTTTCGCAAAAGCGAGTGAGAAATGACGTCACGCGCGCAAATGCCGTTAGTGAGAAGAAGAAGTCATTCAGAAAATTTGACTTTTTCAGCTTTGCGGTGTGAACAAATGTAAAACGAAAAAAGAGCGTCAGACGACGAAACAAAAAAAAAACCAAGAGCACCGCAATATAGCTACGCTCAGCTTACAGCTTCGCAGCTATAATAAAAAGTACCTGTAATCTAAATTTTTCATTTCCGATATCTATTGCTTTACTCAGACTTGAAGTCAATAAGACTTAGTCATCTCTTTAAATTGAAGTAAAAAGATCAATTTCAGAATGAGGACGTCGTTTCTGGGAGAGGTGAAAGTAAAAAAAAGTCAATATCAGAGTGAAGATGTCATTTTGGAGAGATAAGTCACGTGCGACCAAAAATTGAATAACGCGAATGAACAAAAGTCTCGCTCCCCAAAGAGTGAAAAATGACGTCACGCACGCAATTCAGTTGAAATTGCATGAACGAATGAACAAAAAGTAGATTTAAAGTGATTGTGAAGTCATATGGTCTTGGGAAAAATCTTGACAACAAAAAAATTCAGCTGGACAAGTCCTGACGTACAATTCAAAGAATGTTCATTGACTTAACAAAAAATAGACCTAGACCCGGATATGATTAAATTGGGAAAACCATAACCAATAATAATCAGATAAAATAATGAAAACTGAAAAGCAATGTCAAAATGCCGCATGTGAACAAAAAAACTCTAGCGAGAAATAGAATTTTCGTTCAAACAAGAAAACCGGCCATAGATTGAACTATGAATGGACTGGGAAAACCATTTAGAAAATAATCCCAACCAAAATCGAAAAACAGTAACAATTAATGTGAAATTGCCTCATGTGAACTGAACAAAAAGGCACTAGCGACAAACCCAAGTTTTGTTCAAACACCGTTAAAAATATAGTGAAAAAAATCACGCTGCAAAGCCACGCGCTTCTTCGCGCCAAAACCACTACTCCGATTTGATTTCAAAAATCATGAAAATGTTTGAAGAGATCTTAAACAAAAAGAGAGCGCCCCAAAACAATTCAAACTCTTTCAATTGTAAGAACCAAGAGAAGGTCAATAATAGCCCCAATTGTCGCTTTGCGGCTATTAAGAAGCAATACCAAAAAATTTTCCAACAATTTTTTTGAAAAAACAGTTAGAGTCGAAGTTATAGCAACCATTAGCTATGAACTAAACAGATTTTTTTGAATCTCATATGCTTTATTAGCAACCGACGAGACCCGGCACTCTGTCACAAAAAAGCCCCAATATTTTTCGTAGAAACCATTAGCTCTGAAATAAACATATTGATTCGAATCACTAAGTCCCAAATAGCGACCGATGAGAGCTGTCCCTAATGGGACTCAGCCAAAAGAACACAATTAAAAACAAATACGAGCAAAATCAAAATTTTTTCTAACATTCTTTAAGAGAACTAGCATCAGATTTGTTGACGACAACCGCTTTGATCTCGATTATAGTTACCTTATCATGCGAGTTGCATGGCATTTTCTCACTCTACTTTCAAAATAAGAGTGGAAAAATGTCATGCCGCAAAACCACGCGCTTTTTCGCTCCACTTCCTGTTTCGGCGTGACCAAAATCACTGCCCTAATTTGACTTCAAAAATCATGGAAATGTGTGAACACACCTTAAAAATAAAGACAGCACCATAATACAATTCAAAATCTTTGAATTGTAAACACCAAGTGAAGGCCAAAATCGCTGTCCAGCTATTAACAAGCAATACCCAAATACTTGCCAACAATTTTTGGAAAAAGAAAATAGCGTCAAAGTTATAGCAATCATTAGCTAGGAACTAAAAAGATTATGTCTTATTAGAAACCGACGAGACCTGTCCTTAACGGCATTGTAAAAAAAGCGCTAAAATTTTTTGAAAAATGTGTCTTATTAAAAACCGACGAGACCTGTCCTTAACGGCATTGTAAAAAGCGCTAAAATTTTTTGAAAAATGTGTCTTATTAAAAACCGACGAGACCTGTCCTTAACGGCATTGTAAAAGCGCTAAAATTTTTTGAAAAATATCAACGAAAATGTAGAAACCATTAGCTCCGAATTAAGCATATTTATTCGAATCACTTAGTCTCAAATAGGAACCAATGAGACCTGACCATAATAAGACTATGCCATAAGAACACAATTAAAACAACTACGAGCAAGACCAAAACTTTTTCGAGCATTTTTTATGAAAAATAGCGTCAAATTTGTTGACGCCGATCACTTTGAACTCGATTAAAGCTTATCTTATTATGCGGTTTGCATGGCACTTTCTCACTGTAATTTAAAAAAAAGAGTAAAAAATTTTTCACGCCGCAAAACCACTCGATGTTTTGCCCCACTTACTTTTTCGGCGTAACCAAATTCACTACTCCAATTTGACTTCAAAAATAATGAAACTCTGTGAACAGATCTTACACAAAAAGACAACGACCCAATACAATTCAAATCTTTTGAATTGTAAATACCAAGAGAAAGCCAATAATAGCCCAAGCTAACGCTGTGCGGCTATTAACAAGCAATACCCAAATATTTGCCAATATTTTTTGGAAGAAAATAGCATTGAAGTTATAGCAACCATTAACTATGAAGTGAACAGATTTTTTAAAATCACATATGCCTTATTAGCAACCGAAAAGACCTGTACTTAACAGCACTATGTCACAAAAAAACGCAAACAATTTTTTTAAAAAAGCAACATATTTGTGGAAACCCTTAGCTCTGAATTAAACAGATTGATTCGAATCATTTTGTCCCAAATAGCAACCGATGAGACCTGTCCCAAAACCAAAGTTTTTCTAGCATATTTGACAGGAACTAGCGTCAAATTTGTTGACGCCAATCGCTTTGATCTCAATTATAGTTTATCTTATAAAGCGGGTTGCATCGCATTTTCTCACTCTACTTTAAAATTAGAGTTAAAAAAATTTGGAACGAAAATAGCGTCAAAGTCATAGCAACCATTAGCTATGGAATAAACAGATTTCTTTGAATCACATATGCCTTATTATTAACCGACCAGACCTGTCCATAACGGCACTATGTCAAAAATGCATTGTTTTTTGAAAACTAATAGCAGTTGTAGAAACCATTAGCTCTCAAATTAACATATTGATTCGAATCACTAAATTCCTAATAGCAACCGATGAGACCTTTCCCTAAGGGGATTAAGCCATACAAACACAACTAAAAAATGAGCAAACCCAAACTTTTTCTGGCAATTTATAAGAGAAATAGCGTCAAATTTGTGGACGCCAATCGCTTTGATCTCCATTATAGCTTCACTTATTATGAGGGCTGCATGGCGTTTTCTCACTCTACTTTACAATTAGAGAAAAAATTACGCAGCAAAACCACTCGCTTTTTCGCTCCACTTGTTTCGGATTGACCAAAATCACTGCTCCAAAATAACTTCAAAAATCATGGAAATGTGGTAACAGAACTTAAACAAAAAGACAAAGCCACAATACAATTCTAATTCTTTCTATTGAAAAAACTAAGAGAAGGCCGAAAATAGTCCCATCTATCGCTGTGCGGCTATTAAAAAGCAATATCCAAATACTTGCCAGCACGTTTTTGGAAAAAAATAGGGTCAAAGTTATAGCAACCATTATCTGTGAACTAAACAGGTTATTTTGAATCACATATGCTTTATTAGCAATCGACGCTACCTGTCCCTAATGGGACTAAGCCATAAGAACACAATCAAAAACACACGAGCAAATGCTAAACATTTTTAGCAATTTTTAAGGGAAATGGCGTCGTATTTGTTGACGTCAATCGATTTGATCTCGATGACAGCTTATCATGCGGGTTGCATGGCATTTTCTCACTCTACTTTAAAATTAGGGTGAAAAAACTTCACGCCGCAAAACCACTCGCTTTTTCGCTACACTTCCTGTTTGTTTTGGCGTGACAAGAATCACTACTCCAATTTGACTTCAAAAATCATGGAAATGTGTGAACACACAGTAAAAATAAAGACAGCACCATAATACAATTCAAAATCTTTGAATTGTAAAAACCAAGAGAAGGCCAATAATAGCCCCAGCTATCGCTGTCCAGCTATTAACAAGCAATACCCAAATATTTGCCAACAATTTTTTGGAAAAAGAAAATAGCGTCAAAGTTATAGCAATCATTAGCTAGGAACTAAAAAGATTATTTTGCATCACATATGCCTTATTAGCAACCGACGAGACCGGTCCTTAACGGCATTGTAAAAAGCGCTAAAAATTGAAAAATATCAACCATAAGCTCCGAATTAAGCGTATTTATTCGAATCACTTAGTCTCAAATAGCAACCAATGAGACCTGACCATAATAAGACTATGCCATAAGAACACAATTAAAACAACTACGAGCAAGACCAAAACTTTTTCGAGCATTTTTTATGAAAAATAGCGTCAAATTTGTTGACGCCGATCACTTTGAACTCGATTAAAGCTTATCTTATTATGCAGTTTGCATGGCGCTTTCTCACTGTACTTTAAAAAAAGAGTAAAAAATTTTCACGCCTCAAAACCACTCGATGTTTTGCAACTGAATTTTCACGCCCCACTTACTTTTCCGGCGTGACCAAACTCACTACTCAATTTTGACTTCAAAAATAATGAAAATCTGTGAACAGATCTTACACAAAAAGACAACGACCCAATACAATTCAAATCTTTTTAATTGTAAATACCAAGAGAAAGCCAATAATAGCCCAAGCTATCGCTGTGCGGCTATTAACAAGCAATACCCAAATATTTGCCAATATTTTTTGGAAGAAAATAGCATTGAAGTTATAGCAACCATTAGCTATGAAGTAAACAAAATTTTAAAAATCACATATGCCTTATTAGCAACCGACGAGACCTGTACTTAACAGCACTATGTCACAAAAAAAGCATACAATTTTTTTTTAAAAAGCAACATATTTGTGGAAACCCTTAGCTCTGAATTAAACAGATTGATTCGAATATTTAGTCCCAAATAACAACCGATGAGACCTGTCCCAAAACCAAAGTTTTTCTAGCATATTTGAAAAGAACTAGCGTCAAATTTGTTGACGCCAATCGCTTTGATCTCAATTATAGTTCATCTTATCATGCGGGTTGAATCGCATTTTCTCACTCTACTTTAAAATTAGAGTTAAAAAAATTTGGAACGAAAATAGCGTCAAAGTAATAGCAACCATTAGCTATGGAATAAACAGATTTCTTTGAATCACATATGCCTTATTATTAACCGACCAGACCTGTCCATAACGGCACTATGTCAAAAATGCGCTGTTTTTTGAAAACTAATAGCAGTTGTAAAAACCATTAGCTCTCAAATAAACATATTGATTGAAATCACTAAATTCCTAATAGCAACCGATGAGACCTTTCTCTAAGGGGATTAAGCCATACGAACACAACTAAAAACAAAAATTTATCGGTTTATGCCTTCTCTGTTGATTTTGATCTTTTGACCTTGACTGTATTCACTACATTTTCATAATTCAATGTTCAAAGTGTCACAACAAAACAACATAGCCAGCAGATTGCCAGAATATAGCCGCCGTTGACGCGCTTGAAGCACATCGGGATTGCAACAAAAGAAGAGCTGGATATTGAAAAAAAAATCCTAAGCTTTCCTATGCATTCCTAAGTCTCAAAAAATTTTCTAATTCAGTGTTCAGTTTTACTTAGATTCTGAATCTATACTTACTTCAGCTTCCAAACTTGAGGGTATTCAGCTTAATACTAATATCAGCTAGAAATCGCTCTAATGAACTTTGATAACCTAATGCCCTATGACTTAATGACCGGGCTTTATCCGTTCTCTTTCGATTTTGATCTCTTGACCTTGACTGTATTCACAGCATTGCCTAATTGAATGTTTGAAAGAATTTAAAATCCTTTCAGTTGAAACAGTGAGTGAGGTAAGTCAGAAGTCAAACGTGAAAATCGTGACTAATGTAACACGAAAAATGTGATCAAATGGTGAAGCAAATTAAAAAAACGAGAGCGCCTAAGAATTAGACGCAGAGAGGCTCAAGGAGGCCTTTAAAGAGCTTATAATATTCAATAGCGGAAAATTAAAAATTAAAACGCTTTGTTAAACTCGATTTAATTACATATCAAGTTCGCTTTCTCAAAAGGTAATAGCAGACGTCAAATTATTGAGTGGGGCGCGCCATGTGAGTTATAATCACAAACTTATCACACATCTGAACAAAAAACCTAAACAACGCAGAAGCAAATGTCACGCAAGATATTCAACTAAAGAGAGGGAGAACTCACAGAGTGACAAAAGTAGCACTTTGACTTCTTGGCGCGTAATCAAACGGAAGGAAAGAGAACGAATTACAAAAAAATCTAACGACTGAAAAAAAATCCAAAGAAATGAAATAACTGGTGACCTGATTATCAACAAACTTGTACAAATATCAAACTTTGACAGTCAAGAAAAAGTAAGACCCCAAATGCGCAAAAATTGAAAATAAAAAATGCCTGTAATCTAAATTTTTAATTTCCGATATCTATTGCCTTACTCAGACTTGAAGTCAATAAGACTTAGTCATCTCTTTAAATTGAAGTAAAAAGATCAATCTCAGAGTGAGGACGTCGTTTTTGGTAGAGGTGCCTGACCAAGTAAAAAAAGTCAATATCAGAGTGAAGATGTCATTTTGGAGAGATAAGTCACGTGTGACCAAAAATTGAATAACGCGAATGAACAAAAGTCTCGCTCCCCAAAGAGTGAAAAATGACGTCACGCACGCAATTCAGTTGAAATTGCATGAACGAATGAACAAAAAGTAGATTTAAAGTGATTGTGAAGTCATATGGTCTTGGGAAAAATCTTGACAACGAAAAAAATCAGCAGGACAAGTCCTGACGTACAATTCAAAGAATGTTCATTGACTAAACTAAAAATAGACCTAGACCCGGATATGAGTGAATTGGGAAAACCATTACCAACAATAATCAGATAAAATAAAGAAAACTGAAAAGCAATGTCAAGCGAGAAATAGAATTTTCGTTCAAACAAGAAAACCGGGCATAGATTGAACTATGAATGGACTGGGCAAAACCATTTAGAAAATAATCCCAACCAAATCGAAAAACAGTAACAATTAATGTGAAATTGCCTCATGTGAACAAAAAAGCACTACCGAAGTTTTCTTCAAACACCGTTAAAAATATAGTGAAAAAAATCACACTGCAAAGCCACCCGCTACTTCGCCTCAAAACCACTACTCCGATTTGATTTCAAAAATCATGAAAATTTTTGAACAGATCTTAAGCAAAAAGACAGCGCCCCAAAACAATTCAAACTATTTCAATTGTAAAAACCAAGAGAAGGCCAATAATAGCCCCAGCTGTCGCTTTGCGGCTATTAAGAAGCAATACCAAAATATTTTCCAAAAATTTTTTTGAAAAAACAATTAGAGTCGAAGTTATACCAACCATTAGCTATGAACTAAACAGATTTTTTTGAATCTCATATGCTTTATTAGCAACCGACGAGACCCGGCATTCTGTCACAAAAAAAACCCAATAATTTTTTGTAGAAACCATTAGCTCTGAATTAAACATATTGATTCGAATCACTAAGTCCCAAATAGCGACCGATGAGAGCTGTCCCTAATTGGACTCAGCCAAAAGAACCATTAAAACAAACACGAGCAAAATCAAAAATTTTTCTAACATTCATTAAGAGAACTAGCGTCAGATTTGTTGACGACAATCGCTTTGATCTCGATTATAATTACCTTATCATGCGAGTTGCACGGCATTTTTCTCACTCTACTTTTAAAATAAGAGTGGAAAAATGTCATGCCGCAAAACCACGCGCTTTTTCGCTCCACTTCCTGTTTCGGCGTGAACAAAATCACTACCCTAATTTGACTTCAAAAATCATGTAAATGTGTGAACACACCTTAAAAATAAACACAGCACCATAATACAATTCAAATACTTTGAATTGTAAAAACCAAGTGAAGGCCAATAATAGCCCCAGCTATCGCTGTCCAGCTATTGACAAGCAATACCCAAATATTTGGCAACATCTTTTTGGAAAAAGAAAATAGCGTCAAAATTATAGCAATCATTAGCTAGGAACTAAAAAGATTATTTTGCATCACATATGCCTTATTAGCAACCGACGAGACCTGTCCTTAACGGCATTGTAAAAACAGCGCTAAAAATTTTTAAAAAATATCAACGAAGTTGTAGAAACCATTAGAAGCATTCGAAATTAAGCATATTTATTCGAATCCCTTAGTCTTAATTAGCAACCAATGAGACCTGTCCCTAATAAGACCAAGCCATAAGAACACAATTAAAACAACTACGAGCAAGACCAAAACTTTTTCGAGCATTTTTTATGCAAAATAGCGTCGAATTTGTTGACGCTGATCACGACATAGTGTCCAGCAATTAGCCCGGAAAAAAGGAGTATCAATTACACAGTAGACTCTAAAAGTGCATAAAAACTTCTTTCCATAACCAAACCTAAAATGTAGAGAGAACAAAATTTAACACCGACGCCATATCATAACAAAGATTGTGCCTTTGATACCAGAGGTGATTTTGGAGCTTTATATCGATATATTCAAAATAAGCTCGCAATTTATTTGACCGAAAACAGGTTGCTGAGCCAATATAAACAAATCCGACAACTGCTGGAAAACAGCCTCCGTTGACCCGCTTGACGCACATCGGGATTGAAACAGAAAACATAACCAGCAGATCGCCGGAAAATAGCCGCGATAGACGCTTATGAGCTTCCATGAATTAAAAACATACCCGGCAGATTGCCGGAAAATAGCCGCCGTTGATTCCCATAACCAAGATTGGGATTGAAAGAAGATAAACTAGTTAAACAAAATGATTTTTGTACAAACAATTTCAAAGTGCGAACCATTTTGATGGCCATTTGGAGCATACTCCTTCTTCGTAGTGAGACGACACATGGGCTAATATCAATACCAATAAACATTAGAGATGGAAACTAAGAACAAAATTCGAGTAACGGGCATCTAAAATTGGGCTTTATGGGTTTATCCCGTTTCTATTTCTGATTTCGTTTTTTGATGCTGACAGTATTCATTTTGAATTGCATTGCTGAGCAACTGCTGTCTCATTTTTAACAGAATGAGAGAAAGTGAAACCATCCTAGAGAATTCAAAAAGATTAACAACTAAAAAAATAAGATAGACAGATCGACCACCAGTCCTTTAACAGACCACTATACTTTTTGGGTTAGATTCGGACTGTCTAATTTGACACATACGGTCTATAAGGAAAAAGCCCTAGAAGATGTTTTTCAAATTTGATATTCAAAAACATAGCCGGCAGACACAGCCGGAATAGCTGCGAAAGAATAGACCTGCGTGCCATATAATAGAGATACAGATCTAAATTGAAAAAAATCGAGGCCGCTCAAAAAAATAGGCTAAAAAACATTCAGCGATAAATTAATAAAGCTTGTTAAAATTTATTCCACAGAAGCCTCTTATTAGAGACCTTTACTGCACATATGAGTTCCTTTGACGTCAAACAAATTCAAATTAAACTTAAGTTTTAAAGTGCAAAAGTCATTTTATTGATTGAGGTAAGTCACGTATGATCAAAATCTAATCACGCAAATAACCTAAACACTTTCGCCAAAACGAGTGATAAATGACGTCACGCGCGCAAAAGCCGTTAGTGAGAGGAAGAAGTCATTCAGAAAATTTGACTTTTCATCTTTCAGAATTTTCATTGACCTAACAAAAAAAAAAAGACCTAGAATGGACTATGAGTGAAATGAAAACACCATTTTAAAAATCAGATAAAAAATAAGAAAAAAAAACAGAAAATCAATGTCAAAACGCCGCTTGTGAACAAAAAACGGCAAAATGGGTAAAGCGAAAAAAAGTTCGACGAAAAAAAAACATTGCCGGAAGAATTCCGGAAACGACTCGAAGTGAAAATCTATTTAAACGCCATCCAACTACTCATCAAACAAAACGTGCCTTCACTAATTTATGATTATCTTGAAACAAAGTCATGAGACAAAAAAGTAAAAACAATCTGTTAAAATATGATAAAAACTCTGATCACATTTTGTTATAAATTGAGATCCCGAAAAAACTATCTCTGCCAAAATGACTGCCTCAAAACAACTAGTACTTACAAAAACCACTTATGTGAATTTTGAAAAAGTACATTATGCTAAAATTATGAAAAAAATAGCTCTTAAAAACAACTTTCACTGAAAAACTGGAAAAAGTTACTAAATTTTTTAATATTTCAAAAACACATAAATCCAAAAAAAAATCCCTTCAGCCAATAGGGTATCCAAATGGTCGCAAAACAATAGACAAGTCATAATAGGCAAAGAAACTTACCTAAAAACAGAAAACAAAAAACTGCAAAAAATTAAGAAAAATAGTTCCAATTTTTGCCATTTTTTTTGTCATATTTCTCAACAAAAAAATGATTCTTACCCATAAAATTGTAACCAATTGTTATCAAAAAATTCTGAAGTAGAAGGGGTTTCCTCAATACACATTTGAGCCAGTAAAACAAAATAATCATCAAAAAATGCGAAAATTAGCCCGAAAATCAGCAAAATACATTAAAAACCTCCCAATTATCATAAAATTCATAAGAATTTCCAGAAACCATCAAACCACTACCGACACCAGCCTAAAGTTAAAACAAAATCATAACCAAACCTCTTAACCAAAAACATACCCGGCAGATTGCCGGAAAATAGCCGCCGTTGATTCCAATAAGCATGATTGGGATTGAACGAATAGAAGATATTGAAAAAAAAGATTCTTGTACAAAGAAATTTTTCAGTCCAATTTATTTTGATGGCATTTCGTAGTTGAACATACTTGTGTTTCTTAGAGAGAGGCTACAGGGGCTACAATCACCATCAATAAGCATAAGAGGTGGTAATTAAGACTTATAGGAACGACGTTCAGATAGCGGGCATCTAAAATTGGGCTTTATGGTTTTATCCCGTTTCTATTTCTGACTTCAATTTTTTATACTGCCTCTGTTCATTTTGAATTGCTTTGCTGAGCAACTAATGTTCAAATTCACTTTTAGCAGAATGAGAGAAGAAGGAAACTAGCCTACAGAAGTCAAAAAGATTTCACGCAAAACGTCGAAAAAGCGGCAAAATGGTAAAGCGAAAAAAATTCGACGAAGTAAAAAAAAATAGGGGCGCAATAATAGCCGGCTGAGAAGATGAGGAGGGCGGCTATTAATAAATGAAAAAAATGCTTTCAAATGCCGCACGTGAACAAAAAAATTTAGCTCGCTTAGAGAAAATTTTTTCACACATCAATTTCTCGCTCTCTCAAAAACAGCGGTATGAACAAAAACCACTCTCTTTTCGCTCCGCTTTTCACTTTTGTTCAGCACCAAAGTCACTCCAAATTTTTTCACGCGTTTCATCTCCCGCTTCAAAAATTCACTCCAAAAATTGATTAAAAAAAAGGACTTCTCCAATACTCCTCTTCGAGTCGTAAAAAGGACTTCTCCAATAGTCCTCTTCGAGTCGTAAAAAGGACTTCTCCAATATTCCTCTTAGAGTCGTAAAAAGACAGCGCCCCAATACAATTCAAATACTTTGAATTGTAAAAACCAAGAGCACCGCAATATAGCTACGCTCAGCTTACAGCTTCGCAGCTATAAACATTATTTTGAATCACTTAGTCCCAAATAGCAACCGATGAGGCCTGTCCTTAATGCGACTAAGCCATAAGAACGCAGTTAAAAACAATTATGAGCGAAACCCATCCTTTTTCTAGCATTTTTAAGGGAAATAGCGTCAAATTTATTGACGCCAATCGGTTCGAACTTATGCGTCTATATGATCGACTTCTGTCTCATTAACAACCTATGAAAGCATTCATACCAATAATATCCCCGCTATCAATTAGCAGCTATTAATTATACCTCAGCAGTTTTGGTGAACATGCAGTTAGAGACTAGTATAGCTCTTACAGAACTGAACACAGACTCGACGCTTTTGAAGTTTGCTGTTTTTGAGGACAAGTCAAATGGTAAGAAGAGAAATTGATGAAGCAAAAAAAAATGGATTGAAACGGCCAACACAATCCAAAGAATTACAGCCAACATTGTTTGAGAGCCATTAACTAAGCTCAGTTTATGCTCAATGAATTTTTAGGGGCAAAGTGTTTGCTGTACTGATTTCATTCTTTGTCCGTACCTGTCAAGTGGTTTAACTCTGTTGCTATTCGGACAGCTGCTATTGTGATCACCAACTGTATCGCCACCACCCAGAAGCTCACTGCCTGTTCCATTCGTACTGTGGCAACAATTGCACTCCTGTTGGACCAGTTTCTCCCATTCCTCGTCGTCCATCTCAAAGGTAGCATCATGCTGCACTCGGCCTGAAAGAGGATTTTATAATTTTCAACGCATCAAAAGAGGAGTCAAGTTTCTCAGCGTTAAAAAAGTAATTACATTTAAGCGTCCAAAGCTGGTGTTTCTACACCCTTATAAAGTATTAAGCATATAAAACATAGCTGACAGATTGCCAGAAAATAGCCGCAATAGCTTCGTATAATTGCAGTCTCAAAAAAACATTAACATAGCTGGCAGATTGCCAGAAAATAGCCGCAATAGCTTCGTAGATCTGCAGTCTCAAAAAAACAATAAAAAAGACAGACCAAAAAAACTCGTCTTTTCATTGAAGGCTGATATGTTAAATTTTGATTAAATCTGTATAAGTTTTTGCTGCCTCTATTAGCTGCTCTCTAATAACCTTCATTTAGAGTGACACACACCCATTTGACCTGATCTCTTTGAATTAAAGTAAATAAAAGTCAATTTCAAAGTGAGGAAGTCATTTGTGTGAGTGAGGTAAGTCAAGTGTGACCAAAAATTTAATCACGCAAATGAACAAAAAAAACTCCCTCCACTAAGAGGGAAAAATGACGTCACGCACGCACTTTAGTTGAAATTGAATGAACGAATGAACAAAAAGCAGATTTGAAGTGGTTGTGACGTCATATGCTCATAACAAAAACTGCGACGACGAAATAAAAAAACACCAAGAGAAGGGCAATAATAGCCTCAGCTATCGCTGTGCGGCTATTAAAAATACAGACCAAAAAATTACTCTTTTCATTAAAGGATGACGTTATATTTTGACGAATAATCTGTATAAATTCTTGCTGCCTCCATTAGCTACTCTCTAATAACTTTCATTTAGAGTGAAACACACCCATTTGACCTGATCTCTTCGAATTAAAGTAATTAAAATGAACAAAAATAATTGAACAAAAAATGAACAAAATAATTGCTCCACTAAGAGCGAAAAATGACTTCACAATGAACAAAAATAATTGCTCCACTAAAAGCGAAAAATGACGTCACGCACGCACTTAGTTGAAATTGCATGAACGAATGAACAAAACGCAGATTTGAAGTGGTTGTGACGTCATATAGTCTTAACAAAAATCGCAACGAATTAAAAAAAACATAGCAGGACAAGTCCTGACGTACAATTCAAAGAATTTTCACTGAGTAAACAAAAAAAAAACTAGACCTAGATTGGACTGAGTGAATTGTGAAAACCATTTCTAAAAAATCAGATCAAAAAACAAAAAAAAAACAGAAAATCAATGTCAAAATGCCGCTAGCGAGAACAAAAAACCACTAGCGAGAAATGTAAATTTAATTCAAACAAAAATCTAGGCCTAGCATGAACTATGAATGAATTGGTAACACAATTAAGAAAATCCGACCCAAAAAATCAAAAAAAACAGCAAACATCGAAGTGAAATTGCCGCATGTTAACAGAAAACCACTAGCGAGAAAGCGAATTTTTGTTCAAACACCGTTTTCTCAGTCTAAAATATCACGCCACAAAAGTGTGCAAAGATCTTGAAAAAAAAAGACAGTACCCCAATAAAATTCAAACTCTTCGAATTGTAAAAAAAAAATTAGGAGCGCTATAATAGGCGACTAAAAAATATAGCCGGAAGAACTCCGGAAACGACTCGAAGAAGAAAATTGCCCATACTTATGACGAAACAACTAGAACAACTATTGTGAACCCTGGACCTCCACAAAAACCATTAAAAAATTAAGGAAGAATAGAAACGGCATTCAAAAACAAATTGAACAAAAAAAACTAGAAAAACTTTTTAAAAGTTTTGTTTTAACTTGAGTTTTTTTAAATAGTTTAATAAAAATCAAGCCCAATAAAGTTCTTTTGCAATACAAGCAATGAAAAGCTCGCAAAACAATGTGCAAGTCATAATAGGCTAAGAAAAGAAACTTGTTTACGGTTAAAAAAAGAACTTCAAAAAAATAAAAATGGTTTTAAAATTTCTTAATTTTTCTGTCAATTTTCCTAAAACAAACATTCATACCAAGAAAATTTTAATCAATTGGTAATTGAATACTCCTTAAGTAGCAAGCTTCTATCCAATTCCCACTTAAACCCTCAAAACGAAAAAACAGGCAAAAAATTATTAAACTTTGTCTAAAAGTCAGCAAAACTGATCAAAAACCTCCAAATTAGCATTAAACTCAAATTAACTACTTGAAACCTTCAATTCCTATCAAAACAAGCCTAAAACTAATACAATATTATAATCAAACCTCATAACAATCAAAAGTTGCAAAAAAACTGCTTTTAAAAGCCGCACGTGAACAAAAAATTTCGCTCGCTTAGAGAAAAATTTTTCACACATCAATTTCTCGCTCTCTCAAAAACAGCGGTATGAAAAACCACTCTTTTTTCGCTCCGCTCTTCACTTTTGTTCAGCACCAAAATCACTCACCGAAATTTTTTCACGCGTTTCGTTTCCCGCTTCAACAATCACTCCAATAAAATTGATTAAAACATAGCCGGAAGAATTCCGGAAACGACTCGAAGGAGAAAATTGGCCATATTTATGACTAAACAACTAGAACAACTATTGTGAACCCTGAACCTCCACAAATGCCATACAAAATTCAAGGAAGAATAGAAACGGCATTCAATACAAATTGACCCAAAAAAATAGAAATCTTTAATGAGTTTTTTAATAGTACAAGGAAACACAAAGCCGAGTAAAGTTCCTTTGCAATTAAAGCACTGAAAAGCTCGCAAAACAATGGGCAAGTCATAAAAGGCTAAGAAACTTGTCTAATATTTTTAAAAAAGAAAACCTGCAAAAAAAATGGTTTAAAATTTCTCAATTTTTCTGTCAATTTTCCTAAGAAAAAAAGGACCACAAAAAATTTAGTGAATTGGTATCTGAATATTCCTTAAGTAACAAGCTTCTATTCAAATCCCACTTAAAACATTAAAACAAAAGAACATCAAAATAATCATTAAATTTCGTCTAAAAATCAGCAAAACTGATCAAAAACCTCGAAATTAGCATTAAACTCAAATTAACTACTTGAAACCTTTAATTCCTATCAAAACAAGCCTAAAACTAAAACAACATCATAGTCAAACCTCATAACCATCAAAAGTTGCAAAAAAACTGCCTTAAAAAGACGCACGTGAACAAAATTTTCGCTCGCTTAGAAAATTTTTTCACACATCAATTTCTCGCTCTCTCAAAAACAGCGGTATGAACAAAGACCACTCTCTTTTCGCTCCGCTTTTCACTTTTGTTCAGCACCAAAGTCACTCCAAATTTTTTCACGCGTTTCATTTCCCGCTTCAAAAATCACTCCAATAAAATTGATTAAAAAAAGGACTTCTCCAATACTCCTCTTCGAGTCGTAAAAAAAGGACTTCTCCAATACTCCTCTTCGAGTCGTAAAAAGACAGCGCCCCAAAACAATTCAAATTCTTTGAATTGTAAAAAAAACCCAGAGAAGGCCAATAATAGCCCCAGCTATCGCTATGCGGCTATTAATCATAATGACTAATCCCATCTCCTATGAGGGGCTACCTAAAAAGTCATTAATGCGAATAGTTCTTAGTTCGAACAAAATCTCATCTGCGGGCCTCTATGGTAGATGCAATTAGCATTAATTTGTAGTAAACAGGTAAATTGAGAGGAGGAATATAATTTTGTTCTCGATGATAGCTTATCTTATCATGCGGGTTACATGACATTTTATCCATTGCCAATACCAACTTTCCTCCCTTAATCACACACCTCTGTAGATAACATTTCGCTCATGTGGATTTAGCTTGCCCATTTCCAAATGAAGGTGCGACCTAAAATAAGGAGGCCGTGATGGATTTGTTTCATACACTACATGGAAATTATGTATAACTATACCAAGAAACGAAGTCGAATACTTTTAAGAGTGCAAATATACGCGTATGATTCTTTACCATTTTGGTAGTACTTTGAACTGTGTGTCCACTTGAAGCCAGTGCAGAGACCAAAGTCAGTCAACTTGATGTGGCCGTCTTTGTCGATGAGGATATTGTCTGGTTTAATGTCTCTAAAACATTGAAATTAACATTAGACAATTATTCATCATTTCGATCTTCTATTTTCAAAAGTCGGCGCGTTAAATTGCACCTTTGCAATTTTCCAAAAATTGAAAACTACTACCTGCACTTTAATTAGACCATTCAAATGTGGGAGTGATACGTCACCAGAAAAGATAAGCCAAATTTGCTTTTGCTTTTTGAAAAGGTTCGGTTGTCAAGGATTTCAAACAAAACCGGCTAATTGCCGGAAAATTGCCGACAGACGCTTGTGGCCTTCCATGGAATTGAAACAACTAAAAAAATTAGATAGACAGATTGACCAACAGTCCTTTAATATATCACTAGATTTACTGCGTTAGATTCGGACTCATGGGACACAAACGCTCTATAAGGAAGAAGCACTATTAGAACGTTTTCAAATTTAATACTCTAAATCAAAAACTCAAGGCTCTATAGCCAAGAAAAAGGGCATTTACGTTTGGCACTACTTGGATGCACACTATTGATCTTTATCTAGTAAATGTTCATAAAATTTTAAGTTCAAGAAGTAATTTCAGAAGTCATTTTTTTCAATGAGGTAAGTCACGCAATTGACCTAAAAGCAGAACAATTGACGTAACGCACACAAATTTTAACTGCAAAGCAGTAGAAGTCATTGAAATTGAAAAAAAAACAATTCCAAAAAGGTCGCAAGAATCATCGATAGAGACGACGAACTCAAAAAAAAACACATCTTAATAACTTTAACTATATCCCATCCACAGGTTGAAAAATTACGTGACAAAATAATTCCATACCTCAATACCTTACACAACTGGCTAGAAACAAGAAAACTTCAAGTTAACTGCTGAAAAACCAAGTGCAACTGTGTTCACAACCTGGAGCAAGAAGGCCGAGTTTGACCCACACCTCACTATCAACAATTCACCAATACCAGTAAAGTCTAAAGTCAAGTACTGGGTGTTACCTTTGACAGTATGCTCAATTTTGGAGAATGTATAAGAAGCACCAAAAAGAAATTACAAAAGCGCAATTCCATACTGAAAAAGATTGCTGGTAGCGACTGGGCATGCACAAAAGAGACATTCTCAGTGAATTACAAAGCTATTGGTTGAAGTGTCCTGAACTACGGTGCTCCCATTTGGGATTCCACAATTAGCAATACAAACTGGAACAATCTGCAAACGCAACAAAACATTGCTCTCCGCACAATTACTGGCTGTGTAAAAATTTCTGACATCAATGACTTACACAATCAGGGTGAAATACTGCCTGTCAAAGCTCACACTGAAATGTTAGCAGACCAATTCCTAGCTGGCAGTTATCAGCGCCACAGTGCCGATCATGAAACAACCTCTTCAACCAATCTTCGTCCTATGCGACGACAATAAGTGAACTCTATAGGGACTGCGTGAAGCAACACACAAACAATAAAGAGCAATTAAATAGCAAAGAATACAAAAATGCACTCAAAAGTATCCACCGACACACGGTCCATACTCAGCTGAACAAAGACAGCAAGCAACTATGTACACTTCCCCCAAAGATAGCAAAACCAACGTTGCCACGAACTGCACGCATCCAACTAGCGCAACTGAACAGGATACTGTCCCCTGCTAAACCCCTGCTACTTGAGTAGGATCTGCAACAATGTTTATAACCGCTCACCCTAATGTAATGTAGCACCACATGACGTAAACCACCTTTTAAACTGCAGTAATAATACAACGGAGCTGGAATTAATTGACCTGTGGGAAAGACCCGTAGAGGTAGCCAAATGGCTGGACTTAATTCCATCAGTCCTACACGACCGCACTGTACCGAACAATCCGCCTTCATTGCACCTTTCCCCTGATGTTGACGATGCCACTCCTGGTCCCCCCTAACCTGGAGACCGCATGTCAATCACCACGGCGTAGATGCAGAAAGGTCGCCGCACCTCAAGCAAGTTGTGGATAGGCAGTCACACACTACTACTACTATTATGATACAAATGCAATCTAAGGCACCAGTTAAAACGGCAATAAGCGCCTGTATCCCGCCAAAATTACCCGCAAATTTCTGCTGTGCGACAGCTACAAGAACAACAATTAAAAAAAACACGATGTCGCCAATAATAGCCGCTATCGATTCGCAGCTATTACTAAATGAACATGACCGACTAACGTCGGGCGAATTCTCTCAAACGACCAGCGAGCGGTTGACCACTTACTGCCCTCCGGGCTTTACCTGTTTATCCAGTTTTTAAAAGGGGACGAAAATTTCAAAGGGTCAGACAAAAAATCAGTTGAGCGAAAAATCACATAGAAAAGCTTAATATAATTGCTACAAACTTCGTTTGAGAGCAATTAAAAATTAAGTAGCGAGTAATCATTCTTGTTACCAACATCCAAACACTGAATACATAGTTAAGAGTTAAATCATCGTCCGTTAAATCATCGTCCACAATATCAATGATTATTTTTTGTCTAAAGGCTTACAATCACCCCGTGTCAGTCGAAGTAATCAAGCAAGTATCAAGTAGTCAAATTATAAAGCCAATATTTAGTTCAAACATTATCAAGGACAGAGACGTAACCACTAACTTTAGTCGAAATGCTCTCAAACAACTCGCTCGGGCCTGTTTTGGTTGTTTCCAGATAGTCAGACACAAACTATAAGGGGAGAACAGGAAATAGCCCTTTAAACAATGACATTAAGCCAGTCTCTGCTTTTGTACAGCTTGTTTCTAGCTTCCACTAAATATATCGAGCTTATACTGCCAAAAAAGCTGCAAAATAGACTTGCGATCTCGTGAAATTCATATAGTTGATGACGTTATGAACACCGCTAACAAAACTCTGAGAACTTTAGTTAAAATGCTTTCTGGTTTTCTATCAAGGATCTTCAATACACAAATAAATTTCCTTTATCAATTTCCTTAAACTAATCTTCAAAAATTTATCTTTGAATTGAATAGACATTTTGCTGAAGACGCGACTTATAATGAAAATCTGATCACACAGATGAAGTTAAAATCTCCGGTAGGCGAGAGAGAGAGAGAGAGAGAGAGAGAGAGAGAGAGAGAGAGAGAGAGAGAGAGAGAGAGAGAGAGAGAGAGAGAGAACTCCACGCGCATGAATGCCGGTAATGAGAGGACGTAGTCGATCAAAGATTTTGACTGTTTAAGTTTGCAGTTTGAAAAATGACAAAAAAGAGCGTCAGACAGCGATACAAAAGCCAGGAGTACCACAAAATAGCTAAATTTTGCTACCAGATTCTCAGCTATAATAAGAACAATTGAGGTCGCATTACTTCAAGCGTTATTGCGGTAAAGAGCTAAAATGAAAACTTAAACACAATAAAGTGAAACTTCTTCTTCTAATGGAACTTTTTTCATTATTATTTTCTAACAATCTATGAGCAGCTACATGAGGCATGATAATAATAGAATATATAAAATCAAGCTATTAGTTATACTACTGAAACGTCTGAAATCAACTTAAAAAGAAGACTTCGGGAAAGACCAATGACGCTTTGGTGCAAAATTAGTCTACTTTAATGTTTCTCCTAGAATTTGCATTTCCATCATCAGGGTAGCCTACCATACAAACTTCTTTCCCTCAATAATTTCACAAAGTTAACCACAATCATATTCCATCAAGATAAAGTCATATCCCTGCACTGGTGCTAGGAAAATTGGCCGACAGGGCGTTTAGCCGACAAGGAAAAAATGAGAAATTTAGCCGACAGTTTTATCATAATTGGAAATAAAAGTCAACAATTGTTCCATATATCAGTAGTTCGGATGTGATAGATTCATATCAAGTCCCACGGGCCGCTGAGGCATGGCCATGGCCCGCGAGGCATGGCCAGATGCGGTAAAATACGGTCCAACCACATTAGACCTTCGTTACACTAGTTGATAAAAAAAACTGCTGTATATTTGTCCGCTTACGAAATAGCGTTTTAAATTGGCCAATCACCGCTTTAGAATAAGCTTTATTGCTCATTTTACTTAAATTGTCGGCTAAATTTCCCATTTTTTGGTTGTCGGCTAAACGCCCTGTCGGCCAATACGGCGGCCACCCCCTGCACTCTCGCAAATAGCTCATGCATTTGAGACAGTTTTCTATTTGGAAAAAATAACAGCTGCTCCACAAATAATCTCGGATCACTCATTTGATAATATAGAGCCATCTTTTGAAGCAGGAGAAACATTAACCAAGCTTAAAATCATCAAGCAATAATCCTAAAAAATGTAATAACTTTGCGCAAAGACAATATTGTTTTTGTTGCATATAGTTTAAAGAACAAAGCCAGCAGACTGCCGGAAAATAGAGGCGATAGACGCTTCTGGCCTTCCATGCATTGTTGAAACAACTCAGGGAATAAGATAGACAGATCGACCACCAGTCCTCTAATAGACCACAAGACTTTTGGGCTTATATTCGGACTGTCAATTTTATGAGACACATATGCTCTAAAAGGCAAAAGCCCTAATGTAACATTTTAAAAATTGTTATTCGATATCAAAAACTCAAAAGACTATAATAATGAAGAATTATACGTTAGGGCATATACGTTTGGCACTACTTAGATGCACACTAATAACTAGTATATATTCATGAAATTTGAAGTGCCATAAGTGAGTTCAGAAGTCATTTTTTAGGTGAATCAAGCGATTAACCTAAAAGCAAAATGACGTAACGTACACAAATAAATTTTAACTGCAAAGCAGTAGAAGTCAATGAAGTCATTGAAAAAGTCATTTCCAAGAAGTCAGGTCGTAAGAATCATCAATGGAGACGAAATAAAAAACATAGCAGGACAAGTCCTGACGTTCGATTCAAAGAAATTTCATTGACTAAACAAAAAACTAGACCTAGAACTAAAACTAAACCTAGAAATAGACCTAGAACCATTTCTAAATAATCAGATAAAAAAAATCTAAGAAAAAGCTGAAATCACTCAATTCTAAAAACTAAAAAATAAATATAACGAATATAAATGTAGGTGCCAGGACAACGATAGGATAAAGGAAACTAGAATGTGAAGAAAATGGACACAATGTAATAAACACCGTAAGAAAAAAGAACAATTCTTGAGTTTTGAAATTTAAAAGTAAAAAAAATCAAGAAAAAGGGATACATTGCATTGTTCAGTAATTGAAACAAAGAAAACACAACATGTCATCCGAGACAAAAAGCCATCTTCCTGAACAACACAAAAAAAACCAAAATAATTCAAACATACGAAACATTGAAAAAATTTTGAAATTTTCAAGACTAAAGTTATGAAAAAAACTTTTAACTATTTTTCAAAAACTTAACGACAAAAACTGATTGAATTTTTTGAAACAAAACTAAAGTCCCTGATGTTGCACAAAAAGACTATTTCAAGTAATTAAAACCAAAATACAAACAATAAACTTTAATTGGAAAAAAACTAAGAATATCGGATTAGCATATGAACAATTTTAAAAAACAAAATTACATAGACGTAGGTAGAGGCGTTGATGATATGAATTATCAAAGTGACGTTGCCATATTAACTGATTTTTGAAAAAGGCTGTTGAAAGACCCAAAAATGAAGAAATTAATAGAAAAAAGGCCAAAAAATAACTAAAAAATCAAAAAAGATGTGCCAATTTTGACCTTGAAACGCAGCATTTTCAGTCTCTCCAAAACACTGTGGTATCAAAGTCCGCGGTATACATTTCAGCATATCATTGAATAAAAATTATTTCCATAAAAAACCAAATTACAAGGAAAAAAAACTGGGCCACTTAGCCGAAAAAACGGCTAAAAACGGTTATCCATATGTGCCATTCAGTCAAAAACTACTTTCCAAGTCGAAAAGTCATTCACTAAACGCAGCGCATGATCAAAAAACTTTTCTCGCTCAGAAAAAATTAGTTCACACATCAATTTTACTCACTTTCTCTTTCGGTCAGAACATCGTCTGAACGAATAGTACTTCCGGTAAAAAAAAACACAGCCAGAAGAAATCCGGAAGCGACTCGAAGAGTCAAGACTTCCCAAAAAAACCGTAATTGCAGCTGCAGCAATTACCTTTTTGTATTAAACCATTAACTCATTGCCTCACTAGGTCTGATCTAAAAATTGGTGAACATCAAACCAATCACTAAGAGAAAAAAAAAGCAAAATTTTACATTATTGAAAATATTTGGTAACGTTAAAATAACCCGACATAATTAAGATGGTTAAAATACTGATAGGCTCAAAAAGCAGACAGTGCTATCAATTGCCCTAAAAATCATATTTCTAGTCGCTAAAAGATCGCAAAAGCAAACTGCAGATAAAAATCTCAAAACTAAGTGAAATTTTTTAAAAAAAAACTCAAAAATAGGAACCAGAAAACAACTACAATTAGAATTCAAATCACTGCAAATAGGAGAAAAACAAGACATACTGCTTCCTTGTTTTACGTATGCTAGAAAACGATTTCATAAAAAATTAAAAGTTCAAAAATTTAATTAATCATAGAAAAGACATAAGCAAAATATTCAAAGGCAAAAATGATTGAAAACAAAACTAAGGCCACAAGAAAATGGCAAAAAAAACTTAAGAAGTCGAAATTTTGAAAAAGCTGTCTAGCAACCTCTCAGTACTGCCTTATGTTGAATGAAATTAATTGTAAACCAAAGAAATGAAGAAAAATCTAAGAAACAGCTGAAATCACTCAATTCTAAAAACTGAAAAATCAATATAACGAATAAAAAAGGACGTTGCAGGACAACGATAGAATGAAGGAAACAAGAATGTGAAGAAAATGGACACAATGTAATAAACACCGTAAGAAAAAAGAACAATTCTTGAGTTTTGAAATTTAAAAGTAAAAAAAAATCAAGAAAAAGGGATACATTGCATTGTTCAGTAATTGAAACAAAGAAAACACAACATGTCATCCGATACAAAAAGCCATCTTCCTGAACAACACAAAAAAACCAAAATAATTCAAACATACGAAACATTGAAAAAATTTTGAAATTTTCAAGACTGAAGTTATGAAAAAAACTTTTAACTATTTTTCAAAAACTTAACGACAAAAACTGATTGAATTTTTTGAAACAAAACTAAAGTCCCTGATGTTGCACAAAAAGACTATTTCAAGTAATTAAAACCAAAATACAAACAATAAACTTTAATTGGAAAAAAACTAAGAATATCGGATTAGCATATGAACAATTTTAAAAAACAAAATTACATAGACGTAGGTAGAGGCGTTGATGATATGAATTATCAAAGTGACGTTGCCATATTAACTGATTTTTGAAAAAGGCTGTTGAAAGACCCAAAAATGAAGAAATTAATAGAAAAAAGGCCAAAAATTAACTAAAAAATCAAAAAAGATGTGCCAATTTTGACCTTGAAACGCAGCATTTTCAGTCTCTCCAAAACACTGTGGTATCAAAGTCCGCGGTATACAATTCAGCATATCATTGAATAAAAATTATTTCCATAAAAAACCAAATTACAAGGAAAAAAAACTGGGCCACTTAGCCGAAAAAACGGCTAAAAACGGTTATCCATATGTGCCATTCAGTCAAAAACTACTTTCCAAGTCGAAAAGTCATTCACTAAACGCAGCGCATGATCAAAAAACTTTTCTCGCTCAGAAAAAATTAGTTCACACGTCAATTTTACTCACTTTCTCTTTCGGTCAGAACATCGTCTGAACGAATAGTACTTCCGGTAAAAAAAAAACACAGCCGGAAGAAATCCGGAAGCGACTCGAAGAGTCAAGACTTCCCAAAAAAACCGTAATTGCAGCTGCAGCAATTACCTTTTGTATTAAACCATTAACTCATTGCCTCACTAGGTCTGATCTAAAAATTGGTGAACATCAAACCAATCACTAAGAGAAAAAAAAGCAAAATTTTACATTATTGAAAATATTTGGTAACGTTAAAATAACCCGACATAATTAAGATGGTTAAAATACTGATAGGCTCAAAAAGCAGACAGTGCTATCAATTGCCCTAAAAATCATATTTCTAGTCGCTAAAAGATCGCAAAAGCAAACTGCAGATAAAAATCTCAAAACTAAGTGAAATTTTTTTAAAAAAAACTCAAAAATAGGAACCAGAAAACAACTACAATTAGAATTCAAATCACTGCAAATAGGAGAAAAACAAGACATACTGCTTCCTTGTTTTACGTATGCTAGAAAACGATTTCATAAAAAAATTAAAAGAATTGATTGAAATTTTTGAAACAAAACTAAAGTCCCTGATGTTGCACAAAAAGACTATTTCAAGTAATTAAAACCAAAATACAAACAATAAACTTTAATTGGAAAAAAACTAAGAATATCGGATTAGCATATGAACAATTTTAAAAAACAAAATTACATAGACGTAGGTAGAGGCGTTGATGATATGAATTATCAAAGTCACGTTGCCATATTAACTGATTTTTGAAAAAGGCTGTTGAAAGACCCAAAAATGAAGAAATTAATAGAAAAAAAGGCCAAAAATTAACTAAAAAATCAAAAAAGATGTGCCAATTTTGACCTTGAAACGCAGCATTTTCAGTCTCTCCAAAACACTGTGGTATCAAAGTCCGCGGTATACAATTCAGCATATCATTGAATAAAAATTATTTCCATAAAAAAACAAATTACAAGGAAAAAAAACTGGGCCACTTAGCCGAAAAAACGGCTAAAAACGGTTATCCATATGTGCCATTCAGTCAAAAACTACTTTCCAAGTCAAAAAGTCATTCACTAAACGCAGCGCATGATCAAAAAACTTTTCTCGCTCAGAAAAAATTAGTTCACACGTCAATTTTACTCACTTTCTCTTTCGGTCAGAACATCGTCTGAACGAATAGTACTTCCGGTAAAAAAAAAACACAGCCGGAAGAAATCCGGAAGCGACTCGAAGAGTCAAGACTTCCCAAAAAAACCGTAATTGCAGCTGCAGCAATTACCTTTTTTATTAAACCATTAACTCATTGCCTCACTAGGTCTGATCTAAAAATTGGTGAACATCAAACCAATCACTAAGAGAAAAAAAAGCAAAATTTTACATTATTGAAAATATTTGGTAACGTTAAAATAACCCGACATAATTAAGATGGTTAAAATACTGATAGGCTCAAAAAGCAGACAGTGCTATCAATTGCCCTAAAAATCATATTTCTAGTCGCTAAAAGATCGCAAAAGCAAACTGCAGATAAAAATCTCAAAATTAAGTGAAATTTTTTTTAAAAAACTCAAAAATAGGAACCAGAAAACAACTACAATTAGAATTCAAATCACTGCAAATAGGAGAAAAACAAGACATACTGCTTCCTTGTTTTAAGTATGCTAGAAAACGATTTCATAAAAAAATTAAAAGTTCAAAAATTTAATTAATCATAGAAAAGACATAAGCAAAATATTCAAAGGCAAAAATGATTGAAAACAAAACTAAGGCCACAAGAAAATGGCAAAAAAAACTTAAGAAGTCGAAATTTTGAAAAAGCTGTCTAGCAATCTCTCAGTACTGCCTTATGTTGAATGAAATTAATTGTAAACCAAAGAAATGAAGAAAAATCTAAGAAAAAGCTGAAATCACTCAATTCTAAAAACTGAAAAATCAATATAACGAATAAAAAGGACGTTCCAGGACAACGATAGAATGAAGGAAACAAGAATGTGAAGAAAATGGACACAATTTAATAAACACCGTAAGAAAAAAGAACAATTCTGGAGTTTTGAAATTTAAAAGTAAAAAAAAATCAAGAAAAACGGATACATTACATTGTTCAGTAATTGAGACAAAGAAAACACAACATGTCATCCGAGACAAAAAGCCATCATCCAGAACAACACAAAAAAAACCAAAATAATTCAAACATACGAAACATTGAAAAAAATTTTGAAATTTTCAAGACTGAAGTTATGAAAAAACTTTTAACTGTTTTTCAAAAAATTAACGCCAAAAAATGATTTAATTTTTTGAAACGAAACTAAAATCCCTGATGTTGCACAAAAAGACTATTTCAAGTAATAAACACCAAAATACAAACAAAAAACTTAAATTGGAAAAAAAACAATATCGGATTAGCATATGAAAAGTTTTAAAAAACAAAATTACATTGACGTAGAAAGAGGCGTTGATGATATGAATTATCAAAGTGACGTTGCCATATTAACTGATTTTTGAAAAAAGGCTGTTGAAAGACCCAAAAATGAAGACATTTATAGAAAAAAGGCCAAAAATTAACTAAAAAATCAAAAAAGATGTGCCAATTTTGACCTTGAAACGCATTTTCAGTCTCTCCAAATACTGTGGTATCAAATGCCGAGGTATACAATTCAGCATATCAATGAATAAAAATTATTTCTATAAAAAACCAAATTACAAGGAAAAAAACTGGGCCACTTAGACGAAAAAACGGCTAAAAACGGTTATCCATATGTGCCATTCAGTCAAAAACTACTTTCCAAGTCAAAAAGTCATTCAATAAACGCAGCGCATGATCAAAAAATTTTTCTCGCTCAGACAAAATTAGTTCACACGTCAATTTTACTCACTTTCGCTTTTAGGTTAAAACAGCATCTGAACGAATAGTACTTCCGGTAAAAAAACCTTAAGAAAACCAATACTCCTTCGTGTCGTAAAAAACCTTAAGAAAACCATTACTCCATCGAGTCATAAAAAACCTTAAGAAAACCAATACTTCTCTTCGAGTCGTAAAAAAAGAGAGCGCCCCAATACAATTCAAATTCTATGAATTGTAAAAACTACGATGTCCCCAATTATAGCCGCTATCGCTTCGGGGCTTTAAATAATTGAATACAAAAATTCCCACTCTTACCTGTGGATAAATCCCAACTCGTGAACATACTCAATGGCCAATATCATCTCAGCGGTATAAAACTTGGCCATGGGCTCAGGAAAATAGTCTTTCTTGATCAAAAGGCTCATCAGATCTCCACCCGGAATGTACTCCATGACCAGGTAGAGATTGTGCTTGTCCTGGAAGCTCAGGAACAGTTTTACCACCCACTCATTGTCCGCTTGTGCCAGGATGTCCCGCTCAGCGCGCACATGTCCCGCCTAACATGGACAAACGAGATATCTTTCATGCTGGAAAAGACTAGGATTGATACTCAAATGTTCAACAAAATTGAGGTCAACAGTTTGAGAACATAGCTTTCATTTAACAAACTTTCCACTATAGACTCTAGCTTTACAGGAGGACATTTAGAAGAACATCCTAGATAATATTCGGAAACCAACTTGATTCTTCTTGAGAATGTGCGCCTTGTTGAGGACCTTCATTGCGTACAGCTGTCCATCTTCAATAGACCTAACCAGTTTCACTTCTCCAAATCCTCCGATGCCCAGTTGGTCTATCTCTCGGAAGTCATCCTTGGATACTTTGGACCTCCTCCTTCGCAAAAGGTCACTCTCGTGCTTGTTGAAGTTGCCCAACATCTGGTCTTTATCGCTTGAGGGCAGACTGTTCTGAAACAAAAGGGCGAACTTGATATGTATGCAGTCAAACATCAACTAAATTGCTCAATCAATCAAACAAATAATGAACACACGACGCTTTTCACTCACAGGTTTAATGCAACATTAACACTAATTTTGTCTTTCCACTGAGCAATGAACTCCCTGATCAGCCTTGTAACATTATATGGCGTAGCACAATGAATTATCATGGAGAAAACATTGATCACTAATTTGAAAAAAAAACCCACTAACGTCGGACGAATTGCTCGTCGAACGACTGGTGAGGTTAGAGTAGAGAAACTTTTACGGGACAAAAACTTCTGACTAGAGAGCGTTTCGGTCTCTCGACATCTCGGTTAAGATTGTCCGTCCACAATGCTACACGGGCTGTGTAATGTCTTCGCTCACAATTGGTTTTATTTAATCAACAGAATTAACTTCTCAATGCGCGCAATTCAAAGCACTAAAAACATCAAAAAATCAAGTGTGAAAAAGTCAATCGAGAAGTGAACTCGAAAGAATTTTCTGGAAGAAAACGGTCAAGCAAAAATTTTGCATAAAAAGACACATTTCTACAATAATTGTTTCAAATTTCGTGCGTGAGCAATTAAAAAGCAAGCTCGGGCACGGACATTGACCCATCGTTTGACTATCAGAAACTGAAACAATTTGAGACCAACCGATTCCTTTTCCACTTGATTTCTCCTCTTCTCCCTCTGAAGTGGAAAACTCATCACATTTTCCATATGCTGCTCCATGAAGAACTTGTACGCGTTTGCCGATTGCTTTTTAACCTTCTTTTGGCTGCCTCCGGAACTGCTAGCCGAATAAGCCCCGGTATCTCGATTAACCGAATCCCTGCTGGCTGAGCTCGGAGGTGACGCAACTCCTCGATCCTGATTGGTCGACGACGCCGTTGAAGGACCTGCTGCGTTAAATACTGATATGTTTTGTTGCACCTTTTGTAATGTTACGTAGTCCATTGCGTAGTCATCATCGTTTTTATTACTTGATGACGTAATAGCGAGTTGCTGGTCAAATGCGGTAAAAGAGTTGACTGAAAGTGAGTTCTTCAGGGTAGAGCTCAGTTCATCGCCGGATTTCAAACTTGCACCGCCGACGCTTGAGCCCCCTGAACTCCTTTTTGAGGGACTGTTGTAACTTTGGTCCTAAAAGGAAACAAATTTTTAGACTCATCGTTAAGATATAGCCTTGCTCAAGGCAACAGAAAGCAAAATATATTCCTGAATCAGCGATACCTACCCTAATTTTCTAAATTATTTGTTTTATTTTAAGGAAGACGTTATTTCAAACAGTTTCTTATAACAGCCTGAGATTTGACTTTACGGGTACGCGGGAGCTTCTGTCCTCTATATTAATATAAATTCTTTTCAATGCTTTATAGAGAACTGAGCTTTAGGAAAGCAAGTAGTGTGTGTTTCTATGTTTGACTCCACAGACGCAGTACATATCGGCCGTCCAACCTGGAGTGAGAATTCGCATCACTCAACTCGTCAACCAATTCGTCGCTAAGCTATTCATCGCTACGCTCTTCATAGCTAAGCTCCTCATCGATCTCCTCATTTCACTCACTCATTCACACACCAGCTTGAACAACCACACCGTCCTACATCTGCGAAGTCAAACGGAGAAACACACACTACTAGCCTCGCCGGCAGGCCAGCTACGCACACTAAAAAAAATAAAATTAGAATAATCATAGATCAAAAATTCACTCGCTTAATACCAGACACGCATAAAATATAGTTGTAATGTCGATGATCGAAATCCATTCAGTACTTCAAAAATTAGGTAGATAATTACGTGTAATGTTTACTATTTCTCAGAAGTATACTTATAAACAAACATCAAAATGTGCTCAGTTTTTGGATAATTTCACCACGAATATTTGCCCATTTGACTTCAAAGAAAACTATTTTAATTCCATGGTAAACTTTCAATTGCGTTTACATATTTGCGTTTCACATCAAATGCACTGACAGTTTTTTCTCAACTTTCTGAAGATACATATTATGATTGATAGATCTTATTAAATAATTATCAGAACTCTTTTGATATTATTTCTCAAATAAACAATTGTAGAACTCTTCAAATGTAATATTTTTTGCTTGTGATTTTGTGATTCCTTTTAATTTATTGAAGGTTTTATTATTACATTTCAAAGCATATACTTTACTTCTCAAACAAATGAATTCATCTATCCAAATACTTTCAGAGTTCCAATTTCAAATTTACCAAGTACCCTTTTGTTTTTATTACTGAATAGAGTGTTATCTGGATCTAAATTTCTAAAATCAAATAAATCTTCAATACTTTTCAAATCTCTAGTAATATCTTCAGTTTTAATACTCAAAACAAAGCCATCAGTATTGTGTACTAAGACAAAAATCAGATAATGAAATCAAAGATTCAAAAGATAATTATATGAAACTGAAGTCCGAAGGAATAATTAAAAGGCTAATCGAGGATGAAGAGAAATATAAGAAGATATATAGATCACTTAATACTAAGAAAGGTATTTCAATCAATTTGGGAGTAATTAGCGGAATTCTCGGAGTAAGTTCAGGCATAAATTTGACGGCAACAGGTGTTGAAGCTGTGGCTGGTGTTCCAATAATTTGAGCAAGTGGGTTGATAATCTCTATTGCTATTACAGTTATAAATGAGTGTATTTCAAAACTAAAAGAACGCTATCTACGATTGTGAACTTTTGCTAATAAAATCACCGCTGATTATAAAAAAAAGTTTTGAGAAATTAGTTAATGGATAAATATATTGATGAAAAAGAAGGCGTTGAGCTGAAAAAGATATATGATTATTATCTGAATAAACAAAAGAAGATTATGAATGCTACAAAGATTAGTGTTGAAGACATTTTTAGAAATATGGTTAAGAATGTTATTAGTAATGAGCAACTTCAGAAATTAAGTAGTTTTTTAGCGAACGTGAAATAAATGTATCGATTAGAAAATCATTGTTTAAGAAAGAGATTGATATTCATATCAGACCAACTACGGATACAGAAGTTGAACCAAGTGCCCTCGAATTAACGAAATATTATGAACTTAATTGAAATTTCAAATGTTTATTAAATGATGAGAAAACGGTGCATGAATTAAGAAGTTGAAAAATCATTTTCTGAATTTTATGAATATTCTACTCACAAATATAGTTTAAAAAGTTGTTGTAAAAGTTGCGACGATAAAATAAAATATTATAATGATCATAGAGACGCATGCAATGAAACCAGAAGAATTCGTGATAGAGATATGCTACTGATATAAATTATAGAACAGCTAAAAATCTCAGAACTAGACTTAGAAAAGCTTCGTTAAATCAAATAACCCCTAAAAATGACAAAACGGAAGAGACTAGGAATCAGTTATCAAAAATTTAAAAAATATACTGAATTCCTAATGAGCTCAGAAATAAACTGGAATAACATTCATCTGGACCATGTTCAATCATTATCATCGTTTGATTTGAAAGACATTGAACAACTAAAACAAGCAACACATTACTCGAACAAATAACCACTAGTAGCTAGAGACAACATGAGCTGCAGCTAGTAAGAATCCAAAAGCTATTATGCTGGTAATGCAAGCTGTTAAATTTGGTATAGCTGGAAATGGAGTCAAAATTGGAGATCTAACAACTGGTGGGGCACTGCATCTTTATCGCTGATTTAAATGAAAAGAAAAACTTAACTAAGATTTTCATTAATGAAATTTATGATAAAAATCCAAAAAAATCTATCCAACTAACAAAACTATTAATAAAAGCATAGATAATACTTGGAATATAGATCTGTTAGATCTTATTATGGAGTGAAAAACAATAGAGGTTATCGTTATATTTTGGTGTGTGTTGACAATTTTTCAAAGTATGGTTGGACTGTTGCACTGAAAAAAAATATGCTTCTACAATTAAATATGCATTTGCTGAAATCAAAAAGAAAACCAAAATTGATTGAAACTGACGATGGAAAAGAATTTGCAAACAAAATCTTCGAATCGTACTTGAAATCTCAAAACATAAAAAGATACTCTAGATAAACATCGAAAGGCACAGTTCTTGTCGAACGATTTAACAGAACTATACGAAATATTTTGAAGAAGCCAGTATTTGAAAATGGTGATGCGAATTGGATCCATTTTCTTGATTCAGTAATAAAAAATATAACAACACAGTTCACAGTTCAACGAAGATGACACCAATTCAAGCTTCTAAACAAATTAACAAATAGAAAGTGTTATACAACTTACAAGATAAAAGGAAAAAACAAAAACCAAAATTTAAATTAGGAGAATTAGTTAGAACAGCTGATATTGACAAAAACTTTCTCTAAGGGTGATACTACAAATTGGAGCAAAAAGTTACACATGATAACAGAAATAATTCATGAGACTATTCCAACTTATCATTGATTTTTTACCTGAAAGATATAAGCAATCAATACTGAAGAAATCAAAATTTACACTATATGAAAATGATAGATTAATGGCAAAACTAAATTTAGAAAACTAATTTCAAATTTTTGTTCTATAACAAATGAAAAACAAACAATAAATTTTACAAAGAACTTGAGAACGAAAAATATATAATTCATGGTGGTAAGATCATGTTCGAAACCAAAATGCCTAAATCTTTGAAAACTAGATATGAAGTTATGTTCAACACAAAACTCTCAAAACTCAATCAGTAGTAGAAATAGACGACGGAACGCTACAAATGATAACCCCACAAAGCCCGGAATAAAAAAAACTTAACAACTTGTCAGCAAAAGCTGACTTAACTGAAGATGAAGTTAATATAAAGTATGCTACAATGTGTAGAAGTTGCACCAGACGATTTTTAATTGAATAACCATACGAATTGAGATGTTTGATGCAATACTATAGTTACAAAACAAAACCGTGAATTGACAAAACTTTAGAGAAAACAAGCTAAATTTAGTAATCGATTTAAATATGCAGAATTAAAAATATCAGTTATTTGTATGGATGTTATGCAGATATATAGAGGCTCCAATCTAAATTTAATTGCATCAACTTTGCTGATTTTATAGACTTCGAAATTCAATTTTAATGTTATTATTTTTAAAAAATATTGCAAAATGGGTTTCAATATTGGAGATGAAAATGGTATATGGAAATAAGGTTATGAAGCTATTAGACTTATGAAATGATTATTAATAGATAGATATTATAATAAAATTTTAATTTAATTTATACTATTATGAATAAAGATAAAAATATGAGAACAACTTCAGATTTTTTTGTTTGTAAATGATCTCACCCAGTGATAGTGAATCTGAAACTATATATAGTTATAGTGAAAAAACGAGTTATGAAAGTATACATCAATCTGATATGGATTTTATTGATGATTCTGATGTCAGCAGTGAGTCTAGTGACGAGTCTGATATCAATAGCGAGAAAAGTGATGAATTTCAAGATAATAAATGTACTATTTTCTCGTACATAGCTATAAATCGTTAATCTATTATTCAAACAAATATGATAGCTTTGTAGAACTTGTGAATAACACTAATTTTGATTTTCAGTATGTAGATAAATTCGGTTATCAAGTATATTTATTCAAAGATTCAAAATTACTAAATATTCTAATTTGAAAAAAATTATTTGAAAAAATTATTTCCTTGAAAATGGAGACGCAAAACAAAAAACGCAGAGAAATCTGTAATGTTGATGTTCATAAATCATCATATGCGAAACATTTACGAAGCAAAATGCATGAAGATAATCAAAGATTAATTCCAGCTAATTTCTTTAATGAATCTACGAACTCAAAACCTAAAAATACAACTCAAAAGCCAAAAAATGTTAAAGTTCCTACTTTGAAAGAATTATCAATGAAAAAGTTATTAACTATACAAAAACCAAGTGAAAATGATTCTCAAAGAGCACAAAAAATAATAAATCCCTACTATTTTAACTAAAGATTTGATTTACACTATTCTATTGAATTAGAATCTCGTAATATAAACCATCTCATTAGTAAAATAACAATAAAACCTAGCAATAATCTTAAAATTGATATTAATCATAAAAATTCTATTTTCAATCAAATGGCTATGATTTATGCAAGATAGAAGGGACAAAATAAATTTAAATATCAAATTGTATTTTCTGCTCTTTTTGAAAAAGTGAATAAATTTGGATATATTGAAAATAAAACTGAAATGTATATTAGTTTAAGAATAAATAACTCTCTAACTCAAAGTGATTTGGATAATTTAACAATTAACTCCCAAGTTGAAACACAAATTGAAAATCAACAAATGGAAGAATCTGGATGGATATTTGATAAATTATCTTCAATGACTTAATTTTATAAAACTATTGAATTGAATGGATCTTCATATAATCATTATTAAATATACAAAACAAAGATAAATATTGCCTCTTATGGAGTATACTAGCTCATATTGATCCCAGTAGTAATGGACATCCTGAAAGAACTTCTAGTTATGTCGAATATTTCAATGAATTGAAAATTGATGAATTTGATTTTACAAATGGATTTCAGACTTCAGATGTTAAGAGATTTGAGATCAAAAATAAACTATTAATTAAAATTTTCGAATTGAAAATTTATTTGGAAGGTTAAAATTGGAAATACAAATTAGTTCCAATCAAAGTTAGTAATTCTGGATATGATACTGAGATTGATTTGAGGATTTATAAAAATCACTATGTTCTAATTAAGAAATTACATATATTTTCCGGTAATCCAAAAAGTAAATTTATAAGATGCTTGAGTTGCTTTGAACATCAACATGTATTGAAAAAGCATAAAGATAGATGTAAACAATCGGACTTTAAAAGTATTAAAATTTCCAACGATAAACATATTAATTGGAAAAAACAATCACAAAATACCATTATATTTTTAGAATATATGCATGAAATGCAAAATGTAAACATATTTGTAGAAGATGCTTAAGTTGCTTTGAACATAAACATGTACTGAAAAAGCATAAAGATAGATGTGAACAACAGGACTCTACTAGTATTAAAATTTCGAATGATAAAGATATAAATTGGAAAAAGATTATCACAAAATACCATTATATTTTAGAATGTGTTCTTGAATGTAAAAATGAAACAGATAACTCAACTATTGGCGAAAAAACTACTAATATTTAAAAATAAAATCCAGTTTGTAACGGATATTACATCGTAAGTGATTTGCCTGAAGTAATACCAATTGAGTATAAATCTAATTTTGGTCCTGATAATGTGGATTGGTTTGTAGATGAAACTATCAATTTAGAAAACAAAATGAAATTCTATTTTTAAAAAACTAATATTCCCTTGAAGATGACAGATGAGGATAACTTTGAAAACAGTGATAAATGTTGGCTTTGTGATTTGGTTTTTATTGAAAACGAAAAAAAGTTAGAAAATATTGTCATTTAACAGGTAAATATCGAAGTCCCGCACATGAAATTTGGAATATTAATGTAAGGAAACAGCAAAGCACTTTCATTCGTTATATTTCACAATTTCAGCAATTATGATGCTCTATTTTTCAGAAAACTAGTTCAAAAATCTACAGTACATAAACAATAAGTAATTCCCAGAACAAACGAAGAAAATTTTTCAGTTACATTTGGTTGTGTAAGATTTATTGATAGTTATAGATTTTTACAGGCTTCGCTTGATTCATTAGAAAATTCACTACGAGAAGATGATTTAAAAATATAAGAGAAAGAATTTCCAGAAGAGAAGCAATTATTAGATAAAAAAAATTAGCATATCCATATGAATGTTTCAAATCTTTTGATGATAACGAAATTCTAATCAATAAATTAGACAAAAAAGATTATTATATCAAGCACACAAATTCAATTCCCAAAGAAGAAGAAATAGAAAGAACAAATAAATTAATTGATATCTTCAACATCAAAAATGGAAAAGAATTGACTGCACTATATTTGAAAACTGATGTAATTTTGTTAGCTGATGTTTTTGAAAAGTTTATCAGTGTTTCTTTTTAAAGAATTTGGAATAAATCCACTTTATAGTGTGAGCTTACCTCAATAAACTTGGCAATTTGGATTAAAATATACAAATATAAAATTGGATAATTTAAAAGATAAAGATATGATATTATGAATCGAGAACAACATCAGAGGTGGAATTAGTAGCGTTATGGGAGATAGATATGTAAAATCTGATGAAAATAAGAAAATTTTATGTGTTAATGCAAATAATTTATATGGATATGCAATGTCTCAATAATTACCTTATGCGGACATTAAATTTGAATCTAATATTGATATAGATACAATTCTTGCAACTGCAGATGATTCTGAAATTGGTTATTTTGTAGAAGTTGATCTCAAATATCCTGATGAAATAAAAGATAAAACAAAAAGAACTTTCCATTCTGTCCTTGAAAATAAATTCTCACCATTAGATAATTTTACAGAATATATTAATTCACACAAACCTGAGGGCTACACTTCTAAGAAACTAATTTGTGATTGGACAGATAAACAAAAATATCTTGTACATTATAGGTTAATCAAATTTTATGTAGAGCATGGAATGAAAAATAACAAAAAAGTTTATGAAGTTTTATCGTTTAAACAATCAAATTGGTTAGAAAAATATATTAAATAGAATATGCTGAAACGAAATAAAACTGATAATGATTTTGAAAAGGACTTCTATAAATTATTGAATAATGCATTTTATGGTAAAACTATGGAAAATGTTAGAAATAGAATTAGAGTAGAAATTCTAAAGAATAATGACAATTCAAAAATTGTGAAGTGGCACTCTAAATTATCATTTAATGGTATTTATAAATCTCATGAAAATTATAGTTCTTTCACTTTTAAACAAAATGAAGTTCTGATGGATAAACCAATTTATTTAGATTTACGGTATTAGATTTAAGTAAGTTGCTGATGTATGAATCTTATTATGAACAACTATTACCATATTTTGGATCAGATAACATTCAAAATCATTAAATGGATAGTGTCACAAAAAATACTCCAATCATATTAAGTGATTCAAATTTGAACGTCAAAATATTGAGAATTGATGATATAATTAACGAAGAAGATGGTACAAGAATGATAATATTGCTACAAATTGGGGTGAAAGAGAATTTGCAGATTGCAATAACCTACAAGTTCGGACTAGTGATGGATGGAAAAATATTATAAAAAGTGTAAAATTAATAAGAATACTTTTAGAATTCGAACTAAACATTGAATTGTAGATGTTACTGAGGATCATAGTTTAATCAATATCAATAGAGAAATTGTAAAACCCTCAGAATTAAAAATGAAGTGAACAATTATTACATAATTATTTCGAATTTGGAGAAACTTCTATAACTTTCGATGAAATCATTGATAAAATTTACAATATTGATGCTTCAACTGCGAGAGAAAAGGAAATGTTTATAAAAGGCTTCTTTCTGGGAGATGGTACATCTGGAAAATATAAATATCATTCACAAGTAAAATATTGTTGGATTTAATTTAGATTTCAGAATAATTGAAAAATTGCAAATAACTTAATAATTTAGATTTCAGAATAATTGAAAAATTGCAAATATTTTGCATGGATATTTGGCCAAATACTAACTTTAAGATTCTAGATATTAGGGAATCAAACCATGTCTACAGAATTGCCTCTGCAAAAAACAGCTAGCAATAGAGTTTGCAGAATTTTATACTAAAAACAAAGAAAAAAGAGTACCAGAATATATATGTTAAACGAAACAATGGAAAAAAGAAAATGGTTTTTGACTGGATTTTATGCAGCAGATGGAAATAGAATTAATAGACAAAAAAAACATATCATTTTCTCAAAAGCATAAGATTACAACACCTGGCCTAAATTATCTTTGCCAATCCCTTGGTTTGAAAACAACAATTGGTATGCGAGACGATAAATTTATTATACTCAACTTAATTACTGTTAATAAACTAGGTGAAGAAAAAGTAACTAAAATTAAAAATATAGGCCAACAAGATGATTTTGTATTTGGTTTTGAAACTGGAAGTCATGATTTCAGTTTTGGTTTCCCCTTAATAGTACACAATACTGATAGCTTGGTTTTGAGTATTAAAACTGAAGATATTACAAGAGATTTGAAAAGTATTGAAGATTTATTTGATTTTAGCTATTTAGATCCAGATAACACTCTATTCAGTAATAAAAACAAAAGGGTACTTGGTAAATTTGAAATCGAAACTCAGATGAATTCATTTGTTTTAGAAGTACAGCATATGCTTTTAAATGTAAGTATCTTCAGAAAAAACTGTCAGTGCATTTGATGAAAAACGCAAATATGTAAACGAAATTGAAAGTTTGCCATGGAAATAAAATAGTTGTGTTTGAAGTCAAATAGGTAAAAATTCGTGGAGAAATTATCCAAAAACTAAGCACACTTTGATATTTTTTTAAGTATATTTCTGAGAAATAATAAACAATACACGTAATTGTCTACCTAACTTTTGAAGTACTAAACGGAATTCGATCATCGACATTTCATTTTACTCGTATAAATGCGAAAGTTACAATGGTGAAAACCAGAGTTTCCAATTCGCAGTAGTTGTTCAGAAAATTTTTGGAAATTTTGTGCCCATTTAAGCGATAATTAGCATAATTATAATAACTCAAGTGTACAACTTTTCATTTGAAGAGTAATGTGATCATCAAAATTTATTCTTAAAAACTATGTGCTTGCCAAAGTGCGGATGCACAGGCATTCGAAACATTGCTTACATCTACCTATGATTCAATTTTTATGATTATGTTCACATATTCATCCAATTATGATTCTTAGTGTCCGTAGCTAGTAGTAAGCGAGTGAACATTTGATCTATGATTATTCTATTTTTATTTTTTTTAGTGTGCGTAGCTGGCCTACCGGCGAGGCAAGTAGTGTGTGTTTCTCCGTTGAACTTCGCAGATGTAGGACGGTGAGGCTGTTCAAGCTGGTGTGTCAATGAGTGAGTGAAATGAGATCGATGAGGAGCTTTCCACATTATGAAAGTTTTCCAATTCAGAGGGAGAAGAGGAAAAATCAAGCGGAAAAGGAATCGGTTGGTATTAAATTGTTTCAGTTTCTGATAGTCAAACGATGGGTCAATGTCCGTGCCCGAGCTTCCTTTTTAATTGCTCTCGCACGAAATTTGAAACAATTATTGTAGAAATGTGTCTTTTTATGCAAAATTTTTGCTTGACTGTCTTCTTCCAGAAAATTCTTTTGAGTTCACTTCTCGAGTGACTTTTTCACACTTGATTTTTTGATGTTTTTAGAGCTTTGAATTGCGCGCATTGAGAGGTTAATTCTGTTGATTAAATAAAACCAATGTTGAGCGACATTACACAGCCCGTGTAGCATTCTGGACGGACAATCTTAACCGAGATGTCGAGAGACCGAAACGCTCTCTAGTCAGAAGTTTTTGTCCCGTAAAAGTTTCTCTACTCTAACCTCACCAGTCGTTTGACGAGCAATTCGTCCGACGTTAGTGGGTTTTTTTTCAAATTAGTGATCAATGGTTTCTCCATGAGATTTCATTGTGCTACGCATTATAATGTTACAAGGCTGATCAGGGAGTTCATTGCTCAGTAATTGGAAGTTGCGATAAAGCAATAGCTACAAGAGTTTTCGGTGGAAAGACAAAATTGGTGGTAATGTTGCATTAAACCTGTGAGTGAAAAGCGTCGTGTGTTCATTATTTGTTTGATTGATTGAGCAATTTAGTTGATGTTTGACTGCATACATATCAAGTTCGCCCTTTTGTTTCAGAACAGTCTGCCCTCAAGCGATAAAGACCAGATGTTGGGCAACTTCAACAAGCACGAGAGTGACCTTTTGCGAAGGAGGAGGTCCAAAGTATCTAATGATGACTTCCGAGAAATAGAGCAACTGGGCATCGGAGGATTTGGAGAAGTGAAACTGGTTAGGTCTGTTAGGTCTATTGAAGACGGACAGCTGTACGTAATGACGGTCCTCAACAAGGCGCACATTCTCAAGAAGAATCAAGTTGGTTTCCGAATATTATCTAGGATGTTCTAAATGTCCTCCTGTAAAGCTAGAGTCTATTGTGGAGAGTTTGTTAAATGAAAGCTATGTTCTCAAACATTTGACCTCAATTTTGTTTCAACATTTGAGTATCAATCCTAGTCTTTTCCAGCATGAAAGATATCTCGTTTGTCCATGTTAGGCGGGACATGTGCGCGCTGAGCGGGACATCCTGGCACAAGCGAACAATTAGTGGGTGCTAAAACTGTTCCTGAGCTTCCAGGACAAGCACAATCTCTACCGATGTTTCGTATGTTCGATTTTTTTGCAGGTTTATTTTTGTAGTTTTTTTTTGTGCTGTTCAGGAAGGTCACTTTTTGTCTCGGATGACATGTTATGTTTTCTCTATCTCAATTACTGAACAAGGTAATGTATTCGTTTTTCTTGGTTTTTTATTTGACTTTTAAATTTCAAAACTCAAGAAATAGCCTTTTTTGTTACGGTGTTTGTTACATTGTGTCCATTTTCTTCACATTATAGTTTCCTTCATTCTGTTGTTGTCCTGGCACCTACATTTTTATTTGTTATATTGATTTTTCAGTTTTTAAAGATGAGTGATTTCAGCTTTCTTAGATTTTCGTCATTTCTCTGGTTTACAATTAATTTCATTCAACATGAGGCAGTACTGAGAGGTTGCTAGGAAACCTTTCCAAAATTTTCACTTCTTAAAAATTATTTCCATTTTCTTGTGGCCTTGGTATTGTTTTCAATCATTTTTGCCTTTGAATATTATTCTGTTGCTTATACCTTTTCTATGATGAATTTATTTTTTGAACTTTTTAGTTTTTTATGAAATCATTTTGTTTAGCATACGTATAACAAAGAAGAACTATATGTTGTTTTTGCCCTAATTGCAGCGATTTGAATTCTAATTGTATTGGTTTTCTGGTTCTTAAATTTGAGCGTTCTTTTTTGAAAAAATTTAACTTAGTTTTTAGATTATTATCTGCAGTTTGCTTTTGCGATCATTTAGCGACTAGATTTAAGATTTTTAGTGCAATTATTAGCACTGTCTGCTTTTTGAGCCTATCAGTAATTTGACTATCCTAATTATGTCGGATTTTTTTTCACGTTACCAAAGGTTTTCAATAATATAAAATTTTGCTGCTTTTTTTCTCTCTTGGTGAGTGGTTTGATTTTAACCAATTTTTAGATCAGACCTAGTGAGGCAATGAGTTATTGGTTTAATACAAAAGGTAATCACTTCAGCTGCAATTACGGTTTTTTTGCTAAATCTTGACTTTTCGAGTCGCTTCCGGAATTCTTCAGGCTATGTTTTTTTTACCGGAAGTACTATTCGTTCAGACGATTTTTTGACCGAAAAGGGAAAAAGAGTAGAATTGACGTGTGAACTAATTTTTTCTGAGCGAGAAAAGTTTGTTGATCATGCGCTGCGTTTAGTGAATGACTTTTTGACTTTGAACGTAGTTTTTTACGGAATGACACATATAGATAAGCGTTTTTAGCCGTGTTTTCGTCCAAGTGGCCCAGTTTTTTTGCTTGTAATCTGGTTTTTTGTAGAAATAATTTTTATTCGATGCTACATTGAAATCTAAACCTCGGAAATTGATACCACTGTGTTTTGCAGAGCCCGAAAATGCGTTTGAAGTTCAAGATCGGCACATGTTTGATTTTTCAATTAATTTTTGGCTTTTTTCTATTAATTTCTTCCTTTTTGGATGTTTCAGCCGTCTTTTCTGTCAAAAATCAGTTAATTTGGCGACCTCCCTTTGATAAATGATATATCAGACGACTCTTTTTACCTCGATAAAATTTAGTTTTTTAAAATTGTTCATATGCGAATCTGATTTTAATAGGGTTTTAGTAGTATCGATTATTTCATATTTAAAAATTTAAATAGTTTAAAAATTTTCCTTGGAACTAAATGATTGAAGCTACAAAAGTAAAAGAATCTTATTTAAAAAAACTCACAAGATTAAAAATTAAACAAAACCAGAAGTAAGAATTAAAGGTGAAAGAAATGTGAAGTACTGTGCGTGTGGGTATTAGAACATTTGATCTTTACCAAGTACATACAAATCACTGAGTACATACAAAAAACTTTTATCAATGTCGACAGAGTGAGCACATATTACATAGTACTTTGTTTATTCAATACTCAAAAATTATGTGCTTGCCAAAGTGCGGATAAACAGTCATTCGAACTATTTGCTTATATCTACTTATGCTTCTATTTTTATCATTATGTTCACATATTCATCCAATTATGATTCTTAGTGTGCGTAGCTAGTCGTAAGCGAGTGAACTTTTGGTCTACTACTAAGTACAACAATATTTTTATGCGTAGCTAGTAGCAAGCGAGTGATCTTTTGATCTATAATTCCTATTTTTATTATTTTTAGTGTGCGTAGCTGGCCTGCCGGCGAGGCAAGTAGTGTGTTTCTCCGTTTGACTTCTCAGATGTAGGACGGTAAGGTTGTTCCAGCTGGTGTGTGAATGAGAGTGAAATGAGGAGATCGATGAGAAGCTTAGCTATGAAGAGCGTAGCGATGAATAGCTAAGCCACGAATTGATTGACGAGTTGAGCGATGCGAATTCTCACTCCAGGTTGGACGGCCGATACGTCCTGCGTCTGTGGAGTCAAACGGAGAAACACACACTACTAAAGCAATAAGTTTTCTCTCACGTCAGCACCAACAAAACACAAAAGCATAAGAAGAGAAATTTGCAAAAACCGATCAGTTTCAATGACGTTTTAAGTAATTACTCGGCTTTACTTCACGCTGACATGTGCTCGTCAAATAAAAATAATATCAGCTCAAACTGAATTGGCCTGATATACCATTTTTATCAAACGTTTTTAACCACCAAATAGATCGATGCTCATATTTGCACGTATTTACTTTTAAACTCATAACTCCTGTCCTAGCTTGCCATTTTACAAGTGAAAACAATATTTTACAAACAGCGAGCTGCTCTTGAAATGAACAGATCAGCGCATTTTTTCACTGCATCAAACAGACAGGAATAAACGATCAAACAAATTTTAAGACTTACCATTAACCTGTAATATTTGCTAGTCCCACTTTGGAATGCAAAATATTGTTTATCATTACTGGTGTAAAATAATAAACTTACTAAACCTACTAATAAACTAAACACAGCCCACTAACATCGTACCAATGACTCTCGAACAACAGGCGGTGTTTGGTTTTTGTAGACTGCTTAAGCTAGGACGCTTGGTTGTTGACTGCTTTATCAACGGGATATATATACATAAACCGACTAACGTCGGATGAACTGCCTTCCAATTTCCTTTAGAGGGCACAGTAAGGCCGACCCGTAGGAACCGAAACAATGCTCTCCAGGACGACGCTCTGACATCTTAAGCACAAAGCTAAACCCACTTTGATACTCCACTGCTTAAAAACGATTTGAATTTGTCGTGGTCTCGAGCACGAATAACAAGAATTTTATTATTTTAATAATTGAATTCAAAATGGCCTAAATGTACAAAATTTCACAGGTATTTATAATCCGTATCAGTATGAAAATTTACAGATCCGTCTAGATATAGATAAACTGATATGTGTTAATTTACACCTTAGTTGTGAACAAGTTTTTCCCCTTGCCGTATATGGCAAGTACTAGTGCAGTTTTTTGCACTTAACACATTGTTCTCCCTACCTGAGAACATGTCATTGCTATCTACTGGGAGGGTCGGAGAGTTGGTTACTGATCGAGTTTGGTGGTGGGAAGGTCGAATCTATCTCACAAATTTATGCTTTATGTACATTGATAAACTTGTGGTATGAACAAATTTGAATCGACGATTCGGTTCAAATTAGAAGCCATTATTCAATTTCACTTCACCAAACATCAGGTAAGAAAGTTTTCTTTATATATCGAAGTTGTAACTTAAGTTGCTAAGTTCGCTACTTCTCGATATATCACATCCTCCCTCCTTTTTTAAGCAAGTTTGTAAGAATAGCTTCTCCAAATCTTTCTGGCTGTTTTTTATTTCTGCTTGAAGTTCTCGTGGCCACTGAAGGTTGTTCCCCTTCAACTAATGAGGTTTCTTCAGTAGAGTTGGGTGATGCCACGTCTATGTCGTCCCTACTGCTCTCAGACTGAGTCAGTAGATTCAGTCTTGATGTCGTCAGGTTCCAACCGTACAATTTGGTTGTCACTAACAAGAACTGTCTTGTTTGAATTCTCCGGCTGGATGAACGAAGTGTTCATTCCTTTACGGATAATGAAAGTAGCTGGAACCGTTGGTGAACTGTTCGTCGGTTTGAAGAGGACTCGATCACACAGATCAAAATCAGTGACTGCTGGAAGTCTTATTTTTCGTCCCAGTAGCAGTTCTACAGGAGTTTTGCCCCGCGTCTTGGAAGTGTTCCGATGTCTCATTAAAGCCCGCTGTAGGAAAGCGCCAAATGACACATTCAGATTTGGACTCCAGGCTTGAATAGCCCGTTTCATTGTTTGGCCCGCTCGTTCAGCAATCCCATTTGCTCTTGGATGGTAGACGGGAGATTCCATCTTTTTAATCCCAAGTGATTCACACCATTGCTTTAGGTCACTGCTCACAAACTCAGTACCATTGTCTGATACTAGTGTTCTTGGTATCCCAAATCTTGCAAAGATTTGACTAAAGTACACCTTCACTGTTTGTGAGGTTCTATTTCCCGCAGGGAAGACTTCTATCCAACCTGATGCCGCGTCTACTATCACTAAGATATTACCTTGATCCTTAACGTAGCCCCAGTCCATGTGGAGTCTTTCCCAAACTTCAGCTTCCGGCCAAGTAGATACTGTTTTCCCCAGGCTAGGCCTGTTTTCTTGGCCTTCCTTACATTTACTAACATATCGAAGAACATCTTGACTGATGCCGGGCCACCAAGCCATCATTTGAACTGCTGTTTCAGTTGCATTTTTGCCTGGGTGAGTCTCATGAGCTTTGGCCATTACCATGGGTCTTAGTTTGGGTGGAACGAAGGGCACAACTCCTCGAAAGATGATTCCATTGTGAATGGTCAAGGCGTCTTTCTGTTGTTCAAATCCTTTCTCTGCTTCTGAGCACTGTTTCCAGATGCCGCTTTTTATTCGTTTGATGACATCTTGAAAGAGTCAATTCGATCCGAGCTCAGTTTTGATGTCTGACTGTGTCACCAGGTCGGATTGGACGAAGTAGATATTGTCAAGAGCAAAGCACACTCGATCATTGTCATCGTCATCATCAAAGTCTAGTTTGCTCAGAGCATCAGCGTGGGGGATCTGTTCTCCGGGTGTATACTTCAATTCGAAGTCAAATCCCATCAGCGCTATCGCCCATCTTGTAATTCTTGCTGATGCTGTTTTCGGAATTTTTTCGTCTGGGGCGAAGAGATATTTGAGAGGTTTGTAGTCAGTCTGTAGAGTGAATCTTCTTCCGAGTAGGAATTGTTTCAATCTTGTGACCACAAAGACGATTGCAAGTGCCTCTCGCTCAATATTGGAGTAATTTTGTTCGGCTTGTGACAACTTCCTCGATACGTAGATCACAGGATGCCCTTCTTGTGAGAGTACCCCGCCTATAGCTTTCTCTGGTGCGTCTGTTCTCACGGTTGCTTCCTTCGTCAAGCTGTAGGGCTGTACAAGAGGGTTAGCACATAACTCGTTTTTGATGTTTTCAAAAGCATTTTGCTCTTCCTGGTCCCATCTGAATTCTTCTTTTCGAATTTCGTTTAGGGGTAGCATTTTGGTTGCAAAATTCGGTATCCTTCGACCGTAAAAATTTGCTAAGCCGACAAAGGACTAGAGTTGTTTCATATTTGATGGCGGCTTTGCATTTTTGATTTTCTCAACATGTGCATGTTTAGGATCGGGTGCTATTCCTTCTTTGGAAACAGAGTAACCAAGAAACTTTACGCTTGAAACTGGTTTTGAGTTGGATTTCTTCTCATTGATGGAAGATTTTGATGAAGAGTTCTTTAGGCCCTGAGGAAGCCTGCACATCTTGTACAATCCTTGCGATGTGTTGATTGTGCATATTTCTTTTGCATCCTCGTCCAGCTCAATTTGATAATTTGCATCTGATAAGTCAATTTTTCCAAAGTAAGAGGCCCCATGGAGATTATGAAAAATGGTCTCCATGTCTGGGATTGGATAGTCTTCGTCCATAACTTTCCCATTGATGTGAACTTTGAGGTCCACGCATAGTCTCAGAGCTCCATTTTTCTTCCGCTGCCACACTACTGGTGATGCATTTGTGACCCCACCAGGTTGTACTGGCTCCAGGATGCCCTGTCGTACCATTGTCTCAAGCTTCTCTTTGACCCTGTCTTGGAGAGGTAGAGGTATCTTTCTGGCTTTGCAGAACATTGGCTGTGATCCCGGTATGAGTTTCACATGCGCTTTGTATCCTTTGACTGCAGGTAGTCTTTCATCACTCACTGCATTGATGCCTTCTTGGGGTAGTATGTCTCTCCCAAGTAGCCCAAATTTTTTGTCGGATTGCACAACTGCTAGTTGTTGTTGCCTATACTTGCTTCTGTTCCACTCAACGTCACATGTTAGTGATCCCAGAAGCGTCAGTTGATGACCATCATAGGCCTCAAGACGTCTGACTTTCCCATTTAACTGAGGTTTACCAAGCTCAGTCCAGATTAAGGATGATATCACGGTGCTATCAGCACCGGTATCAAATTGCATTTTTATTTTATGTCTTTTACTGTAATGTACTCCCATGTCACCGACATGTTAAACACGTTTTCCCGTGTATAGTACATTCCCATCTCCATTTCGGATGATGTTTGACCAGGCAACTTGCCCTCTTCCTCGCAGAAGTTGTTCTGCTGGTCAGACTTACCTGACTTAGGCTGGGTTTTATTTTGCACATTTTTGAAAAGTGCCCCACCTTTTCACAGGTGTTACATTTCTTGTTCAAGGCCGGACACGGCTTGCTGCTGTGTGGCTTACCTCCACATCTATTACACAAGTTACCATTGCCTTTATTACCAGTGAACTTTTCACTAGGTTTTCTGAAGGTCTTTTTGAAGTTGTATCCCACTTCTTTTTTTATTACAACTGGTCTATTACCTGTTGAGGAACTCGCAAAAGCCATTGCTTGACTTCTGAACTGTAAGCTTTCTGTCATTTCAGACAGAGACATCGTTGGCTTAGTTTTAATGCCGTCTAATAGTCTTAATTTGGCCTCAGCGTCTCTCAAACCTGAGATAAATTTTATTTTCACCAACTCTTCCTCAGGGTTGGTTACTGTTTTAAGTTTTTCGAAGTCGCAATAACGTGCTTCTTCTCTGAGGCGCGCTAGCAAATCGTCGTCAGATTCTCCAACGCCTTAGACAACGGACAGAAATTTAGCCCTTTCTGCCGTTACTACTCTCTCCTTAGGTGAAATATAGTTTTGAATAGCTAGTCTGAACTCTTTAAAAGGAGTGTCTAACAATTTTTGTAGGGCTCATAAGGCTCCTAAGTTTAAGAAGTGCGTCCTGGCCGCATATACTAAGAAAGAGATTTGTTACCTGTAGGTCCAAAATCGTACCGTCGTTGTTGACTTCATCTTCTTTCTTCTCTGCGCGACGTTTCGCCACAAAAGACATGATCCACGCAGTACAGGATTCAGCATTTTGCAGATCCAAGGTTTGTCGGTCGTTTGGTGGTCTGGACACCATTGTCGTGGTCTCGAGCACGAATAACAAGAATTTTCTTATTTGAATAATTGAATTCAAAATGGCCTAAATGTACAAAATTTCACAGGTATTTATAATCCGTATCAGTATGAAAATTTACAGATCCGTCTAGGTATAGATAAACTGATATGTGTTAATTTACACCTTAGTTGCGAACAAGTTTTTCCCCTTGCCGTATATGGCAAGTACTAGTGCAGTTTTTTGCACTTAACACATTGTTCTCCCTACCTGAGAACATGTCATTGCTATCTACTGGGAGGGTCGGAGAGTTGGTTACTGATCGAGTTTGGTGGTGGGAAGGTCGAATCTATCTCACAAATTTATGCTTTATGCACATTGATAAACTTGTGGTATGAACAAATTTGAATCGACGATTCGGTTCAAATTAGAAGCCATTATTCAATTTCACTTCACCAAACATCAGGTAAGAAAGTTTTCTTTATATATCGAAGTTTTAACTTAAGTTGCTAAGTTCGCTACTTCTCGATATATCACAGAATTTAGCAACAAATTTTACTTCGGAATGAGAGCAATTGAGATCACGCAAATAAAGAATTTTTGCGTTGAATCACTTTGAAAGTGAAGAAAGTTCTAGAACAAAAGCCCAAAACGTTCGAGCAGAAATTTTGCATAAAAGACATACACGCCTAGAGTAATTGCTTCCAACTTCGGCCTAGGGCTATTGAGGATCACTAAGGAGGTCACTAGATTACTACTGAACTCAATTGGTGTTAATTTCCTACTAACAAAAACGCGACAAAATTGGTTCACGTGGAAATAACTTGTTAAATGAACCAGCTTTGTCGCTTTTTGATGGTAGTAACCTATGACCAAATGAGTTCAGTTGCTTAAATCAGCGAAGAGAGCAGCTTAGATCACGCAAAAATCCAAAAAGTTGACGAAAAAATAATTTTGACCAGGAAGTCCAGACATGTCGAATCGACGGATAGACCCAGAAAGGGCAACCCAACCCGCTGTGAAACTTTTCCGCTGTAATTTGTTTCTTCTTATTGAAACTTCAGCCTTAAAAGGACTTGCACCCGCAAGAAAATGCATGGTATGTATGCCTAAAGAAGTCTTGAAAATGAAATGTTTTGATATATTTGAAGCTCTCGTTGGTGCCATGGAGGAAATTATTACTATTTCTGCAAACTTGAAGCATCAAAATTAGAGAGAATTCAGAAATTTTAAGATTTTTTAAATCGGAAACGGTAATAAGCAATTTTTGAGCAGTCAGCACCAGAAATTTATATTTATGACGATACATTCATGTAACCTCAGAAAAACTTGTAATTTTTGAATATAGAGCAGCATATCATGCTATAATTACAAAAACATAAACCGACTAACGTCGGAAATTGCTCTCGAATGACAGGCAACGCAATTTAATTCAGAGGCTGAGCCTAGATAAATTTTTGTTTCTGTGAAAAACATCGGCCGACGGTAGGCTTACAACCCCGACCGCCTGATTCCGATTCCTTTACCTCAACGGAGATAGTAACCACTCGGCTATCAGGTCCGTGTCTTCGAGTCTATAGCAATCGGTTCTGTTTGAACAACAAGCTTTATTTTGGAGTGAGAGCAATTGAAACCCCTCCAACATCAAAAATCAAGACGAAGTGTGCGAAAAAGTCACTTAGAAGTCAAAGATTATTCTACAAGAAAAACGCAAAAACGGTCGAGCAAAAAAAAGCCCTACAAAGACACACACGTTTAAAATAATTGCTTCCCATCCGAGAGAAATTAAACAAAATCGGAAATTTGTCCTTTTAAATTTGTCAGTGATATTGCGTTTCTTGAACAAGTTATATTCAATTTTTGACACGTTGAATTTCTCTAAATTTACATTTCTTTGGTAAGCTCTTACAGCCCTGAGCAGTGATTACAGAAAAACATTAGGTCACGCCCCCTCCCCCTCTTTTTGATCTCAGAGAGTATTTTTAGACCTTTTAGTGAGGAAGAAAATGGTTGTCCGACCCTCACGATGAGAAATTTTTGTGAAAAATTAATTTCTAAGCGGTTTGACGGCAAATGGATTAAATGCCAGAAATGTTGGAAGAATTTTTCTAACACTATTTTCCTTATGCTAGTGTAGGGCTCGATTAAAAAATTGCCACTCTGCCACTTTGTTTTTTTCTCGCATGAGTTTATATTTTGAAAACTTAATAAGTGAAAAGCTTAAAAATTCGATGGTTTTGGGGGGTGTCAAATACTTCGAATGAGCTGCTAGTATGGATAGGCGGGTCCCTCTAAGTAGACATAGTTGGTAGATAGCATCATAACAGACCTGCTGACCAGAAATGGACGCATATATAGAACTGAGTTACTGCAGTGACCGAGGCCACGAATAAAACCTACTTCAAAAATTCAGCAGCTTATTTTTTTTAAATATATATATATATATATATATATATATATATATATATATAATTTTCTTCGAAAAAACAGTGCTTAATACATTTCAGCCGCAATGCTTTACTGCTGATACCCTTATTATGCGGGACTCCTCTCTTGAGCTAGGAAAGGTTTGGACTAAGCTTAAGTTCTCATATTCGGATTGTTGTTACAAGCCATTAAGAGGGTGAGGTAAGTCAAATAGGATAGTGAGGTAAGTCAAATAGAATTTATAGTGGTATTAGATTAAAAATAACTGCTAACGATTGTAACAAATGATGTCCAGCACATAAAACCTGTCAGACAGCGGTATGAAAAGATGAACAAAATTGCTTCGTACATTTTGGAGCGAATAAATATACTGCAAAACATTAGCTCCAAAAGAAACAAAAAAGGAGATCAATGCAACATAGCTCCGCTCAGCCTACAAGTTTGTAGTTATTAACATAACCGACAAACATCGGGCGAATTGCTCTCAAACTACCTTTTAGTGTCTGTAGCAACCAGCTGAGGCGAGAGGGGTCCAAATAGCTAAAAGCTTTGGTGAATCGCATACTTAGAGACTAGTTAGGCTCTAAGAGAGCTGCTCGGGCACTTAATGTCTTCAGGGCTTTGTCTGTTTATCCCATTTTTAAGGAAAAGTTGAGAGCGGCAGACAAAAATATCAGCAAAGCGAGAAATCGCAGGACTAATATAATTACTACAAACTTTGTTTGAGAGCAATTAAAGCTTAGTCCCTCGGCTGTTGGATTTTGAGATATTGATAAAAACCAACACGTGAGAGATTTGGCAAGAAATTGCCGAAAAAGAAATCTAAGTGACTCTGACAGCTGATAATTTGTTGACATATTGAAACAAAAATGGTCCCCCTAGTTGGGCAAACTTGATTTAATTTTCGTCAAAGAATTTTGACGACGATAGAAAGCCATTTTGTCGCCAATAAGGGAATCCCCAATTTCGTTTCGCAGTCCCTAAATAGATATACATACAGGTCTACAATATTTGCTTCGAACTTCGTTCGAGAGCAATTAAAATCTATCTTCTATTTGAAGCAGTAACCGCATGCCACTCTGAAGTTGTTTGCTTCCAGAATGTTTGTAGTGTCCGGTTTTTGACACAAAAGAATACTTGAAACAATTTGCTCTCTAGGCAAATTTATGATAGTTTTTGCGGTATTCAATTTTGAACTGCAAAACGTGTTTCTGAAAAATATTATGTTTCAACAAAGTATAATTGCAGTAAAAAGATGTTATTGTTCTTCGTGAACGTCACCTTTCAATATCAGCATATTCAAAACTTCTATGCTTGGGAAAAGAGGAGTTTGAGTATTATATCCAGTAGCAAAATATGGAGCCTTCTAGTGACTTTTTAACAACTACAGTTTTTAAACTAAGTATTAAACAAACTAAGTATTACGTACTAGCAACCTTTTGCTTTGCCATAAAAATCGTAGCTAAAATAACCAATTGGTGATAATGACTACGATTTGATATTGGCAAACTAAGATTTTATGGAAATAAAAAATTTCCACAAAACTATCTCAGGTCAACTTTAATCTGAAAAGCAAATTGCGAGAAGTGGCTAATGTTGAGCGCTACAAAATTGATCGATCCTAACCCGGTTTGGCGTCCTTTGTCGGTCAAATGGGGATTCATTTCCCACACCCACGCCCGGAGGTAAAGGCGGGGCGTACGGCGGCGGTGCTTTCTTTGGTGGAATTGGAGGTGGCTGTTGGGCTGATGTTCCGGGGCCGTATTTGCTTGTGTTAGAGTTTTCCTGCACCGATTTGAGATATGTTGGTGGCAGCTGTTTCTTAGAGGGAAGAACTGCGAATCCAGGATTGGATGACATTGCGTGCATGCTAAGCATGGGCGAGTAGTTGCCTGCGTTCAATGGTGCAACACCGTAACACTCGCTGTGAGAATCTGAAAATGCTATTCATGAGATCCACAGATTTGAAGAAAAGGAATTTTGATACGTGGCACTAAATACCTGATAAAACACTACTGGAGATCTCTGAGCTGGCTGGAGACATAGGCCTGAAATTTTCCTCTCCAGGCATGAAGTTCTGTCCAGGTCTGAAATACCGTCATTTTTCAAGACCCAAAGTGATTGACAATTCACAGAATGCAAAAATGAAGAGATCAAAAATCACAAAAAATTTAGTAAAATCCCAATTAAGTAACAACAAACTCATTCAAACTGAGAGCTGAAAATTGCTTTAATATAGTCACATTTAACTTTGTATAAAATAAATGTTAAAAGATGTTTATCGCTGCAGCAATCAACCAATTTGACCGGAACTTGTACGGTAAGAACGTAACCAATCATTTTCCTCTATAATTAGAGTACTTCCGTAATAGCTGTCAGACTGATAACTTTAAGCCAAAGAACATTCACCAAACAAAAACCGCTGATTTTGACCGCTGAATTTGACTTCCCTGATACTGAATAGATAGCAGCAAGCACAAAAAAAATCGATAGCACTAATTAGCATCATTGAAACAAAAATGCGAGGTTAATTTCCATGCCCAAGTTAAACAGCTGGTCATTTCAAATTGAGCTCAAAAATCCTAGCTCAGGTTTGCTTAATTTTTTAAACTATTAAATTCAATATATAACCAAAAAGTTTTATGCATAATTGCTACCAAATGAACCTTTTTTTAAAAAATCGTGAACGTTTTCTATAAATTATGCATAAACCAGTTAAAATAAATTCTCTGTTAACTTCGAATCCTACTTTTAAAACATGTAAAGAGCAAAAGTTAAACAACCATATAACAGAAGGTAATATTTTGCAAATTAACAAAAAATAACAAATGGAATTAACTGCTACAAAATGGTTTGAAAAATGACGTCCCAGCGCGTGTAATAGTGGGAAAACGTTAATAAAGATCCGTTAACGGGCTTCCGGGACCAAATGTAACAATGTTTTTTTAAATCAAAAACCTTTCTACATTTCACATTTTCAAATTTTCAAGCTGCAATGTCGAGCATTAAATGGGTACTCGAGTGGTATCAAAATCTAGGTTTAAATCATCAATACTCATGGAGTCACTTCCAGCATTAGAGCAGCTTCCACAAAGAAGCTACAATTACAGAGACTCTTCACTTTCTACACCACAAAGCAACTATCGGACAATAGGTCGAAAGGACAAGAAAAAAACAGCAACATTGGGCAAGTATATTGGAAATGAATAAATTCTCATCGGCTGAATTTAAGTGTATTTGCGAGCCACAATGAGCTTGCCGCATCTTTTCATGTCTCGCAAGCAGAGGCCATGCTTTGGCTGCCTCTGTGACTTCATATAATCCTATCACAACCGATCATACAAACCTAACTGGGTAACGTCAGGTTTACGTGAAGAATGAGAGGCGGGAGGGCGTGAAACGGGGGAGCTAAGTGAAAGGGGGTTAATTTGGAGCGGGTCATTTAACAGAACAACGGGACAAAGCTAAAAATCGTTTGAAAGCAATTAATTACGACCGAGCAAGTTATACGATGCGTAATAGGCGAGCTTAAGTCTGACTGATTAATGTGCAAAACGAAACCTAAACCCCAGATTTCGCAACTAATATGTTGAAATTTAAGAACTATGTTACCATTGACTTTTTGCAAAGGACTAATAAGAATATACTAACACAAACATTGGTTAACGCTCAAGAGCAAAAAAATCATAACCAACTAACGTTGGGAGAATTTTCTCAAACCTCTGGTGAGCGGCCAGCTTCGTCAGTAGCTGTGGCTTGCTTAGCTTAATTGAGGGTTCAGAGGTCTCAGGTGAGTCGAACGTGAGGGGTTACGGGCGGAATGATGTGGAGGGAGGGTAGGGGGTGGACGAGATGGAAAAGGGGGTGGGTCAAACTCTAAGAACCTCCATTCGCACAACAAATTTATGTCTCAAAATTTCGGTGAATCGCATACTTAGATACTGGTAAGGCATCTCCCAGAAATGCTCGGCAGTACTTGCCCACACGTTTTATCTGTTTATGACGTTCTTGATGACAATAAGTAAAACGACTGCAGTTAATGATTTCATTTTTTACCTATTGTCCCAATTTCGGTTTCGATCTATTGACCTAGCAGCCTATCAAAACTATTGATTTCCTTAAATAGAAAAATCAGCTTATGGGTCACAACACAGTGGTAAACGTTCTAGAGAAAATAAAACTGGACAAACATTCTGCATTGGATAAAAATTTTGACCTCTAAGATCCATCCAACCAGAGAGCCAAAATCTACGAAGATATTAGCAGAGAAAGATTGGTTTTTTTCAATTTGATGCGAAGTGATATTCGAATCAACGCAACTTGGACCAGAGAGGGTGCAATTTTTTACGAATGGAAAGGAGATGGCCTTGTATACAAAATAAACCGGTTATACGAAGGGGGTGTGTAGATCTCAGTTACAACATTGAAGATGTAATGCGTTGTTTCAAAAGAACGCCTTTTTCGGGACGGCACGACGATAGCCAAAATCAAGGAATCAGCCCTTTCGGTTCGATGTTGGGTTCTGATTTTGACGAACTAAATAAAGAAATTGTAAAATTTGTAGATGTGGCTCAGCAGTTTGATGTAACAATTCTTCATTTAAACGTGAGATCCATTAAGAAACACTTTGAAACATTTTTATTCTCATCGGCTGAATTTAAGCGTATTTGCGAGCCACAATGAGCTTGCCGCATCTTTTCATGCCTCGCGATCAGAGGCCATGCTTTGGCTGCCTCTGTGACTTCATATAATCCTATCACAACCGATCATACAAATCTAACTGGGTAACGTCAGGTTTACGTGAAGAATGAGAGGCGGGAGGGCGTGAAACGGGGGAGCTAAGTGAAAGGGGGTTAATTTGCAGCGGGTCATTTAACAGAACAACGGGACAAAGCTAAAAATCGTTTGAAAGCAATTAATTACGACCGAGCAAGTTATACGATGCGTAATAGGCGAGCTTAAATTAATGTGCAAAACGAAACCTAAACCCCAGATTTCGCAACTAATATGTTGAAATTTAAGAACTATGTTACCATTGACTTTTTGCAAAGGACTAATAAGAACATACTAACACAAACATTGGTTAACGCTCAAGAGCAAAAAAAATCATAACCAACTAACGTTGGGAGAAATTTCTCAAACCTCTGGTGAGCGGCCAGCTTCGTCAGTAGCTGTGGCTTGCTTAGCTTAATTGAGGGTTCAGAGGTCTCAGGTGAGTCGAACGTGAGGGGTTACGGGCGGAATGATGTGGAGGGAGGGTAGGGGTGGACGAGATGGAAAAGGGGGTGGGTCAAACTCTAAGAACCTCCATTCGCACAACAAATTTATGTCTCAAAATTTCGGTGAATCGCATACTTAGATACTGGTAAGGCATCTCCCAGAAATGCTCGGCAGTACTTGCCCACACGTTTTATCTGTTTATGACGTTCTTGATGACAATAAGTAAAACGACTGCAGTTAATGATTTCATTTTTTACCTATTGTCCCAATTTCGGTTTCGATCTATTGACCTAGCAGCCTATCAAAACTATTGATTTCCTTAAATAGAAAAATCAGCTTATGGGTCACAACACAGTGGTAAACGTTCTAGAGAAAATAAAACTGGACAAACATTCTGCATTGGATAAAAATTTTGACCTCTAAGATCCATCCAACCAGAGAGCCAAAATCTACGAAGATATTAGCAGAGAAAGATTGGTTTTTTTTAATTTGATGCGAAGTGATATTCGAATCAACGCAACTTGGACCAGAGAGGGTGCAATTTTTTACGAATGGAAAGGAGATGGCCTTGTATACAAAATAAACCGGTTATACGAAGGGGGTGTGTAGATCTCAGTTACAACATTGAAGATGTAATGCGTTGTTTCAAAAGAACGCCTTTTTCGGGACGGCACGACGATAGCCAAAGTCAAAGAATCAGCCCTTTCGGTTCGATGTTGGGTTCTGATTTTGACGAACTAAATAAAGAAATTGTAAAATTTGTAGATGTGGCTCAGCAGTTTGATGTAACAATTCTTCATTTAAACGTGAGATCCATTAAGAAACACTTTGAAACATTTTTATTCTCATCGGCTGAATTTAAGCTTATTTGCGAGCCACAATGAGCTTGCCGCATCTTTTCATGCCTCGCGATCAGAGGCCATGCTTTGGCTGCCTCTGTGACTTCATATAATCCTATCACAACCAATCATACAAACCTAACTGGGTAACGTCAGGTTTACGTGAAGAATGAGAGGCGGGAGGGCGTGAAACGGGGGAGCTAAGTGAAAGGGGGTTAATTTGCAGCGGGTCATTTAACAGAACAACGGGACAAAGCTAAAAATCGTTTGAAAGCAATTAATTACGACCGAGCAAGTTATACGATGCGTAATAGGCGAGCTTAAATCTGACTGATTAATGTGCAAAACGAAACCTAAACCCCAGATTTCGCAACTAATATGTTGAAACTTAAGAACTATGTTACCATTGACTTTTTGCAAAGGACTAATAAGAATATACTAACACAAACATTGGTTAACGCTCAAGAGCAAAAAAAATCATAACCAACTAACGTTGGGAGAATTTTCTCAAACCTCTGGTGAGCGGCCAGCTTCGTCAGTAGCTGTGGCTTGCTTAGCTTAATTGAGGGTTCAGAGGTCTCAGGTGAGTCGAACGTGAGGGGTTACGGGCGGAATGATGTGGAGGGAGGGTAGGGGGTGGACGAGATGGAAAAGGGGGTGGGTCAAACTCTAAGAACCTCCATTCGCACAACAAATTTATGTCTCAAAATTTCGGTGAATCGCATACTTAGATACTTGTAAGGCATCTCCCAGAAATGCTCGGCAGTACTTGCCCACACGTTTTATCTGTTTATGACGTTCTTGATGTCAATAAGTAAAACGACTGCAGTTAATGATTTCATTTTTTACCTATTGTCCCAATTTCGGTTTCGATCTATTGACCTAGCAGCCTATCAAAACTATTGATTTCCTTAAATAGAAAAATCAGCTTATGGGTCACAAAACAGTGGTAAACGTTCTAGAGAAAATAAAACTGGACAAACATTCTGCATTGGATAAAAATTTTGACCTCTAATAAGATCCATCCAACCAGAGAGCCAAAATCTACGAAGATATTAGCAGAGAAAGATTGGCTTTTGTCAATTTGATGCGAAGTGATATTCGAATCAACGCAACTTGGACCAGAGAGGGTGCAATTTTTTACGAATGGAAAGGAGATGGCCTTGTATACAAAATAAACCGGTTATACGAAGGGGGTGTGTAGATCTCAGTTACAACATTGAAGATGTAATGCGTTGTTTCAAAAGAACGCCTATTTCGGGACGGCACGACGATAGCCAAAGTCACGGAATCAGCCCTTTCGGTTCGATGTTGGGTTCTGATTTTGACAAACTAAATACAGAAATTGTAAATTTTGTAGATGTGGCTCAGCAGTTTGATGTAACAATTCTTCATTTAAACGTGAGATCCATTAAGAAACACTTTGCGAAAATAATCACTTGTTTTCGGTTTGGATTCTCAGCCTGATATCCTATGTCTAAGTAAAACCTGGTTGTCAAATGACAACATAAATAGTTACTCGATAAATAGCTATAAACATCTAGCTGTTAAAAACAGAAATACGGTTAAAGGCGGAGGTGTCATGATTCAACTAAGAGACTCTTGTAATTTAGTCAAATTTTCTAAAAGTCCCTTCGAAGAGTCCATTTTTGTTGAAGTTAGTATACATAACAGAAGAGTTAATCTGATTGTTATTTATAATAAACCTGGAGCTAATAAGAAAGACTTTGTATCTATACTGGAAAATTTCCTTGAAACACAGTGCTACTCTGCATATCCAACAGTTATATGTGATGAAATAAACATAAATACGCTGGAAAATAACCAGTTGACCAGAGATTACAAAAATTTAATAACCGCAAAACGGATTCGAATTAGCTCCAGAAAGACAACACGTGTTGTTGCACACTCAGCCACCTGTCTTGATCTTTTCATTTATCATAATGTCAAACACCCAAATTGTGATGTACTGGAGCTACAAAGTTTTTCTGACCACTACCCAATTATTTTAAAATGGAAAATATACGGTGAAAAAGTGCAGACCTTATCAGTTTTAGAGATACGAGCTTTCTGAAAAATAAAAATTTGAGGGACAGCTTTCAGGTTGACTTGAAAACAGAATAATCTAAGGTAGAGAAGGATATAGTTTTAGCCCCAGATGCGTCTACAGCTTTTGATGTCTTCAATAAGGCTTTCTTGTCGGTTGTAAATGCTTACGCGCCATTGACACAACAAATAAAAACAAAAACCTGCCCAATTGGTTCAATAATAAACTTAAAAATTTAAGGACGAAAAGGAACAAGACACATGCAGACTGGATGAAAGATAAATCGAGTTTTAGAGCTAAAGAAAAGTTCAAAGACGCGAGATTGAGATTTGAAAAGAATTTTAGAATAACAAAAGCCATGTCCTACAGGAATAAGTTCACGTCTTTTAAAAGAGATGAACGACAAATATACAATATGCTAAATGAGCTCACTGGTAAAGAAATGAAAGCAAAAAATACCAATACTCGAGTCATGCAGGAATAACATTGAAAATCCTTCCTTGCGGGATAATACTGCGGTCTTTAACAAATTCTTTGCAAATAATGGCTCTGAGATAAGTAAACATCTCAATGGAGAATTTGTAAGTCTGGTCCCCAAAGTGCAACAATCTATGTTCCTCTTTCAAGCAAAGGAGCGTGAAGTTGCTGCAATAATCAGTAATCTGGAGAATAAGTTCTCGAGCGGTGATGACGATATACGTAATGTACTAGTCAAAGTCTCGTCAACTGTGACAGTTAGGTATCTGAGTTTTCTAGTAAATCTGTCGATGAACAAAGGTGAGTTTCCGAAAGAACTGAAAAAAGGAAAAGTTATACCGATGCACAAAAATGGTTCTAAACTTGAGGAAAATAACTACCAACCAATATCCTTACTAAATGTGTGGAGCAAAATATACGAAAAAGTTGTTTACAAGCGCGTTTATTCCTACCTAGAAAAATTTTCGTTACTATACTGTAAGCAATCCGGATTTCGCACTAAACAGCACAGTTGATGCTTTAGCTGAATTCACTGAGAAGGTAGGATTCAACAGGAGTACAAACGAAGTAAGAACATTTTTCTTGATCTTAGTAAGGCTTTTGACACTATTGATCACAACCTACTAATCCGTAAATTGGATAACGATGGAATAAGACGTAACTCTCTTAATTGGTTCAGATCTTATTTAAAAGGCCAAATACAGCGAGTAAAGTTAAATAATGTGTCATCTGGTTGGGAAGACATTGTTTGCGGTGTTCCACAAGGCTCAATGTTAGGTCCTCTACTGTTTATTATATATGTAAACGACATGCCTCTAGTTTGCAGACATTTAGAAGCTATGTGCGGATGATACAAACCTTTCTGCAATTGGAATACAGTGCTCTGATGTCAAGGAAGATATTAAAAAAGTTAACGATTGGCTAAATTCCATTAAATTAGTAGTGAATGTATCAAAAACAGTTCAAATAAATATACGAACTAATAAAAAGACAAGCAATTCGGCGCAAAGATTCTCTCTAAACTCTGCTTTCATTGAGAATAAACCGTTATCTAAATATCTAGGTGTTACCATCGACTCGAAATTATCCTTCCTTAGTCATATACAATCCGTAAGAGAAAAATTAAGCAAACAGTCCGCTCTTGTGTCGAAACTGAGACATTTTGTTCCTAGGGCTCAATTAATTGATTACTACAAAACGTGCATCAATCCCAATATTCAACACGGTGTGCTTGCATATGCATGTTGCAGTCATACATCCCTGCTACCTATCTTCACTTTGCAAAAAAAAGATCTTGAAGTTCATTTACTTCAGAAGGAAAAGCGATACATGAAGATATTTTCGTCAATCACTCAATTCTTTCAGTTTACGAATTGCACCTCTATGAGTTACTAAAATTTGTTTTAAGAGCTTGGAATGGACTCCACAGTGAATCTTTTTGTAATGGCATTTTTTCCTCTAATTATTCAAAAGTCACAACGAGATTGTCAAAATCAAATCTAATAGCTCAATCAAAATGTTAAAACAAACTTGAGCGTTTTTCAATGACATTACGGGCCTGTAATTTGTACAATAAGTTAAATACAATAGGCATAAATCCATCTGATTTTGATCTAAACACAGTGTAAAAAGTAACACACTTCTGTCATCACCTCAAAAATTCGTACCTCGTCTGTAACAATGAACTATCCAAACTCGTATTTAGTTTGTAGCGTGACTTAACAGTAGCTCTTTTTAGAGATCAACAGGCATCGCACCAGTTGATTACTAAAGTATTGATCGCTTTTTATTTGGGACACGAAGTAGTTGATCACTGCCTGGGGCCCAAATAAGCTCATAGAGATGTCTTCCCGGCGCAGTGGTTTTTACTTCTGGTCCCAAATTCACCTGAAGCGCAAAAATTTTTGTTTTTATTGGCACGAAAGACTAGTTCTACTACTGTAAAGTGGTTCCAAGAGCTTTTATCTGGGTGTTTTGCTGCCCGTTTTAATTTTTAATTCAAGTTTTTTTTAATAAAAGATTAATTAATGTAAATTACACCACCAAACTTTTAGTTTTTTTCTCACTTAACTTTTGGATACTAAGCATATAATAGCTTTAAGAACGCTGACGATGCTTTAAGAACGCTGACGGGCATTTTAGGAATGCTCATAATGTCGTTATGCTGCGGGTCATGTTGCGCATTTTAATTTATGACTCAAGTGGTTTTCAAAAAGATTAAGGAAGGCAATTTACTCCAGTCATTAAGTCTATCCTTTCCTCATTTACCATTTTGATACTGAGAAAGTAAAGGTGTTTTAAATGCTGCTGAGCTTGATTCAATGATTCTAGCATTATACCAGGTTGGTGCTAAGTTAATAATAATTGTTGCTGTTAATAATTTTCCGTCTGCACTGTATACGCTGTGTAAAACTTGTTTCATGAATTCTTGATCTATCACCTGGGCAAACTGAAAAGAAGTTCACAGTGACTCGTTGTTTGTCCATTCCATCTGTAAATATTGTTGATTTTTCCAGTGTATTGTTAATATGTATGAGACGGATAAATAAATCTTCTTCTTATTCATTCGAAAGAAAATAAATTAAAATATAGAGAGAAAACTAAGCAACCGGACGAAACATCGAAGCATCAAAGTGAATTAAATAAACCAATCGTATTAAATCAGCTTTCAGTTAGTCACAAAAATATAACATAGCTGGCAGATAGCCATAAAAAAGCCGCAATAGCTTCGCAGATCTGGAGTCGCTAAAAGATAGTAAAAGAAACAGACCAGAAAAAATTCGTTTCAATAAATGCTTAGATATGAGATTTCAATTAGGAATTTGTAAAATTTATTGCTGCTTCTATTAGCTGATCTCAAATAACCTTCAACTTGAAAGACACACACACACCTGACCTTATCTCTGAGTTAAAATAAAGTCAATTTCAGAGTGAGAGAAGTAAGTCACATGTAACCAAAAACTAGATCATGAGAACAAACAAAACTCGCTTCAATAAGAGTGAAAAAGAGGTCAAGCACGCAATTCAGTTGAAATTGCATAAACTAATTAACAAAAAACAGATTTGAAGTGGTGACGTCATATAGTAGCAACAAAAATCTTGACAAAATAAAAACCAAGAGAAGTCCATTAATAGCCTCAGCTATATTTTTGCGGCAAGTAAAAACCTCCCTTTCTGCTACACGCTTAACACTTTTTCAATCATCGAAAAATGAATTCTTTAGCGTTCTTCAGCGGGAGAGCTTGAGTATTTATGTGGGAGCTTCACATCGTTTTGCTAGAGCTTAATTTAGATAAACATAACCGCGTAATGTCGGAAGAATTGCGCTCGACAGAATAGTGGGAGCTCGAATCTATTGCAGCCAGCTTCAGTCGGTGGGAGCGGGTAGCTTAATTCGCTAAGAGGGCCTCAGATGACGTCATTGGAGGTTAATATATATCAATAACAAAATTTATAAAAAAAACATGGAAAAAATGCCGCAATAGACACATGTGGCCTTCAATGAACTGAAACAAAATAAAAACATTGACTAGCAGTCCTTTAATAGACCACTAGACTTTTTGGTTAGATTCGGACTGTCGTTTTTGAATAGCCACATACGCTTTATAAGGAAAAAACCCTAATGGAGCTTTTCCAAAATTAATATTCGAGATCAATACTCACGACTAATACTCAAGAATTAGGTCATATACAGTTGTCACTACTTAGATGCACACTATTGACCTTAAAATAGTAAATTTTCAATAAAAGTTCTATAAGCGGGTTCAGAAGCCAATTTTTTTAGTGAGGTAAGTCACGCAATTGAAGTAAAAGCAGAACAAATGACGTCACGGACTTGAATTTTGACTGCAAAGCATTGAATAAGTCAATTCCAAGAACTCAAGTCTTTGTTCCTGTTGTAGCTGTTGCACAAAGCTGCAAGTCGCAGGAATTTTTGGCGGGATACAGGTGCTTAATGCAGTTTTTTACTGCAACCCTAGATGCATTTGTATCATAATAATAGATATAGTAGTAGTAGTGTGTGACTGCCTAACTTGCTTGTGGTGCGGCGACCTTTCTGCATCTACTTTGTCACAGATCCTACTCAAGTAAGAGTTTAGCAGGGGACAGTATCCAGTTCTCAGTAGAGCTAATCAGATACGTGCGATTCTCGTCAGCGTTTGATCGTCTTCTGTTATCTTTGGTGGAGGTGTACCTAGTTGCTTGCTGTCTTTGTTCAACTGAGTATGGATTGTGTGCTGATGGATACTTTTGAGCGCTTTTTTGTATTCCTTTAGATTTATTCGCTCTTTATTGTTCGAGTGTTGTTTCAAGAGCTGCCCATAAGTATCAATTAGTGTCGGTCTCATGGTACAAAAACTGGTTGAAGAGGTTTTATGATCAGCACGATGGCTCATAACTGCCGGCTAGAAACTGCTCTTCTAAAATTTCTGTGTGAGCTTTGACGGGCAGCATTTCACGCTCATTGTGTAAGTAAGTCATTGATGCCGGACATTTTTACACCGCCAGTAGTTGTGCGAAGAGAAATGGTTCTCAAGTATGGACCCCTCTACGCGGCAGAACTACGAGCGGGCAACCACTACCAGGATCCATATACACTCGGGAAATGGGTTTTTGCCGCGGGATCAGGCAAGCCCCGTCTCTCTGGTACCTAGTATGCATTTGACTGGGAAACATATTTGCCCTGCTTTTCATCCTCCGCGGCTTTGAAGCAAACCCCGGCAAAACGCCCTGTGCTATTTGTCACCGTGGCAACTGGAATCAATACGGCGTCTGGCCCGGCCGCGGAGGGTGGGTACACCTGAATTGCACCAATTTACAGTCCACTAAGTTCGACTGTAAGCGCTGCTCTTGTTGCAAGACAAAAGAAGCAAATACAATGCAACGTTTCACCACTCAAAACACACACCTCAACATTCTTCAAATGAATTGCAATGGTCTCAAACAAAAACTAGACATCATGGACTGGATGCAGAAAAATAACATCCAGGAGACCAATAGCTGCCATCCAGGAGACCAAACTCAACGAAAAACGCACCCTCAATAGCCCCGTTGGCTTCCGCATATTCAAAGAAAATAAGCACAAATAAAGAAGCAAAGGTGGAGGGGTAGCTTTTACTATTAGGGACACAATTCTGTTTCAAGAACTTAAACATAAGACTTCTGACAAGCAACTAGTAGTCCAAACCATAGAACTCACCGCAGGTGGCAATAACCTCAAATTAGTGAACACCTACATACCACCCTCTAGCTGTTATGCAGGAAACAAGACATCAATCAGTAAACTATTTCAGTTAGATGACTGCATTATTGTCGGTGATTTCAATGCTCATAAGCCTCTATGGCGATCAAAACTACCGGAAGACAGAAGAGGAAAAAATATTGCAAGTAAAATAGACCTCTCCAATCATGTAGTGCTCAACGAAAAAGCCAGCACAAGAGTAACTGATCGATGTAAAAGCTACCCCGACATCAGTCTCGCCAGCTCAAGCATAGTAATGAACATCGACTGGCGTACGGAGTACGCATTAGGCTCAGAACTTCTACAAAAAGCTCTACCCATCACCTGTGACCTCATCACACACAACACCACAAAGAACGTTTATCAACTTCCGCAAAGTTTCAAAGATGACATTGAACTAAAACTGAAGAATCAACAAAGGCCAACAAATGTCTACAACACGGAAAAGACCTTAACGAAAGCCATAAATGCAGCGGCTGGCAGGCATATCCCTCAAGGAAGAATTAAAACAGTGGTTTCCATTTTTCCCAGCTAAGCAGTAAAGCTTTCTGAAAAAATCAGAAATTTAAAGAAAACATCCAGGAGACCCCAAAATAACTCAACCAAACCATTTGTTCAAACACAAAAGCCTAAAAAGTGGAATCGCGTTTGTACAAACACTTACAGAGCTAACTGCTCAAAACTGAAGAGCACAGTAAAAGGATTTTCGTAAGTAACGCTAAACCACCTGCAAACAGAGCCATATACTTTGACGCTAAAAAACTACTTCTCACCATGATCAAAGGAAATGGACCTACAAGTTCAACCAACAATACACTCCACACCGCAAGGAAAGAGAAAAACAGAAGAAATACTAAGAACAATAAGGAAACTGGAAATAGAGGGCAGAACTTTTAAGTGTAACACAGTGAAATAACCTAATAGAGAAACAAAGAAAAGTAAGGGGCTTGGATCAGACACCATTACTTTTCTGTAAACAGTGCAAAAATCCCGAACATCTGGAAAGTTTGCCCGGTTATACCCCTACACAAGCCGGGAAAACCCATAGACGAATCTAAAAGCTTCAGACCAATTGCCCTCCTCTGCACCATCCCAAAACTAAAAGAAAAACTTTTAATAAGTGACTTTATAGAATATCAGCATGGCTTTAGACCTGCGCATTCAACAACAACAGCTCACAAAATTGCCACAAACAAAACACAAAAAGGCCTTAATCAAAAGAAACCTTGCAACCGTACTCTACTAGTAGCCTTAGAACTCACCGCCACTTTCGACACGGTTGATCACAACCTACTACTAAGACACATACTCGAGGCACCACTACCGAATAGCACTGAAAGATGGGTCGCTCCATACATGCAGGGCAGGTTTTCTTACGTAGAATATAACAATGAAAAGGTGGTCCCCAAGGTAGTGCATTATCACCAAGGCTCTTCAAAGAGCCAGCTGCCGCCACCACCAAAAGACCCCAAAGATAAACACCACGTCTTACGCTGATGATATGACTTTAACCTCTCATCCGCAAGGTTAGAAAATTACGTGACCTAGTAATTCCTTACCTAAATAATTTACACGACTGGCTAGAATCAAGAAAGCTTAAGTTTTCAGCTGAAAAATCAAGTGACACTGTGTTCACAAAATGGAGCATGGAGGCCAAGTTTGACCCACACCTCACTATCAAAAACGTTCACTATCAACCATTCAGCAATACCAGTAAAGTCCAAAGTCAGGTCACCGATGGAGAGGATGAATTTAAAAAAAAACCGATATCCCCAATAATAGCCGCCATCGCTTCGTGGCTATTTAAAATGACACCAATTTTGGCGCACTTTTCGCTTCACTTCTGAACGGTGTAGGGCGTAGGTGGGGGGGGGGGTGGGGTGGTTATGTGTAGGGCGTAGCTGAAGGGATAGTTCAGTGATGGTCGGAGTGGATGAGGTGGGGGGAGGTACATAGGGGTAGATAGATGCGCAGGGAGGAGGTAGGTGTGGGGGTTAGGTAGGTAAGGGTGGGAAGCTCGGAGGTAAAATTAGATTTTAGGTGGAAGTGGTAGTTATAAATTTTCACATTGACAATTACTAAAAGTTGTCAACTACTGAACATGACAAACTAAGCTACTTTTAAAGTCCAATGGTCGCAAACAGTAGAAAAATTTCAAAAACAGAGGTAAATGTTTGAAACGAAAAGTCAAACTCAAATCATGAACAAACTAGCTTGACCTAAAACAAAACATGTAAAACACCAATGCTTCTTTTCGAATTGTAAAAAGACCAACATAATTACATTAATTGCTTCAAACCTAAGTGAGAGCAAAAGTTAAAAAGCACGTCCCGTTATATAGTAAAAAAACGTAAAAAGATACCAACTAATCTGGGGCCAGGGGCACAAAAGGAAAAACTATCCTAATTCTTCAGCAAAAAATGATGCTTCAACATCCACTGATACTGGTTCCTGAAATGAAGAAACATTCAGTTCTTTCCAAAACGTTCCTGCTTAGCTATGATCTCTTGATACGCAAACATGCCAACCAAAACAAGGTGAATTAAGAAATGCCTCCCACCCAACACTGGGTGAAAATTGGCTGGTCTGTGGCCCTCCCAGCACTGCGTCTTCATAAGGCATTTCGTATTGTTTAAATCTGTCAATAAAATGATATATACAAACATCAGCTGAGACAGTAAAACAAAAGGCAGACAGCATTAGAAAAAAAACAACTAATGACAGAAGTAGATGAGTCAAACTAACAACCTCCCCTCCTCAACAATTTCGCGCCGCCTAAGGGTCCTTTGACCGACGAATGCAGAGGTTGGAAACCCTTAGGAGAGCAAAGCTGACTTTTGTTTTTGGATATGATATGATATCAGCGTAGCTGTCCTCTTTTAGTGCAGAGGGCTTTGATTCCAGTTGTTTCAGCTCTTTTGAAGCTGATGGGCCAGCTCCACCAGTGCATGCGACGACAAGCAGACAAAGTGTTGCTTTCTCAACCTGAGTTATTCTTTGTTCATATTGTCGTTTTTAATAGATTCATGGTACTTGTAGGCTTCGCTACAGCTTTCAGAGCAGTTTTTGCCAGCGGGTCAAAAATTTCACATAAGAATAGGTTTTGTTGAACCTCGATTCCCAAAATCCATTAGCCTTGATATCTAATTTTGCATCATCAGTTGTCATTGATTTAGGAGCAAAGTTTTCCCCTGGCAACGGCTGAAGATGAGGTTCGATCTCCACATGACAGACATCACGTAACAAGTTCGCAAAGGAATCGCGGAGTTCATTATGCTTCATGTGGGTGTATCCTTCTTTCGGACAGTGGAGGGCATGTTCCAGATTGAAGTCTTCATCTTCACTGGGTCACAGCCATAGCGAAGGGCAATGCCATCACGAAACTCGCTTTTCGTTAGGTCAAAGTGATAGCGTTCCAATGGCATAGCGTTCAACCAGCTTGATGCTCCCTTTTCACTAGCTAAGTCAAGTGAGCGAATCTCGTTCTCATTCAATTCGCTCTTTATTCTCGTCTTTTTTGATTTGATACCAAGCCCTTTCTCCTTTTTTATTTCATGTATGATTTGTTGCTTTAGTGCGGCTACGTGCAGAGCTGGGGATAAGGGACTTAACAGTTGAACTGATCGTTCATACTCCTTAAACGGTCTTCAGTTTTAAGGATCTTCAGGCCACCCTCCCTCATCGGCAAAAAAATATATTCCGGTATTTTTTAATAGATCAGGTAAAAATAGTAATAATAATAATAACAATAAAACAGAATTTAGGAATAAATCCAAGGGTTATACATTCACCCCAGTTTGTGTCGTTCAGTTTATTAGATAACAAAAGTCAATTTTACACGTTGTTGCAGTTATTGCATCCAGGCATAATTCGCCAAGAGCACGTGTTGTTTTCATCGTAACGCAGACCGAAGTAGACAAAATGTAGATCGTTGAAGGTGTTCGCAAGGTGGCAGGCCCTATACCAATAGTCGGATTCACATTTCCTCAGTTTTGGTTGTTGACAGATGAAGTTACGAGTCGTTTGGTATCGAGATGTACCTGGCTCTGTTATTGATACACGAAGCTTCCTGTTTAAATCAACTTTCCCCGTAAAATTTTTTCAAATAACAACACATGTAGCTCATGGTATAAGGATAAAGGAAGTAAATTGAGTTTCAAGAGTTGTTCTTTGTAAGGAATTTTGGCACCAGTGATCCAATTTGCTGCTTTCTTCTGTACACTCTCAATTAGACTGAGTTCAACTTTGCGTGGTTTCCACACACTTGAGCCGTAACCGATAATTGGAACAATATAATTGACATACGAGTTCTTCCTGTTTGCGTAATTTGCCAAAGAAGGGTTTCTCTTGATAGAGTAAAGAGCGTTTAAAGCCTTTTGGGTACGAGATTGAGAATGAGTGGCCCATGTAAGAGTGTCGGCTACAACTACTCATAGGTCTTTCACTACTGAAGTGCTTCCAAAACTGAAAATAGGCAAGCGGACTGCGCCGACGCCCTTCAACCACAAGCATTTACTTTTGGATAAATTTATTTCCATGAGATTACCTTGGCACCATTTCCAGATCATCAAAATGTCAATATTTACTGCCACTGGGTTGGTTCCAACTATCTTGAAATGATCAGTGTAACCAAAAGAGTCTGGCATGGAGCAGTTGGGAAGGTCATTGATAAAAACCAAGAGAAGCAAGGGACCAAGAACTGATCCCTGTGGCACTCCGCTGATAACGCTCAGTACAGTCGAGATAGTTCCGTTGATTCAAACCGTTTGCTTCCTGTTTTTGAGGTAGCTAATCAACAACTTCAGACATGCTCTTCCGATTCCCAATGAAGAGTTTTTCTATCGGTCGTTCGTGGTTCACCTTGTCGAATGCCTTTTTGAAATCAATATAAAAAGCCATGAGGAAATCGCAGCTAGACGAACCAACGTTAATGAAAAGGTGGTGTAAGAATTCAATTAGATTCGTTTGCGTCGACCTTTTTGAACGAAATCCACGCTGTGATTCTGATAAGAATGGCGAGACAAGGCGATATAACTTGTTATAATTTTTCAAGCAGATTCGAGACAGTCGACAGTAGGCTTATCGGTCTGTAGTTTGCAACTTCCTGCTTGCCATCCTTGAACATCGGTACAATTTCACTCGTTTTCCATTCATTTGGAAAGTGACACTTGTTAGCAATAAAGTTGAAGAGCATACAAAGATTTACACAGTGATTCTGACGAGTTCTTGAGGACTTCGTTTCCTATGCTGACTGGCCCTTTTGCTTTGTTTACATCAAGGTTGGACATCGCTTCTTTTAATTCGGCTTGACTGAAGTGAATACTGTCTATCACCGGTTTCGGATGTGCAACACGCTTTTCAGCGGTTTAAGTTTGTTCAGTGAACACCGATTGGAAATATTGATTAAACAATTCCGCCTTCTCTGCGTCAGTTCGAGCTATTTTGACGTCAAGGAAAACCTCTTTTTAAATGTGGTTGGCTTTGGTCAGCGTTTTAAGGTATTTTTGGAGCTCCAAGAACCTGCCTTTTTAAAAAAGCTGTGTTGATCTTTTTGAAGGGAAGTTATTAGATTCGTTTGTACTTTTTCTATTTTTCTTTCGTTTTCGTTCGTAGGGCGGGTTAATTTGTTTCTTTTGTAGAGTTTTCAGCTTTTTGATCAGATTGGAGTACTCAGGTGTTACCCATGGCGCTAGTTCTCGACGATGTTTCGTTTTCCGTGGAACAAGGTCCTTCAGAGCTTCATAGAGCCACTCGTACCACTTTCCGACCATTTGATCGGGATTGCTGAAACAGTATGGATTGAATGGGTGATCTTTTATGAACTCGTTAATTTCCTTCCGGCTAGCTTTCGTGAAAGCAGATAGCGAAAAATCTAGTTTCCTTTTTGGTAAAAGCGTGTGTTTATGGTTGGCTGGAGCTTGGAGGCTGATTTTGGCGGAGTATGGTTGATGGTCTCAGGTATGATGAATTCTCATTTGGTTACCAACCGCCACGTTGAGCTGTCTGCGGTTTATGGCACAGAATGATATCAAGAGATCGACCATTAACTGCTGGTGGTTGTGCTCGGTTAAATCATCTAGTTCAAGTTGTTGATCAGGAGTGGCAGACGTCATTGAAAGCCAGTTTATTTGGTCAAAATTTATGTCACCGAGTATGTAGACACAGACAGCGTTGAACTCCCATTTATATGTACTATCTTTGGGTGAGCTATAGATGCAGCATATATCAGGTTTCTAGATGGCCAGTCGCACTATAACGCAGTCATTAAAATTACTCTCGATGGCACAATTCAGAATACAGTTTGAGATTGCTACCAAGACCCCACCATGCCTTGACTTGCCGTTACTGCTTGGGCGGTCCTTTCTGTGAATTTCGTAGCACGGTAAAAACAAAGCCGCATCAGGTATACCTTCAGTGAGCCAGGTTTCCGTTAAGCATAAAACTTTGTATAGATTTTTTGTTTGTATTGAGTTTGCAAAGTTTGTTCTTCTTTGGTGTTCAAGTATACTTCTCACGTTAAAAACAAGGCTATTCAGTTAGGCGGATAGTCAATCCTCACTTGCTGAGTGAGAGAGTTTGATTTCAGACCAAGCACTACCAATATTTTGGTAGAGAATGCCGTCGTTTACTCTAAGATTTTTGGATTTAATGCCTTCTTGGATCATCTCTCGTCTTCGTTTAAGTGCTTTGTTTTCCAGGTCCGCTTCCTCGCGTGATAGTTGACGACTGAGCAATATTGGTGTGTCAAACGTTTTAAGTTCTCTCGCGAACAGAAAGATTTTTCTTCGCTGCCATGGATTTGGTATTTTGATCAGTATCGTTCGTTTTATTCTCATCGTACTTTCCAAGTCGGATTATATCACTGATTTCAGTGCTCACATTTAGATGAGTCAGGATTTTTTGCACCTCAGTGTAGTCATAGTTTTGGCAGTTCATTGGGTTTTTATCTGCACATTCTTCAATTCCACGGATTCGAATTTCGTCCAGTTCTTCAGGCGGTTTCATTGGTATGTTTATAGCGCTAGCTGTCACTGGGTTTTGTACTTCAGTCTCCTTTGCTTTGTGGGTCAGGAATGTTTTTATTTCACTGATAGTCTGCTTCATGGCAGTCATTTCCGCTTCGATATTCTGCATTTGTTTCTTCTGGTTTTCGTTGTTCTCCTTAACATCTTGCATGATTGTTTCGTGGCATTTCTCTCCAACACATTTGCTGCATAACAGAAGAACATTTTTTCCAAGTGCGAGGATTCCCTTCAGTGCTACATCACTTAGCTCCGTGCATCGCTCAGATAAATGCATTCGGTTTCCACACATGGCGCAATCGAATGACTTTTCATTTTTTGGTATCCTCTCATTACAGGACAAACAACTGTCGGTAACCGATTTTTTTCTAGTGTAGTGCTTGCTCATTTTGAAGGAGAGGACAAGCGACACAGTGTACTTAGATGAGGGGCTCAGAGCCAAAGACGCACAAACCTAACCTGCACTAAGCGTGTCTTTTTTCGGTCTCTTTGCTTCGCGCTTCTCCACTGGGTTCCTTCTCTTCTGTCCTCGTGTTTTGAGGAGTCGTTCTATTCGGGGGTAGTGATGAAGTATTGCCGACAGAGTGCGCAGTTCGAGATCTGGTGACTGATGCAACGTTCTGTGCTTCTCGATTATATGGTAATCGCTTTTCTCCGTTGGGCTAAGGATAAGTTGGGTAACGTTGAAAATAAAGCAAGGTAGAGATCGGAGGGAGTCAAAGATTTCAGGTGCCCCTTCGCGGTGGCAATAAACAACACAAAACAAATTTGGTAGACCGCGAAGCTTCAAAAGTAGGCAGGTAACCTCGAGAGGGTTGACTTCTGGGTGTTTTGAGTGTTTGGCAACGGTATTATTAATGAGGTCGTGCCAGATAATAAAATGTTCGTACCGCAATGATTCAGAAATCAAGAAATTTGTAACGTCACTTTGACTTTGGATTCATGTTTAAGCCGGGGAAAGAGTGAACTAGCTCCTGAACTTCTTCTCGTAGGTACTCTTCTTCAATGGATTAACGGAGTGGTAAAGTGAGCAAGCGCCAAAAATTTTAAACATGAATTTGCAAGAAAATGAAGTAATTAGAAGGGGTAATTTGAAATGAACTCAGCTGGTTGGAGTGGAGGAGGGCGAAGACGGGTCGGCAGCAGCTGATCCACAGACTCCTACGACAACAAGAATGTAGGAAAGATATGCAGGATAGATTGCAGTGATCACGATCAAAGAAACAAGGGGCCACCACGGCTGCCCTGATGGTCCATCAACCAATTTAATCTGTTAACCAATCAAGTTCATCGTTGACTGATGTCTCACATTCTTCTAACAGATCTTCAATATTAGGTGTTTTACGAGCTTATAAGGTCAATTTATGCTGAACTGACGAAGTGAACGACTTAAAACATTTTGAGGTGAAACATTAACCTGAACGGCGAGCTTTTTTAACAAAGATTTCTGCTGTTTTGGCGATCTTTCTACAAATTTCTTTTCTGCACTATCAGAACCTATTACACTACCAAGTACTCTACAGCCGTCAACTATTTCCACTTCGTCGTGAACAAAAATCTGTTGTGCTTTTTCAAAAAGATGTTCTTTGGTAATGATGTGGCATTTGGTAGGATGGAAACCGAAAGCAGGGCCGTGTTCTTTCAATGAGTCACAAAGCTTATTCAAGTTATCAAGAGAGCGGACTGCGTTACCACTTTTGAATTGTGAAGCAATCGTCAAGAAGCTCAAAAAAAAACATTTTTTAATTCCGATTTATTTTGATGGCATTTCGTAGTTGAACAAAACGTACTTCTGTTTCTTAGAGAGAGGCTAAAGAGGCTACTATCAATACCAATAAGCATTAGAGATGGTAACTAAGACTTATAGGAAAGACGTTCAAATAGCGGGCATCTAAAAATGGGCTCTATGGGTTTATCCCGTTTCTACTTCTGACTTCAATTTTTTATACTGACTGTTCATTTTGAATTTCTTTGCTGAGTGATGTTCAAAATCCCTTTTAGCAGAATGAAAGAGGAGAGAAACTAGCCTAGAGAAGCCAAAAGATATCACGCAAAATGTTGAAAAAGCGGCAAAATGAGGTAAAGCGAAACATTTTCTTATTCGACGAAGTACAGGACAGGTCCTGACGTACAATTCAAAGATATTTCATTGACTAAACAGACCTAAATACTAAAACTAGACCTAGAATGGACTATGAGTGAACTGAGGAAACGATTTTAAAAAATCAGATCAAAAAATAAGAAAAAAAAACAAAAAAAAACAATGTCAAAATGCCGCATGTGAACAAAAGAACCACTAGCGAGAAATGAAAATTTAATTCAAACAAAAAACTACGCCTAGAATGAGCTGTGAATGGATTGGGAAAACCATTTAGAATAAATCCGATCCAAAAAATCGAAAAAACAGTAAAAATCAGAGTGAAATTGCCGCATGTGAACAAAAAACCACTACCGAGAAACCGAATTTTTGTTCAAACACCATTTTCGCACTCTACTTTAAAATTAGAGCGAAAAAATTCACGCCGCAAAACCAATCGCTTTTTCGCTCCATTTCCTGTTTCGGCGTGACCAAAATCACTACTCCAATTTGACTTCAAAAATCATGAAAATGTGTGAACAGATCTTAAAAAAAACATAGCAGGACAAGTCCTGACGTACAATTCAAAGAAATTCCATTGACTAAACAGAAAACTAGACCTAGAACGGACTATGAATGGATTGGGAAAACCGTTTAGAACAAAATCCTATCCAAAAAATTGAAAAAACAGTAAAAATCGAAGTGAAATTGCCGCATGTGAACAAAAAACCAATAGCGAGAAAGCGAATTTTTGTTCAAACACCGTTTTCTCACTCCACTTTAAATTTGAGCGAAAAAATTTCACGCCGCAAAACCACTCGTTTTTTCGCTCCACTTCCTGCTTCGGCGTGACCAAAATCACTACTCCAATTTGACTTCAAAAATCATGAAAATGTTTGAACAGATCTTAAAAAAAAGACAGCGCCCCAATACAATTCAAATTCTTTGAATTGTAAAAAATAGGAGCGCTAAAATAGCCGGCTGAGAAGATGATGGCGGCTATTAATAAATGAATCACAATATGTTTTACATATGGAATGATGGAGAGAAGGGCATAATTTCTCGATGATTCGTACGGCAAGATCATAGTTGAGACAATTGAAAGCATTTTTTCCGTCGATAAGCAAGATCGCCTCCGAATCTGTTTTTAAAAGCACATGCCATCCAAAGCCATAAAAGCAGATGTTTTTAACATGCCATCTGACATGCACAGATGAAACAAACCTGTTGAATTCTCTTATGATGGGTGGGCGACTGTTCTGGTTTTGACTCAGCTGAGAACGCGCAGAGCTGTATTGATCAGATGCTCCGCCTGAAACAAACGAGAGTCAGGCTCTTCATAGCAAAAAGAACATGGAACACAATCTTTCCTATTCAATTAATTCAAGCACATAATACATTCTAAGTTCACACAACTTACTGTCACATCTGTAAAGCATGGCGCTATTTCTTGGACTGTTGCTTGCAGAACTGTTCGTAGCAAAATCTTCACGCGGCTGTTTCGATACAGGGCAGAATATCAAATCATTTGATGATCCAGTCATCATGCTTGCATAATAATTCAACGGAATCCCATTTTTGATTGGACAATAGGGACAACTACATGACCCAGCACATTTAGGGACACTCGTTGTCTGGATCGGCGACATTCCTCTTTTTACAGCAGCATTATATGGTGGCGGAGTAGGTGGTTTGCTTCGCGGAGGAATTGGCGGCCCATTGTTAGTCATTGTTACTGTGTGCTTGTGTTCTCTGTAGTATTCATTAACGGAAGAGTTTCCATCTTCTGATAGGGAATCAAAGGCAGGGTTGGATTCCAGAGACACAGGACAATGCACTTGATTGTATAACATTTTAGAGGCAAGATTTAACGATGAAGTAAATATTGTGGTCCTGGGTACATGCTTTGATCTGAATTAAGATTACTGTCACCCCACATTTCGTGTCTCATAGTTACGAGATGTTTTCGCAAAAAAGCCCTAAATATTATGAAATAATTACTATAAATTGGTTCATATTTAAATAGTTCTCAAGACCATAATTGGTCTGTATTTCCATCTAGGATCGTAACCCCAAAACTGTTTACGTTTATTGGAGACATTACAAAGATCGCCTAAAACGATCGAACCTCCTCCCACTCATTCTCTACTGCTAGAAGCATGACCTGCGGTATCTCCCATACCTCTTGAGTACGATTATAAACCCATTAACGCAGAAAACCACCCTGCAAGCCCGTGAAACAGAAAGGGCAGAATTCCGAATACAGAAGTCGAGACTCGCAAAAACCGACGACATTCTGATACTATTACTGATAAACATTACTGCCAAAATTATTTGCCTTTTAATTTCGATGAAGATGAATTTGTTTCCAATTGGTTCCAGTCCGCTGAATTGCACAATGAATTAGCCATTAGAGGTCTTTGTATAATGACCCTTCTATTCGTTAATTACTCTATATATTAGCACTCTAGACCCATAAGAAACACTGTTATTGCGTAGCATGATGACCAGTTATTGATAAGTAATTGTCAAATTAACCGACCAAAGTCAGAATGATTATTGATATATTTTGTAGTTTTTCTGTTTTTTGCTTTTTTTCCTGTATTTCTTTCGACACTCTTAATCAAAACCTCTTTAAGCAACATAAAACGCATCTTCAACCCAAAAAAAACAACCAGTAACATACAAAGGGTTGTAAACAGTGTGTGTCTGTGGGGCCTAAAAACAACTACAATTCAGAACATGTTGAGTAGTCAACAACTGCGCAAGATCTGGAACTAAGAAAAAACACAGTGATAGGAATTGACAAACAGCTGATATTCAGAGAAAATGAATTTGTAAAGTTGTTTATTGGTGCTTTATTTATGTCTATTTATAAAATATTCTCCCTCTATATATAAAACTACCGTGCTTCCCATCATTATAGGAAAATTTGACGGAAATATTACTAATTGCACACAGAACATTATTGAAGCGCAAGCTTAGTTGATAACATCTTTTATATCCTCAAATCATTGAGCTGATAAAATTTAAGTTCGTAATAATGATGATAAACGTGTTGTAAAACGTTACGTAGAAATAATAATGCGAAAAGCTAGCAAATAAAACGTCTTCCAAAAATCAACCTGGAATTGAGAATGATTTTGACCTTGACAACAACATTACTACTTACCACGTAACCGCAGAATAACACCATTATTGCAACCATAACTCAATAGTAGATAAGAACGGACAATAGAAAGTTCTTATCTCAGCTTTGCAGGTATAAGAGCCAAACGGCGGCCTCGTCCATTTTACCGTTGTCTGTTAGAGTGCAGCTTCCACAAAACACGTTTGGTTGCGGCGCACACACGTTTTCTTCTCTATAACCTCTCACGGTTCGACGGAAGTTTTGTTGCGATATTAGGAGCGCATTTGTCCAATGATCCAGCCGAGGTTACAGTCCTCATTAAATTACTTTAAGTGTATTGAATATATTGATTGTATTGAAGGTACGAATTACAATTACAAGAACAACGTTACACACTAGCCAATCTTCAAATTTTAATAAGGAAGATATTTAATCGGGACGAGTATTATAATCATGTATTCACTTCTTTAAGAGAATCGAGTACAGAAGAAATGTTAAATGCAATGACTGTCGAATCTAAAACCCAATAAGAACTACAACAAAAGCTAGTGCAAAGAGCAGAAACATCACCTAGAATTAAGCAAGTAGTAGTAGTAGTTTAGGCTTCAGTGTCGTGGCACTAGGGTTGACATCCCTTTATTGGTTGGCTAATTTTACCTTCTGTACTGTATTGCAGTTGCACAAAAAGGTCCACGTAAAAGCCTCAAGATGAACAAAGCGCAGTAAGCATCTGCAGAATATGATCAATCAGAAGCATCAGAAGCCTCAAACTCAAAAAAAATTGGAGTTAATTATCTGAAGCCCCCTTTTTTCATCCAGGATATACAAAAAGGCCAATTTGAAGATTCTTTTTCAAACTACCCCTGCAAACTAAAATCTTCAGGGAATTGTGTTCGATCTCACAACTTTAGAACAAGAACGATTTTGTGTTCAGTAGGCAACAGCAGTTTGTTATTTTGGATCATTATACAGCGCCAACAAAAGAAGTATGGACTACCCACTTAATTTAAAAAAAAATCGAAAAATATTTATCGATGAAGGAAATGGAACCAGAAATGCAACCCAGAAGGTTAGTTAAGCATAAAGATTTGATATTTATACTCAGTAAGGCAAGTATTACAGCTAAATAAACGAACTATCTTGAATTGAAAGCTGATGGAAAAGTTTGAAGGATTCTTGTGAAAAAAATAGCCAAATTTTAGTTATTAGGGACTGACAAGTCTGAATGGTCATTAGAGGTAGATGCTAAATTGATAATGTTACCAAAAAGAGTGAAATTTTACTTGCAGCAGAAATGAATCAATTTTTTCAAGTCTTAGATATTCCAAAAAACCAGAGCCGCAAAATCCGATCCTTGAATGTGCAGAAAAGTTGCTTTCAACACCTGAAAAATGCCCTGATCACAAAAAACTGTCGGCCTGCAGAGAGCGATCTACGAACAATTATTAAAATTGTACGAATAGAGAAAAATAGATCCGAAGTGTAACCATCGGGACACCATTACAATTTTGAGTAAACTTTCTCAGAAAAATCTATATAATCATTTTGCAAAAAATCTTTTATTGGCAAACGGCCAGTTGATTTTAGTCATATTTCTGCAATCGCAGAAATGAGGTTGGATATAATACACATTTGAAAAAAGTGTTGACAACAGAGAAAGAAAATTCAATTTACGCAACACAAGCCCACACATGACAACTGATTTGAAAAACGAACAGCAATCAAAACATCATTGCAGTAATGAAAAACAGTAGGAGCTTATTTACCTTTTTTTCTATGAAGATGAATTTATTTAAATAGTGTGTGTTGTTAAAAGAGTTGTTTGAAAAAAACGCTGATAAAATAGGGGCTAATACGGACGAGCATATGTACTTATACAACACTAAGGAGCGTACAAAATTGCGTACTTGTTTGAAAAATACGCTGATAAAATAGGGGCTAATACGGACGAGCACCTGTACTTATACAACACTAAGAAGCGTACAAAATCCAAAAACATCCCAGTTCAAAGATTAGTAGGACTCTTACAATTTGTGCTAAAAAGCGGGGAATGAATAATCACTTTAACACTGGAGAGGAAGCATGATTTTCAAATGATACCCAGTCTTGAAAGTTTCTAGAATTCTAGCAAAATTGCTGATTCTTTTCCTTCATTTTATTTAAAATTCGGTCTAGAAACTTGAGAGACAGAAATGTAAATCTTTGTTGGATTACTTATTCAGATGAGACAGAGAGAGGTTAGCTCATGCAAAAAATGTTTATTTAAATGCCAGGCAGTTCTCTGAAAAAACACAGATTCGAATTACTTAAAACTAAGCGATTACAATCGGGAACCATTACGATTATGTCCGCTGAATTGCACAGTCAAATAGCCATAACCTCTCACGGTTCGACTGAAGTTTTGTTGTTGCGATATTAGGAGCGCATTTGTCCAATGATCCAGCCGAGGTTACAGTCCTCATTAAATTACTTTAAGTGTATTGAATATATTGATTGTATTGATGGTACGAATTACAATTAAAAGAAGAACGTTACACACTAGCCAATCTTTAAAATTTAATAAGGAAGATATTTAATCAGGACGAGTATTATAATCATGTATTCAATTCTTTAAGAGAATCGAGTACAGAAGAAATGTTAAATGCAATGACAGTCGATTCTAAAACCCAATAAGAATTACAACAAAAGCTAGTGCAAACAGCAGAAAAATCACCTAGAATTAAGCAAGTAGTAGTAGTAGTTTAGGCTTCAGTGTCGTGGCACTAGGGTTGACATCCCTTTATTGGTTGGCTAATTTTACCTTCTGTACTGTATTGCAGTTGCACAAAAAGGTCCACGTAAAAGCCTCAAGATGAACAAAGCCCAGTAAGCATCTGCAAAATATGATCAATCAGAAGCATCAGAAGCCTCAAAATCAAAATAATTGGAGTTAATTATTTAATGCCCCCTTTTTTCTTCCAGGATATACAAAAAGGCCAATTTGAAGATTCTTTTTCAAACTACCCCTGCAAACTAAAATCTTCAGGGAATTGTGTTCGACCTCACAACTTTAGAACAAGAACGATTTTGTGTTCAGTAGGCAACAGCAGTTTGTTATTTTGGATCATTATACAGCGCCAACAAAAGAAGTATGGACTACCCACTTAATTCAAAAAAAAAGTCGAAAAATATTTATCGATGAAGGAAATGGAACCAGAAATGCAAACCAGAAGGTTAGTTAAGCATAAAATTTCATATTTATACTCAGTAAGGCAAGTATTACAGCTAAATAAACGAACTATCATGAAATGAAAGCTGATGAAAAAGTTTGAAGGATTCTTGTAAAAAAATAGCCAAAGTTTTGTTATTAGGGACTGACAAGTCTGAATGGTCATTAGAGGTAGATCCTAAATTGATAAAGTTACCAAAAAAGAGTGAAATTTTGCTTGCAGCAGAAATGAGTCAATTTTTTAAAGTCTTAGATATTCCAAAAAACCAGAGCCGCGAAATCCGATCCTTGAATGTGCAGAAAAGTTGCTTTCAACACCTGCAAAATGCCCTGATCACAAAAAATTGTCGGCCTGCAGAGAGCGATCTACGAACAATTATTAAAACTGTACGAATTGAGAAAAATAGATCCGAAGTGTAACCATCGGGACACCATTACATTTTTGATGTGTTGTTAAAAGAGTTGTTTGAAAAATACGCTGATAAAGTAGGGGCTAATGCGGACGAGCATATGTACCTATACAACACTAAGAAGCGTACAAAATCGCGTATTTGTTTGAAAAATACGCTGATAAATTAGGGGCTAATACGGACGAGCACCTGTACTTATACAACACTAAGAAGCGTACAAAATCCAAAAAACATCCCATTTCAAAGATTAGTAGGACTATAAAATTTGTGCTAAAAAGCGGGGAATGAATAATCACTTTAACACCGGAGAGGAAGCATGATTTTCAAATGATAACCAGTCTTGAAAGTTTCTAGAATTCTAGCAAAATTGCTTCTTTTCCTTCATTTTATTTAAAATTCGGTCTTGAAACTTGGGAAACAGAAATGTAAATCTTTGTTGGATTACTTATTCAGATGAGACAGAGAGAGGTTAGCTTATGCAAAAAATGTTTATTTAAATGCCAGGCAATTTTCTGAAAAAACACAGATTCGAACTACTTAAAACTATGCGATTACAATCTGGAACCATTACAATTATATCCGCTGAATTGCACAGTCAAATAGCCATAACCTCTCACGGTTCGACGGAAGTTTTGTTGTTGCGATATTAGGAGCGCATTTGTCCAATGATCCAGCCGAGGTTACAGTCCTCATTAAATTACTTTAAGTGTATTGAATATATTGATTGTATTGAAGGTACGAATTGCAATTAAAATATTTAATCGGGACGAGTATTATAATCATGTATTCAATTCTTTAAGAGAATCGAGTACAGAAGAAATGTTAAATGCAATGACAGTCGATTCTAAAACCCAATAAGAACTATAACAAAAGAGCAGAAAAATCACCTAGAATTAAGCAAGTAGTAGTAGTAGTTTAGGCTTCAGTGTTGTGGCACTAGGGTTGACATCCCTTTATTGGTTGGCTAATTTTACCTTCTGTACTGTATTGCAGTTGCACAAATAGGTCCTCGTAAAAGCCTCAAGATGAACAAAGCCCAGTAAGCATCTGCAAAATATGATCAATCAGAAGCATCAGAAGCCTCAAAATCAAAATAATTTGAGTTAACTATTTAATGCCCCCTTTTTTCATCCAGGATATACAAAAAGGCCAATTTGAAGATTCTTTTTCAAACTACCCCTGCAAACTAAAATCTTCAGGGAATTGTGTTCGATCTCACAAGTTTAGAACAAGAACGATTTTGTGTTCAGTAGGCAACAGCAGTTTGTTATTTTGGATCATTATACAGCGCCAACAAAAGAAGTATGGACTACCCACTTAATTTAAAAAAAATCGAAAAATATTTATCGATGAAGGAAATGGAACCAGAAATGCAACCCAGAATGTTAGTTAAGCATAAAGATTTGATGTTTATACTCAGTAAGGCAAGTATTACAGCTAAATAAACGAACTATCTTAAATTGAAAGCTGATGGAAAAATTTGAAGGATTCTTGTAAAAAAAATAGCCAAATTTTCGTTATTAGGAACTGACAAGTCTGAATGGTCATTAGAGGTAGATGCTAAATTGATAATGTTACCAAAAAGAGTGAAATTTTACTTGCAGCAGAAATGAATCAATTTTTTAAAGTCTTAGTTACTCCAAAAAACCAGAGCCGCAAAATCCGATCCTTGAATGTGCAGAAAAGTTGCTTTCAACACCTGAAAAATGCCCTGATCACAAAAAATTGTCGGCCGGCAGAGAGCGATCTACGAACAATTATCAAAACTGTACGAATTGAGAAAAATAGATCCGAAGTGTAACCATCGGGACACCATTACATTTTTGAGTAAACTTTCTCAGAAAAATCTATATAATCATTTTGCAAAAAATCTTTTATTGGCAAACGGCCAGTTGATTTTAGTCATATTTCTGCAATCGCAGAATTGAGGTTGGATATAATACACATTTGAAAAAAGTGTTGACAACGGAGAAAGAAAATTCAATTTACGCAACAAAAGCCCACACATAACAACTGATTTGAAAAATGAACAGCAATCAAAACTTCATTGCTGTAAGAAACAACAGTAGGAGCTTATTTACCTTTTTTTCTGTGAAGATGAATTTATTTAAATGGTGTGTGTTGTTAAAAGAGTTCGCGTACTTATTTGAAAAAGATGCTGATTAAATAGGGGCTAATACAGACGAGCAAATGTACTTATACAACATTAAGAAGCGTACAAAATCCAAAAACATCCCAGTTCAACGATTAGTAGGACTATTACAATTTGTGCTAAAAAGCGGGGAATGAATAATCACTTTAACACCGGAGAGGAAGCATGATTTTCAAATGATAACCAGTCTTGAAAGTTTCCTTCATTTTTTTTAAAGTTCGGTCTAGAAACTTGAGAGACAGAAATGTAAATCTTTGTTGGATTACTTATTCAGATGAGACAGAGAGAGGTTAGCTTATGCAAAAAATGTTTATTTAAATGCCAGGCAATTCTCTGAAAAAACATAGATTCGAACTACTCAAAACTAAGCGATTACAATCGGGAACCATCACAATTATGTCCGCTGAATTGCACAGTCAAATAGCCATAACCTCTCACGGTTCGACGGAAGTTTTGTTGTTGCGATATTAGGAGCGCATTTGTCCAATGATCCAGCCGAGGTTCCAGTCCTCATTAAATTACTTTAAGTGTATTGAATATATTGATTGTATTGAAGGTACCAATTGCAATTAAAAGAAGAACGTTACACACTAGCCAATCTTTAAATTTTAATAAGGAAGATATTTAATCGGGACGAGTATTATAATCATGTATTCAATTCTTTAAGAGAATCGAGTACAGAAGAAATGTTAAATGCAATGACAGTCGATTCTAAAACGCAATAAGAACTACAACGAAAGCTAGTGCAAAGAGCAGAAAAATTACCTAGAATTAAGCAAGTAGTAGTAGTAGTAGTTTAGGCTTCAGTGTTGTGGCACTAGGGTTGACATCCCTTTATTGGTTGGCTAATTTTACCTTCTGTACTGTATTGCAGTTGCACAAAAAGGTCCACGTAAAAGCCTCAAGATGAACAAAGCCCAGTAAGCATCTGCAAAATATGATCAATCAGAAGCATCAGAAGCCTCAAAATCAAAATAATTGGAGTTAATTATTTAATGCCCCCTTTTTTCATCCAGGATATACAAAAAAGCCAATTTGAAGATTCTTTTTCAAACTACCCCTGCAAACTAAAAACTTCAGGGAATTGTGTTCGATCTCACAACTTTAGAACAAGAACGATTTTGTGTTCAGTAGGCAACAGCAGTTTGTTATTTTGGATCATTATACAGCGCCAACAAAAGAAGTATGGACTACCCACTTAATTAAAAAAAATCGAAAATTATTTATCGATGAAGGAAATGGAACCAGACATGCAACCCAGAATGTTAGTTAAGCATAAAGATTTGATGTTTATACTCAGTAAGGGCAAAAATTACAGCTACATAAACGAACTATCTTGAAATGAAAGCTGATGAAAAAGTTTGAAGGACTCTTGTAAAAAAAATAGCCAAATTTTCGTTATTAGGGACTGACAAGTCTGAATGGTCATTAGAGGTAGATCCTAAATTGATAATGTTACCAAAAAGAGTGAAATTTTACTTGCAGTAGAAATGAATCAATTTTTTAAAGTCTTAGATATTCCAAAAAACCAGAGCCGCAAAATCCGATCCTTGAATGTGCAGAAAAGTTGCTTTCAACACCTGAAAAATGCCCTGATCACAAAAAATTGTCGGCCGGCAGAGAGCGATCTACGAACAATTATCAAAACTGTACGAATTGAGAAAAATAGATCCGAAGTGTAACCATCGGGACACCATTACATTTTTGAGTAAACTTTCTCAGAAAAATCTATATAATCATTTTGCCAAAAATCTTTTATTGGCAAACGGCCAGTTGATTTTAGTCATATTTCTGCAATCGCAGAATTGAGGTTGGATATAATACACATTTGAAAAAAGTGTTGACAACGGAGAAAGAAAATTCAATTTACGCAACAAAAGCCCACACATAACAACTGATTTGAAAAACGAACAGCAATCAAAACGTCATTGCAGTAATAAAGAACAGTAGGAGCTTATTTACCTTTTTTTCTATGAAGATGAATTTATTTAAATGGTGTGTGTTGTTAAAAGAGTTGTTTGAAAAATACGCTGATAAAATAGGGGCTAATGCGGACGAGCATATGTACTTATACAACACTAAGAAGCGTACAAAATCGCGTATTTGTTTGAAAAAAACGCTGATAAAATAGGGGCTAATACGGACGAGCACCTGTACTTATACAACACTAAGAAGCGTACAAAATCCAAAAAACATCCCATTTCAAAAATTAGTAGGACTATAAAATTTGTGCTAAAAAGCGGGGAATGAATAATCACTTTAACACCGGAGAGGAAGCATGATTTTCAAATGATAACCAGTCTTGAAAGTTTCTAGAATTCTAGCAAAATTGCTTATTCTTTTCCTTCATTTTATTTGTTGGATTACTTATTCAGATGAGACAGAGAGAGGTTAGCTTATGCAAAAAATGTTTATTTAAATGCCAGGCAATTCTCTGAAAAAACACAGATTCGAACTACTTAAAACTAAGCGATTACAATCTGGAACCATTACGATTAAGTCCGCTGATTTGCGCAGTCAAATAGCCATTAGAACTCTTTGTATAATATCATTTCAATTCGTTAATTCCTCCTTATATTAGCGCTCTAGACACATAAGAAATACAATAAATGTTGTTGCGTAGCATGATTACCAGTTATTGTTAAGTAATTGCTATTTAACTGACCAAAAGATGGAGAGATTAATGGATACTTTTTCTCGTTTTTCTGTTTATTAGCTCTTTTTTCCTTTATTTCTTTTGAAATTTTCAATGAAATTCTTTTCAAACAATATACAACTCATCTTCTTTAACTTCTTCAACCCAAAGAAAAAAACAACCAGTAATGTAGAAAAGAAGGAATGTAAACAGTGTCTGTCTGTGGGGCCTAAAATAAACAAAAATTTGGGTGGACGACAACTGTATCAATCTCAACAACATCTGAATCAAAAAAAAAAGTGTTGCAAAAGAGTTTATGAAAGAGGATTTTGTCAGAAAAAGAATTTGAAGAATTTGTAAAGTTGGTTATTTGGGTTTTTTATGTCTACTTATGAGAAACATTTTCTCGCTCTAAATATGACAACAGCTTTTCATTAGTGAACATTTTGAAAGAGTAATCATAAATTGCACACAGTATTAAATTGAAACTCATAGCTCAGATGATAACAGCTTTTACATTCTCGAAACATAGAGTTGATTAATTTTAAAGGGGAGGCATGATGATAAAGATGTTGTAAACCATTAGACAGCACAAATTCTAGACGGAAAAACTAACGAATATAGTGTTTTCCAAAAATCAACTTAGGACTGACAGTGATATTTACCTTGATAACATCATTACTACATATCAGATATCCGCAGAATAACACCACTATTGCAACCATAAATCAATAATAGATAAGAAAGGGCAATTGAAATTTCTTAAATCAGCTCCGGAGTTTAATGAGCCAAACAGCGGCCTCGCTTATTTTACCGTTGTTCGTATGGGTGCAGCTTCCACAAAACCTCTATGGGTGCACCAAAGAGGTATGAACTACCCCCTTAATCAACAAATAACTAAGAAATCCACAAAAATATATAAAACAAAACCCAAAATTAAACGTAATGAAATAAAGCAAATAAATCAGTGCAAACCCTAACTGTAGTTTCTTAACCCAGAGAAACGCCGGCAACAAGTTAAGTGTTTAGCATTTTTTTAAGTGTTTTCCCACTTTTAGGAACAACATTGCCCGATGTTAAGACTCAATTTAAAGACGAAATTAATCCACAAGCAGCAATTGATGCAGGAGCGTTTGCAGACGTGATCAGCCGTTAATCTGCAAAGTGTGAGTTAAAACAACCTTAATTTAACAGAATAACTGGAAATTGATAAAGTCACAACGGCAAAATGAAAGAAATAAGGGAGATAAATTAGGAAAAGTTAGATTTAAATTAGGCACACAAATATTCAAAGAAGAATCCGTTTTTCTAATTGTCGTTATTTCTGTAATATCAGGCAATCAGTACTTTGTTGAAAATATTGACCATCTTCCCAAAACAAAGTTATATCAAATTTCAAGAAAAATAATTATCGATGAAGGAAATGGAACCAGAAATGCAACCCAGAAAGTTAGTTAAGCATAAAGATTTGATTTATACTCAGTAAGGGCAAAAATTACAGCTACATAAACGAACTATCTTGAAATGAAAGCTGATGAAAAAGTTTGAAGGACTCTTGTAAAAAAAATAGCCAAAATTTCGCTATTAGGAACTGACAAATCTGAATGGTCATTAGAGGTAGATCCTAAATTGATAATGTTACCAAAAAAGAGTGAAATTTTACTTGCAGCAGAAATGAATCAATTATTTAAAGTCTTAGATATCCCAAAACACCAGAGCCGCAAAATATGATCTTTGAATGTGCAGAAAAGTTGCTTTCAACACCTGAAAATGCCCTTATCACAAAAAATTATCGGCCTGCAGAGTGCGATCTACGAACAATTATTGAAACTGTACGAATTGAGAAAAATAGATCCCAAGTGTAACCATCGGGAGACCATTACATTTTTGAGTCAACTTTCTCAGAAAAATCTATAAAATCATTTTGCAAAAAATCTTTTATTGGCAAACTACCAGTTGATTTTAATGATATTTCTGCAATCGCAGAATTGAGGTTGGATATAATACACATTTGAAAAAAGTGTTGACAACAGAGAAAGGTAATTCAATTTACGCAACAAAAACCCACCAATGACAACTGATTTGAAAAATGAACAGCAATGAAAACTTCATTGCTGTAATAAACAACAGTAGGAGCTTATTTACCTTTTTTTCTGTGAAGATGAATTTATTTAAATGGTGTGTGTTGTTAAAAGAGTTCGCGTACTTATTTGAAAAAGATGCTGATTAAATAGGGGCTAATACAGACAAGCATATGTACTTATACAACATTAAGAAGCGTACGAAATCCAAAATCATCCCAGTTCAACGATTAGTAGGACTATTACAATTTGTGCTAAAAAGCGGGGAATGAATAATCACTTTAACACCGGAGAGGAAGCATGATTTTCAAATGATAACCAGTCTTGAAGGTTTCCTTCATTTTTTTTAAAGTTCGGTCTAGAAACTTGAGAGACAGAAATGTAAATCTTTGTTGGATTACTTATTCACATGAGACAGAGAGAGGTTAGCTTATGCAAAAAATGTTTATTTAAATGCCAGGCAATTCTCTGAAAAAACACAGATTCGAACTACTTAAAACTAAGCGATTACAATCTGGAACCATTACGATTATGTCCGCTGAATTGCACAGTCAAATAGCCATTAGAACTCTTTGTATAATATCATTTCAATTCGTTAATTTCTCCGTATATTAGCGCTCTAGACCCATAAGAAATACTCTAAATGTTGTTGCGTAGCATGATTACCAGTTATTGTTAAGTAATTGCCAATTAACTGACCAAAAGACGGAGAGATTAATGGATACTTTTTCTCGTTTTTCTGTTTATTAGCTTTTTTTCCTTTATTTCTTTTGAAATTTTCAATGAAATCCACTTCAAACAATATTCAACTCATCTTCTTGAACTTCTTCAACCAAAGAAAAAAACAACCAGTGATGTAGAAAAGAAGGGATGTAAACAGTGTTTGTGTCTGAAGGTCCTAAAATAAACAAAAATTTGAGTGGACGACAACTGTATCAATCTCAACAACATCTGAATCAACAAAAAAAAAACAGTGTTGCAAATGAGTTTCTGAAAGAGGATTTTGTCAGTAAAAGAAATTGTAAAGTTGGTTATTTGGGTTTTTTATGTCTATTTAAGAAAAACATTTTCTCGCTTCAAATATGACAACAGCTTTTCATTGTTGAACATTTTGAAAGAGTAATCATAAATTGCACACAGTTTGAAATGGAAACTCATAGCTCAGATAATAACAGCTTTTACATTCTCGAAACACAAAGTTGATTAATTTTATAGGGGAGGCATGATGATAAAGATATTGTAAACCATTAGACAGCACAAATTCTAGACGGAAAAACTAACGAATATAGTGTTTTCCAAAAATCAACTTAGGACTGACAGTGATATTTACTTTGATAACATCATTACATATCAGATATCCGCAGAATAACACCACCATTGAAACCATAATGCAATAATAGATAAGAATGGGCAATTGAAATTTCTTAAATCAGCTCCGGAGTTTAATGAGCCAAACAGCGGCCTCGGGCGTTTTACCGTTGTTCATATGGGTGCAGCTTCCACAAAACCTGTTTGATCGTGAACCCAACAGAACTCATGTTAAGAGGGCCACCCTTTAGAGATTGGGACTTTGAAACCCCACACGACTTCAAATCTATAAAGTCTGACTGTTCGGTCGAAGCTCAGTTGTTCTAGGAACCATTGATCTAATGATTCCACCACAGTTACAGTCTCATTGTGCTACTTTAAGTGTGATTTTGAATACTTTGGAACTAATTACAATAAAAAGAGAAATATTACACTACAGCCAGTCAGCAAATTGTAATAAGATAGATGCTTAATCGGGACGGGAGTAATAAACGTGTGTTCCTTGACTTAACAGAATTCAGCACTCAAAAATGTTAAAAGCAACGTCAGTCAATTCTAAAACCCAATACAAACAATAACAAAAGCTAGTGCAAAGAGCAAAAAACAGCACCTAGAAATGAGTAAGATGAACAACGTCCAGTGTAAATCTGCACAAATTGTTCAACCATAATACTGAGAAAGCCAAATACCAAAGCTTCTACCACTAAAATGTGTAGAATTAATCTAATTATCGGTAATATCAGCTACACAATCTTTTTAACAAAATTAAACACCCGATCTTATAACAACAATGAGTACAGACTCAGTTTTAAAACCTCTATGCCCAATTGTTGTAATCAGAAGCATTAAACTCAAAATAATTGGAGTTAGACATCTAATACCCCGTTTTTGTCATCCAGGATACACAAAAAGGCCAATTTGGAAACTTTTTGCCAAAACTACGTCTGCAAATTAAAGCTTTCAGGTAATTGTCATCGATCGCACAACTTTACACAAAACCGATATTATTTTCAGAGAGCACCAGCATTTTGTTACATTGGATCATTAGTGCACCAAAGAGGTATGAACTACCCCCTTAACCAACAAATAACTAAGAAATCCACAAAAATATATATAACAAAACCCAAAATTAAAAGTAATGAAATAAAGCAAATAAATCAGTGCAAACCCTAACTGTAGTTTCTTAACCCAGAGAAACGCCGGCAACAAGTTAAGTGTTTAGCATTTTTTTAAGTGTTTTCCCACTTTTAGGAACAACATTGCCCGAGGTTAAGACTCAATTCAAAGACGAAATTAATCCACAAGCAGCAATTGATGCAGGAGCGTTTGTAGACGTGATCAGCCGTTAATCTGCAAAGCGTGAGTTAAAACAACCTTAAATTAACAGAATAACTGGAAATTGATAAAGTCACAACGGCAAAATGAAAGAAATAAGGGAGATAAATTAGGAAAAGTTAGATTTAAATTAGGCACACAAATATTCAAAGAAAAATCCGTTTTTCTAATTGTCGCAATTTCTGTAATATCAGGCAATCAGTACTTTGTTGAAAATATTGACCATCTTCCCAAGACAAAGTTATATCAAATTTCGAGAAAAATAATTATCGATGAAGGAAATGGAATCAGAAATGCAACCCAGAAGGTTAGTTAAGCATAAAGATTTGATTTATACTCAGTAAGGGCAAGTATTACAGCTAAATAAACGAACTATCTTGAAATGAAGGTTGATGGAAAAGTTTGAAGGACTCTTGTAAAAAAATAGCCAAAACTTCGTTATTAGGGACTGACAAGACTGAATGGTCATTAGAGGTAGATCCTAAATTGATAATGTTACCAAAAAGTGTGAAATTTTACTTGCAGCAGAAATGAATCAATTTTTTAAAGTCTTAGATATTCCAAAAAACCAGAGCCGCGAAATCCGATCCTTGAATGTGCAGAAAAGTTGCTTTCAACACCTGAAACATGCCCTGATCACAAAAAATGTCGGCCTGCGGAAAGCTATGCACAAACAATTGTTAAAACTGTGCGTAATGGGAAAAATAGATCCGAAGCGTAACCATCGGGAGAAAATTACATTTTTGAGCAAGCTTTCTCAGAAAAATTTATGTAATCATTTTGCAAAAAATCTTTGCTAAGCAAACTGCCATTTGATTTTATTGATATTTCTGCAATCGCACAATTGAGGTTGGATATAATACACATTTGAAAACAGTGTTGACAACAGAGAAAGGTAATTCAATTTACGCAACAAAAGCCCACCAATGACAACTGATTTGAAAAATGAACAGCAATCGAAACATCATTGCAGTAATAAAGAACAGTAGGAGCTTATTTTCCTTTTTTTTCTATAAATATGAATTTATTTAAATGGTGTGTGTTGTAAAAAGAGTTCGCGTACTTGTTTGAAAAATATGCTGATAAAATAGGGCTAATACGGACGAGCATATGTACATATACAACATTAAGAAGCGTACAAAAACCAAAAACATCCCAGTTCAAAGATCAGTAGGACTATTACAATTTGTGCTAAAAAGCGGGGAATGAATAATCACTATAACACCGGAGAGGAAGCATGATTTTCAAATGATAACCAGTCTTGAAAGTTTCTAGAATTCAAGCAAACTTTCTCATTCTTTCCCTCATTTTGTTTTAAAAATTCGGTTTAGAAATTTGAGAGACAGAAGTGTAAATTTTTGTTGGATTACTTAGTCAGATAAGACAGAGAAAGGTTACCTTAAGCAAAAAATTTTTATTTAAATGCCAGGCAATTCTTTGAAAAAAACACACATTCGAACAACTTAAAATTAAGCAATTACAATCTGGAAGCATTGCGACTATGTCCGCTGAATTGCACAATCAAATAGCCATTAGAACTTTTTGTATGATATCATTTCATTTCGTTAATTACTCCGTATTTTAGCGCTCTGGACCCATGAGAAATACTCTAAATGTTGTTGCGTAGCATGATTACCAGTTATTGTCAAGTAATTGTCAAATTGACTGACCAAAAGTCGGAGTGATTAATGGATACATTTTTCTGTTTATTAGCTATTTTTTCCTTTATTTCTTTCGAAATTTTCAATGAAATCCACTTCAAACAATATACAACTAATCTTCTTCAACTTCTTCAACCCAAGAAAAAAACAACCAGTATTTTAGAAAAGAAGGGATATAAACAGTGTTTGTCTCTGTGGGGCCTAAAAAAACAAAAATTTGGGTGGACGACAACTGTATCAATCTCAACAACATCTGAATCAACAAAAAAAACAGTGTTGCCAAAGGGTTATTTGGGTTTTTTTTGTCTACTTATGAAAAACATTTTCTCGCTCTAAATATGACCACAGCTTTTCATCATTGAACATTTTGAAAGAGTAATCATAAACTGCACACAATATGAAATGCAAATTCATAGCTCAGATAATAACAGCTTTTACCTTCTCGAAACATAGAGTTGATTAATTTTATATGGGGAGGCATGATGATAAAGATGTTATAAATCACTAGACAGCAAAAATTGCAGACGGAAAAACTAGCAAATATAGTTTTTTTCCCAAAAAATCAACATAAAACTGACAGTGATATTTACCTTGAAACCATCCTTACTACATATCAGACACCCTCAGAATAACGCCACCATTGCAACCATAAAACAATTATAGATAAAAATGGGTCATTGAAAGTTTCTAAATCAGCTCCGGAGTTTAATGAATCAAACAGCGGCCTCGGGCTTTTTACCGTTGTCTATTTGGGCGCAGCTTCCATAAAACCTGTTTGGTCGTGAACCCAACAGAACTCATGTTTAAAGGGCCACCCTTTTTAGATTGGGACTTTGGAACCCCACACGTCTTCAAATCTATAAATGCTGACTGTTCGATCGAAGCTCAGTTGTTCTAGGAAACATTGATCTAATGATTCCACCACAGTTACAGTCTCATTATGCTACTTTAAGTGTGATTTTGAATACTTTGGAACTAATTACAATAAAAAGAGAAAAATTACACTACAGCCAGTCAGCAAATTGTAATAAGATAGATGTTTAATCGGCACGGGATTAATAAAAATGTCTTCCTTGACTTAACAGAATCCAGCACTCAAAAATGTTAAAAGCAACGTCAGTCAATTCTAAAACCCAATACAAACAATAACAAAAGCTAGTGCAAAAAGCAAAAAACAGCACCTAAAATTCAGTAAGATGAACAAAGTCCAGTGTAAATCTGCACAATTTGTTCAACCATAATACTGAGAAAGCCAAATACCAAAGCTTCTACCACTAAAATGTGTAGAATTAATCTAATTTTCGGTAACATCAGCTACACAATCTTTCTAACAAAATTAAACTCCTGATCTTATAACAACAATGAGTGCAGACTTAGTTTTAAAACGTCTATGCCCAATGGATCATTAGAGCACCAAAAAAGGAGGTATGAACAAGCCCCTTAATCAAAAAACAACTAAAAAATCCACAAAAATATATAAAACAAAACCCAAAATTACATGCGACAACTAAACACAGTTAATTTTTCTGAGGAAAGCAAGTTTAGTTCAAAATTTGATAATGTAAAAAAATGGTTGATAACAAAAAAGTTGAAAGCGTTGATAATTTCAAAAGAAATAAAACGTGATAGATAAACGTGGTTAGCGGTTAATTAACAGGAACTAACTAAAAACAACATTAACTTCGAAAAAAACAGAAAAACTTTAACTTGATGAAATCAGAATTGCAAGCAGAGACATAATAAAATTCGACAAAGCATATAAAGTTACATTTGATTTAGGCTCACAAATATTTGCAGAGGATTTCCTTGAAGTAATTGTCGCGCTTCCTTTAACATTACGCCATCAATTTCTTGTCAAACAAACTTTGAGCACCTGCCCAAGACATAGTTTTATCAAGTTTTCAGATAAATAATTATCGATAATTGAAATGGAACCAGAAATGCAAGCCGAAGGGTAGCTAAGCATAAAAACTGTGTGGTTTATACACCGAAAAAGTAAAAGTTACATCCAACTGAACACACTATCTTGAAAAGCAAGCCTACGCCGTTTGAATGATTCTTTGACTCCTGCGGAAAAAATATTCTTGAACGTGATCTCTGAAAAAGACAGTGGGATAATTCTAACGTCATCTTCAAGTAAAGTTGACGAAAACAATATCGTATGCATATTTGTTCCCAACCTTATGGAACGTCAATTAACAAACAAAAAACAAAAATTTTAGAAGTAGATATTCATTTGATGAAGGTACCAAAAATGAGTGAAAGATAATTTGCAGAAACCAATAAATTATTTAAAGTCATCAAACTGCCAGTTGAACTTAGTGATATTTCTGCAATCGCAGAATCGAGGATGCATATAATAAACATTTGAAATTGATGTTGACAACAGAGAAAAGTAAACCAATTTACGCAACAAAGGCCCACCATTGACAACTCATTTGAAAAATGAACTGCAATCAAAATAAACTTTGTTGAAGTAATAAGGAACAATAGGAACTCTCAACTCTACACAAAAATTATAAACTATTTGGCTTTTTACCGACTTTAGAAGAAGAAATCATCTGTTGGAAAATGATAAAATAAAAACAATTTTCCAAACTCCAATGAAATTAATGCAAAAAACTGATTTGATATGGAAACATTACATACAAAACCTAACTTCTTTCAAGCATACCATTGGGTAGAAATGATAGACAACATATCAGTGCAACTGCTATTATTAAATCTTCCATATAAAACGTCTTACACGAAAGTCTTGCTCAAGAACTGAAAAAATCAACAATCAGATTTAATTTTCTGAAGAATTTGTTCCAATTCGTGCTTTGCCTCAAGAAATCATTTTTTTTCTGGATGCATTTGTTAATTCAGTTAGAAAATTTGCGCAGTAGGTATCATATTTGCGAAATATATTTATATGTATGCGTTAATCTGAATAAAACACTTGAAGTCTGTTCTAAGTAATTTTCTACTACTGCTACTATTGCTGCTAAACGTTTTACATGTCCAAAAGTCTCATTATTTACCATTTAATTTCAATGAAGATGACTTTATTTAATTGGTATGTGTTGTAAAAAAAATTCGCGTTCTATTTTAAGTAAATATGCTGATAAAATAGGGGCTAATACCGAAGAGTATATGTACTTAAACAACATTCAGAAGCGTACGAAAACCAAAAACATCCCAGTTCAGAGATCACTAGGACTATTACAATTTGTGCTAAAAAGCGGGGAATGAATAATCACTATAACACCGGAGAAGAAGCATGATTTTCAGATGAAAACCAGTCATGAAAATTTCTAGAATTCTAGCAAAATTTTTTATTCTTTTCTTTCATTTTTTTTAAACTTCGGTGTAGAAATTTAAGAGACAGATATGTAAGTCTTTGGTGAATTACCAAGTTAGATGAGACAAAGAAAGCTTAGCCTTAGCAAAAAGAAGTTATTTAATTGCAAGGCAACTCTTTGAAACAACACGCATTCGAACGAGTTAAATTTAAGCGATTACCATCGGAAAGCATTGTGATTAAGTCCGCTGAATTGCACAATCAAATAGCCATTAGAACTCTTTGTATAATGACATTCCATTTCGTTAAATACTCTATATATTAGCGCTCTAGACCCATAAGAAAAAATCTAAATGGTGCTGCGTAGAATTATGACCAGTTATTGTTAAGTAATTGTTAAATTAACTGACCAAAAGTCAGAGTGATTATTGGATACATTTTGTCGTTTTTCTGTTTTTATGCTATTTTTTCCTTTATTACTTTTGACACTTTTAATGAAATCCACTTCAAACAACATACAACTCATATTCTTCAATTTCTTCAACCAAAAAAACAACCAGTAATGTAGAAAAGAAGGGACGTAAACAATGTTTGTGTCTGTGGGGCCTAAAAACAACAAAAATTTGAGTGGAAAACAACACTATCAATCTCAACAACATCTGATACAACAAAAATGACAGTATTGGGATTATATGAAGGGGAATTTTGTGAGAAAAGAAATTGCAAATTTGGCTATTTGTCCTTTCATTTATGTCTTTTTTTGAGTAACCTTTTCTCATTCTAAATATGACAACCGGTTTTCTTTATTGAACAATTTGGAAGAGTAATCAAAAATTGCACACAGTATGAAATGTAAACCCATAGCTCAGATAAAAACCGCTTGTATATTCTCGAAACAGAGCTGATTATTTTTTTGTGGGAAGGCATGCTGATAAACGTGTTGTAAATCACTAGACACCACAAATTTAGACGGAAAAACTAGCAAATAAAGTGTTTTCCAAAAATCCAACTACAACTGACAGTGATATTCATCTTTATAACATCATTACTACATATCAGATACCCTCAGGATAACGCCACCATTTCAACCATAAAACAATTATAGATATGAATGGGCCATTGAAATTTTCTAAATCAGCTCAGGAGTTTAATGAGCCAAACAGCGGCCTCGGGCATTTTACCGTTGTCTATTTGGGTGCAGCTTCCATAAAATCTGTTTGGTCGTGAACCCAACAGAACTCCTATTTAAAGTGCCACCCTTTAGAGAATGGGACATTGGAAACACTCACGTCGTCAACTTTTAAAACTCTGACTGTTAGGTCGAAGCTCAGTTGTTCTGGGGGCCCATTTGTCTAATGATCCCACCAAGTTAACAATCCCATTGTGCTACTTTAAGTGTGCTACTGAATACTTTAGAACGAATTACAATTAAAAGAGAAATATTTCACTCTAGCCGGTCAACAAATTTCAATAAGATAGATGTTTAATCAGGACGGGTTTTATAATCATGTTTTCATTGACTTAACAGAATTCAACGCACAAAAAAGTTTGAAAGCAATGTCAGTCAATTCTGAAACCCAATAAGAACTATAACAAAAGCTATTGCAAAGAGCAAAAAACAGTACCTAGAATTAAATAAGAGGAAGAAAGCCGAGTGAAAATTTGCAAGTTTTGTTCAACCATAATATAGACAAAGCTAAATACCAAAGCACCTACCACCAAAATGATTATGGTTAAACTAATTTTCGGTAATATAAGCTACACAATCAACCCAGCTAAATTAAGCACCCGATCTTAAAACAACAAGGAGTACAGACCCAGATTTAACACCTCTATGCCGAAATGTTGTAATCAGAAGCATCAAACTCAAAAAAGTTGCAGGTGTTTATCTAATGCCCTCTTTTTTCATCCATCCAGAATTCACAAATGGGCCAATTTGAAGATTATTTGCTTGAACTACCCCTGCAAATTAATTTTTTTCAAGCAATTGTCTTCGATCGCACAACTTTTGCACAAGACCAATATTGTTTTCAGAAAGCAACAGCACTTTGTTACATTGGATCATTAGTGCACCAAAAAAAGAGGTATGAACTGTGCCCTTAATCAACAAAAAACTAAAAAATCCAGCAAAAAATATAAAGCAAAACCCAAAACTACATGCAACAACTAAACACAGTTAATTATTCTAAGGAAAGCAAGTTTAATTCAAAATTTGATAATGTAAAAAACTGGTAGATAACAAAAAAGTTGAAGGCGTTCATAATTTTAAAAGAAAAAAACGTAATAACTAAACGTGATCAGCGTCTAACCAGCAAAAAACAACCTTAACTAAGAAAAAAACAGAAAAACTTGAACATCATAAAATCAGAATGGCAAGCGGAAACAATAAAAGTCGATAAAGCAATTAAATTTACGTTTGATTCAGGCTCACAAATATTTGCAGAGGAATTCCTTGTACTTATTGTCGCGCTTCCTGTTAAATTACGCAATCAATTTCTTGTTAAACAAACTTTGAGCATCTGCCCAAGACATAGTTATATCAAATTTTTAGATTAAAAATTATCGATAGTTGAAATGGAACCAGAAATGCAACCGCGAAGTAGAGTTAAGCAAAAAAATTGTGCTGTTCAAAATCTGAAAATGTAAAAAACTATAGCCAAACGTACACACTATCTTGAAAAGCAAGCTAACACAATAGTTTGAATGATTCTTTGACTTTTGCGGAAAAATATTCTTGAACTTAATCTTTGAAAAAGGATGTGAAATAAATTCAACGTCATGATCAAGTCTTCAAGTAAAGTTGATAAAAAAAATATCGTATACACTTTTGTTCCGAACATTATGGAACGTCAAATAACAAACAACTTGCAGAAATAAATAAACTATTGAAAATCATAGATATCCCAAAAAAGACCAGCCGCCAAAACCGATCCATGAGTGTGCAGAAAACTTGCTTTCAACTCCGGAAACATGCCATGATCATAAAAAATTATCGGTCTGCAGAGAGCAATCAACCAACAATTGATAAATCTGCACAAAATGGGAAAAATAGATCCGAAGTGTAACCAGAGATCATCACATTTTTGAACAAGCGTTCTCAGAAAAATCTATATAACTTTTGCAAAAAATCTATGCTAGGCAAATGGCCAGTTGACTTTAGTGATATTTCTGCAATCGCAGAATTGAGGTTGGATATAATACACATTTGAAAATGGTGTTGACAACAGAGAAAGTTAAACCAATTTACGCAACAAGGGCCCAGCAATGACAACTCATTTGAAAAATGAACTGCAGTTAAAATAAACATTATTGCAGTAATAAGGAATAACAGGAATTTTGAGCTCTAAACAAAAAATACAGAAACTTTTAGGCTAATTACCGACTGGAGAAGAAGAAATCATCTGTTGAAAAATGATAAATTAAACACAATTTCCCAAACTCCAACAAAATTGATGCAAAAAACTGATTTGCTGGGAAACATTATATACAAAACGTAAATTTTCTCAAGCATACCATTGTGTAGAAATGGCAGACGACATATCAGTGCAACTGCTATTATTAAATCTTCCATATAAAACGTCTTACACAAAAGTCTTGCTCAAGGACTGAAAAAATCAACAATCAGATTTAATTTTCTGAAGATTTTGTTCCAATTCGTGCTTTGCCTTAAGAATTTTTTTTCTGGATGCTTTTGTTAATGCAGTTAGAAAATTTGTGCAATTGACTTACATATCCAAAAAAAACACAGCCGCCGAAACCTATCCTTGAGTGTGCAGAAAAGTTGTTTTCAATTCCTGAAACATGGCTTAATCACACAAACTTGTACGCTTGTGGAGAGAAAGCTACAAACAGATGCTAAAACTGCACGAAATGAAAAAAAGGTCTGAAGAGTAACTGTCAAGATACAACCACGCTTTTGAGCCGATTTTCTTGGAAAAGTTGGCTCTTAACCAGTGCAAAAATTTATATTAAGCACACTATCAGATGAGTTTAGTGACATTTCTGCAAAAACACAGAAATGAGGTTGGATATTATATAGATTTGAAAATATAGTTGACGATAGAGAAGAGTAAACTTATTTAGGCTACCAATTGAGGTTCATTAGAAAATTAACAAATAAACGCGGAATTAGCAAAAATGCAGTACTAAGGAAAATTACTAATTTCAATTCTAAAAAATAGTAGCCCTCTTTTCAAACAACGAAACCACTCAGGAAGATTTAGACTATTAACTGGCTTGAAAAGAGTTAATCATCTGTTGAAAAATGATTAATTAAACACAAATTCCTAATCTCCATCACAAATGATGCAAAAACTACTTTGCTCGGAAACGTTTACTTGCAAAACTTGACGGCTTTCAAACATACCATTTCGTGGAAATGGAAGTCAACATATGAAAGCAATTGTTGGCTTTTATTTTTGCTTCGAGAAATTACGCAAACAAAAGTATTGCTCAAAAAATGAATGAGTGGGTAGCCGGATTTAGCTTTCCTGGGATTTTGTTCCAATTCTTGCTTTGCCTCACAAAATTGCGTTCAATTTCTGGATTGTATTGGTGATGCAGTTAAAAGAACTGAACAACTAGTACCGTCTACTCGAGATATTTTTTACCGGTATGCATCAATCTGAATTAAACCCTTGAAGCTTGTTATAAATACTTAACTACTGCTGCTACTACTGGTGATAATTGGTCCCCTGAAAAATGGGATTAAAAACAGAAGCATTTAATTTCCTTGGAAAGAACATAAGTTTAGTCAGGATATCCCAAAAAAATCAAAATAACGAAAGTAAATAGGTTAATCGACTTCACACAATTCTTTCAAAATTTTATCCTAATTTACAAGAAAAACCGATGCCTTTTTTCAATCTCCTAAAAAACTGTAATAGAAACAACAGAAGAACATGTAAAAGCATGAGTTGCTTGGAAGAAATTTTTGATAAGAGCCACAATTACAACAATGCAACTGCCCAAACCGAGTTTTTGGTATGTTTTCTTTCTGATGCTGGTTACCTCAATGCAGGCTATGCACTCATTGTAGAGAACTATTACACAGAAAACTGAGGGAAAAAAGAAACACGCCTTTTCTGTTTGGGTCACATTTTTTACCGCAACTCAAATAAAGTCCTCTTTTTATTATAAGGAGTCCTTTTTTGTGTTTTATGCACTCGATTGCTTCTCAAACAACATTTGGAGATCAAGTAACCCAGTAATTATTCTTAATGACAACAAAAACATTAGAGATTTTGTTCAAAAAAATCAATTAAGCCTTCACTTTGAACGAGTTTGGACAAAATTTGTATATTTAACATGGTTTATACTCACATTCCTTTCTGTGTTTTGTATGCAGCATAATTTTGCGATTGAAGACATATAAATCAGTAACAATTTGTTTGAAGCTTAAATTATTATAGACACCGCAGCACAAAATCCAGGTGTTGAACTAAACGTATTGTCGGAGAACGATTATTTTGATAATGAGATGAATGAAGATGAAGTTAATTTCCTTAAAAACAACGGATTTTATGAAGATTTCTAAAAAGTGCCAAAGTAACTGGGCGCAGACAGAAATTCAACTACAATTCAAACTTAAAAATAAACAACAAAATAATTTCATAATATTACCCAAATTAATTCGACGGATTTCCAGACCTCATACATAATTTATAAAGCCTTGACTTAGCAGAAGAGCAACAAAACAATGAGAATCTTAGAACAGTAAAAGAGTGGATTCAAACAAAAACAAACAACTGTTATAAAGTATGCTGTGATAAAAATAATTAAAATGGCTAAACTTTGAATAAAATGTCTTCTACCGAAATTTTTATGATAAAAAAGACAATGCAATTCATCAACATTTTTCTGTAACTAAGTATTGAGGAAAGAGACTATATGTAGGCTCCATAAACAACATTAAAGTGAACAAAAATAGGTTAAAGCAACTATTAAAAAATTCAGAAAAGGGATTTCACTACCTATGTTTTACTGATCATTTTGTTTCATCAGAAACTGCTTCATGTGCCGTCAACTATTTAATTTTTTAAAAATAAAACATAACACAGATGTTACTGCCAGTTTTTCTCTGCCGATATTTTTCAGTACACTTACTCCAAATTCACAGAGTAGACCTACTAAGGTCTACGCATTGTAAGTAAGTTTTAAGTGGAATAAATATTCTTTGAAAGTATTTACTTACTGTTCCGTTGTCTACTGATACAATAGCTTCAAAATTAAAAAATAGGTTTTTTGGCATAGCTAATTCCCTCAAATGATACTAAGTGACTTAGGAACAAACATTACATCTGAATTAATGGTGAATTGACAAACCTACTGGAAAACACCCTCCAACAACAGGAGCAGCACAACGTTGACACGGACCTTCGAAAACAAGCTTAAAATTCATTACAGCGCAAAATGGTAAATTAGCATGACTATGTTCCATTAGCGACATTATCCATAATACTATCGTCGATAAACTGTTGCACTTCAATTTCATTCTATGGCAGAAAACCAATAAAAACAATAGATATCATGTTTTCTAGAGAAGTGATTGATGCAACCGAAAGATGACTTCGCGAATGAATTGCAAATCGCCATGAGGCAGAAATTTGAGGAAAGTTTGAAATTGACAACTGCGTACCTGAAAAAATATTTGACCAAAAATCATCAGCAAACCCTAATTCGGAAACAATTTTCTGCTAACTTCCAAACCCTAAGCTACCAGAGCAATCCACAAATTATAGCTTCATAAGTGAAGATTTGGCTATCTATTTACAAAGGCGAGAGATTTCTGAGAGATTCCAATTACAGAATCCAAAACGTAAATTTAACCTATAGCCAATGCGTTCGCAAAATTAGATTGAAGCCTATGGAACCGCGTGAAATTCGAGAACTTCATGACTTAATTAATGCTGAAAAATTTTAACTTGAACCATCACTACGGCAACACAAGGTGTTTGACCATTTGGATAAGCACATGCTCTAACTGATCAAAAAACGAGAAGAAACAACAACACATCTTGTCTGAATGACCACTAACGTGCTCTTAGGACCATTAGCGGTAGCACCCCTTGTAGCTCCTACAGCACATTCATCCCCACCAAGAGTAATCGCGCCAGTAGTAGGACCACGGGTAGCACCAGTACATATTCCAGTATCCGACTTTTCGATTTCCGATGATGCAATTTTTGACTTGTATAAACTGCCCCCTACTGAAAATTCGATGCGAACCAAACAGAACAGAATCTGTATGTGGAACAAGCAGCCAGAAAACTAGGCCATCCTCAGAGTGACGGCGGACTTCTTCAAAAACTCTGGAGTAATTGTATCACGAGTGTCATCCTCGTCATCAGATGATGAATAACAACCAACTCTACCCAGTGACAGTGAACGGCAGCCAGAAACACCTGAGTAGCCGATTGTAAACCAATCATTAGCTCATTAAGACAACATGGACAGAAATATCTTTTACCTAAACGTGCATATGGGTTTAGATTAACCAAAACAGTCTCGCTACAAAACGAAAATTGAATTTATTGCTTCATCACGCTATATTAGTGCTCAAAGTTTGTGACACGGACAAGGTTGTGTTTCCAGGCCCATAACGAGCACAGAACTTAGAATAAAAAATTTGGCTTTTGACATAAGCTTCCCGCGATTTTACACCTAGTGAGATTTTTTGGCGAAAGTTGCTGACAAACCACTTTCGTCGACACCATTTTGTGACAATTTTTTCCAAAGTTTTAACATTTGCTTAATGACATCAAAGGGTGAATATATCATGTTTAGCGTCACCATCAAAGTTAGAGCTGATTTACAAAGCTGTTAGTAGCTTCGAGCTAAAGGCATCAATTTAAAATTATATGATCCACTTGAAGAATTAATTGATTCTCTCCATAACATGGTTGAGCTACCGGAGTATGTTTTTAGAACTGAATCAAACCATGATTTCAGCAAAGAAAGTGAAAACTGAATTCATTGAATTCAAAAAATTTTACAACAGAATTTCTTAGTGAAATAGCAAAGGCAAAAACATGTGAAAAAAAGACATTTCAAACAGTTTTATTTAATGAAAAATGAGTCCTATGTACCAAATTCTCTTCCTTACATTCGTTGTCCTTATCGAAAACGTAGCCTCACTTATCCTCATTGTGTTCTTAATCCATGAGGAAGCCTTTAAATGACGCATGACACCCAACATCATGAAACTATAGGGAACAAATGAACCCTCAACTTCAGTAGTGTACGTGGCAAAACATCTGCAAGCAGATGTAGTGGCCAATCTAACAACAGTTGGAAAAACCACCCACAAATATTTCACCACAAGGCATGGGATCCCTGAGAAGACAAAAATAAAGAATAATTTCACTCCCAGTAACTAAATAGGATGGAACGTTTCAATATTCAATACAGGACACGAACAGACCAAAACTCACGAGACCCTAAACAAATTTGGATTTGAGTATTTGAGTGTCTGAAAATGTTCGTGGATTTTTAGCCTTAAATTTTATATTCCCCATTAAGTTATTTAATCCACTGCTTCAAATCCTCTCAGTTATTCAAATCCAGTTAGTTTTATATGCTTTCCTAAGTTCAGATCTTTTTGTCCGTAGCCCTGTCTCAATTACATTGGTTATTTCAGAGCCAAATTTTTATCTGTCTCATATCCAACTGCGTACATGTTTAATCTTTCAACATCTTCTCTATTAAACTCTACTTCCTTCCTCTCTAATCCTGGTAACTTTAATCTGTTCTTAAGCCTGTATCAACTTGAAATTTATCGCTTTTAAATCATTGAATTAATTTTAACCCTAATGATTTCATTTAAATCTTTTTTTTTAAAAAAAAACATAAAATGGGTGGCTCCAACAAAAACATGTGTTAACCTATACAGTGCAGATTATATTTGATTTACAGAGAAAACGTAAAACCGGGTTCCCAGTCGAAATTTTCAAGAAAAATTTTCATGAAGTCCGTGGTGTTTAGCCGCTATTTCGTGTCCCATAAATAGGTGATGTTGTTGCTGAATAAATTCCTAAATTTCATCAAATAGTTATAATTTGGTTCTTATTTAAAGAGTTCTCAAGGCCATATTTGGTATGTATTTAGGTATGTCCCAGTGTAACGATTCCCGGAAATCTTAGTAAGATCCCAAAAGTTTTCCCACTAAGATCCAGGAAAGTTCCGAGAAACATCCGGGGATCTTACCGGGAATCTTACCGGGGATTGTAAGATGTGGTAAGATGGAGTAATAAGATGTGGTAAGATGGAGTAAGATCCCGCATTTCCCGGCGGGAAACCCGGGAAAAACAAGATTCCTGACAGGAATTGCGGGAAGAATAAATTTCCCGGCAGGAATTCCGGGATCAATTGTAGGGATCTTACCGGGAAATCAGGGAGATAATAAGATTCCCACCAGGACATCCGGGAAAAAATTTCCTGGCAGGAATTCCGGGATCAATTGTCGGGATCTTACCAGGAAAACAGGGAGCTGTCAAAATTCCACGGGAAATCCGGGAAAATTTTCCTTACAGGAATTCCGGGATCATCTGTAGAGGTCTTACCGGGAAAGTAGGGAAAAATTAATACTCTTTTAGGGATTTGAGCCACAAATCTGTTTAGAAATTGTAGACACGGATTCGAGGTGCGAATCCGAACTTTTAATAGTTAGTGGGATTACCACTTTTAGATTGTTTTAACAGTTGAGCTACGAATGTAGCCGCGTTTTATTCGCTATGGAAATCCCTCTCGAATCCACTCGGATTCTGCTTATTTGAAAACAGAGTAGAAAGCAAGCAACTGAATTTAGTAGTGAAAGTTTAAGGAATGACAAGATGATGAAAATGCGTTGTGTGAACAAATGAAAACTTGACTTATTAGTCGGAGGCAAACCTATATCATTTGAACACTGACTTTTGATTGAGGAAGGGCAAACTTAAACAGATCTTGTACTTAAATGCGACAATTTGAACTAAATATGGTACAACCGTACCACATATCCGCGGCTTCAAATAAATTCAGACTGCAACAGTATAAATTTTAGAATATTAATAGCATATGTAATGGTTATTATAAATAGTAGAGTATGCGAACAATAATTGCAGGGTAATTGAGAAGCATATCCACATAAATGAGAATGAACACAATTCTGTCATCTTTACATTTAATTCAAACAGACAACAATAATTAACGCACAAGTGAGGCACAAATGCTATAAATAAAATATGTTCATTAAACTGTTACAATAGCAACTATTCAATGTGAAGGCATCACTGGAGGGACATTTACAAATAATTTACCAATAATACCTAAGAAAATTTGCAATTTTATCGCGAATCCAGATTAGATTAAAAGTATGGAAATGGAGGGAAAAGTATGGAAAAGGCCAAATTCCATTCGATACTTTGAAAATTTATTTATGGTTTGGGCTGTAATTGGACCAAGTTGTTGAGTCAATTTTAATTGTTTAAGGCACTTGAAAAAAAGGGCTAGAGGGTACCTCTCCTCAAGATCAAGTGGCAATATATTTATTTACAACACAGCACATGAAGAGAAGGCCACATAGAATTGTGGTACAAAAAACACTCTCTGAAATTTCTAATATAAAGCAAAAATGCTATTAGTTTTATGCAAAAGAATACTGTGACTGACCGGCTACCAAGAAACAACAAAAGATTAGCACATTAACAAAAAACTGTTCTTAGAGATCTTAAAATAATACTGGTTTGTCAAAAACGATTTAATGACGATTAAAGCAATTCCTGGAGTTGCAAATACGGCATAAAACTCATTTCCCGAGATGTTTCAAAAGTCACTAGTAAAGCATTGATACCGATGCAGCTACTAATTGCTAAAAGTTTTCTTGGGATATAGTTTTAGGAACAAAAACAAATAGTTTTCTTCTGTCAAATCAATTACATCATATTTTCGTGGCAAAACTCACTCATTTACAGGAGTCACATGTTGGCAGTCAAAACAAACGACACTTTTGTCAGGGAATAAGAAGTGCGGCAAACTCTCAAGGCATATCGTACACAGTTTCTTAGACGGCCGAGCAATTTCAACCTGCAGCTCCTGTCGGCAAAGTGGACATTTGGGGTCTTCACCAAGAAGATACTGCCGGCGAAAAACCATCAACCATCTCCATAGGCAACTGGCACAGGCGTAGTGTTTTAATGGGGGATCCTCGTGAAGGGGAACGGCGTGAGACATGTCGCTCTCCAGGCAGAACATACAATTAAACACTGCTTCAGCCATTTGCTGACACTTAATGGACAGATCACGATCTGAAAAAAAAGCTTTAGTCAACAATGGTGCCAACGCAAGTCAGTAAAAATCTAACTACCTGAGATCAATGCACTTTATTGATAAAACTGAGGGCAACAGGGAGACCACAACGTTTACTACCAAAAAAAACTAACAAATTGAGAGTAAGCAATTTCTTTGAAAACATTTAAAGTCTCCGGTTCAAAATTTCTGCAAACAACTTGCAGGAATTCTATGCTTAAGAAAACTGAGAATAGATCACTTCTACTCCATGACCAGAATCCCAAGAGACTATTTAAGTTATATTTGGGAAAAACATTTTGAAAAACAATGAAATAATGAAAAGAATACAATTGTACTCAGATGAACGTATTATTTATTCCTCAAGGACCCAATAAACTTCTCCTCGGATTGCTTTTACAATTAGAAACCATTTCTGATAACAGTATAATATATTAAAAACTTTTTGTTCAATAAAACTAACAAATTGAGATTACGCAATCTTTCTGAAAATTTTTCTGTATTATTCGCGGTTCGAACTTACTGCAGAAAACTTTCAGGACTTTTAGTCTGATACAAAAGAGAACTGAAAGTTTCCATTCCCCAGCCAGTTTCGCAACTCAATATTTGAGTTATATTTAGGAGAAATATGAAAGAAATGATGAAAAATAATTGTACGAGATTACCCCTCAAATATGCTTCCAAGCTTTTCCCACCGCATGTCAAAATCTCAAAAAATTCACTAAATTCTTAACTCTGCAATAAAATTATCTGCGGGTGGCCTCCACGCTGAGGAAATTTGTCTCCTGAAAATAAGATAAATTAAACACTTTCGATCCAAAAAACAAGCGAAGTGAGATTACGCAAATATTATCTTTAAAAAAAGTTTTGTGATATTTCTGCTTTCAACTTCCTGCAGAAAACTTAAATGACTTCAATATTGATACAAAACTGAGAACTTTTTCTCTCCACAACCAGAATCGCAATTCATCATTTCAGTTATAATTGGGAAAATTAAGAAACAAATGAAAAAAAAACTTTTGTACGAGATTACCCCTCCAATATGCGTCGAAGATTTCTGAGAAGATTCAGTAAAAAAACGCTTTTCAGGACTTCTATGCTGACAAAAAACTAAGAGCTGGACATTTCCACTCCACAAGCAGTATCGCAACTTGAGTTATTTTGGAAAATTATGGAAGATATGACAAAAAGACTATTGTACGAGATTACCCCTCCAATATGCTTCGAAGCTTTTCCGAGCAGATTCATTAATAAAACGTCAACAAAACTATACTTAATTTCAATTAAACGAACAGTAGCAACCAAAAAAAAGAGATATGGGCTGTACATGCAATGAAAGCCGTGTTGACAGAGCAGAACAGAAAGTATGCAGGAAGTTTAAAAAAAACAAATTGGCAAAAAAAAGTTGACGAAATTATTTGTCAGTTCAAAATACCAACCAGAAGAAAACTTAATCATTGGTGTTTACAAAAGAAGGACTCTAGGACACAAATCCTCGAAATTCAAGTTTCAATGATTGAAGACAAAGAAACATTAAACAACGAAATCAGGTATTTCGAGGAGACGTGCCCTTGATCGCTTGCATGTCAAAATCTCGCAGATGAACATTTTGTTTATTCCTCAAGGACCCAATAAACTTCTCTTCGGATTGCTTTCACGATTAGAAACCATTTCTGATAACAATATAATATATTAAAAACTTCTGGTCCAATAAAACTAACAAATTGAGATTACGCAATTTTTCAGAAAATTTTTCTGTAATATTGCCCGTTCCAACTTCTGCAGAAAACTTTCAGGAACTTAATGCTGGTACAAAAAGAGAACTGAACATCTCCACTCCACTGCCAGCATCGCAACTCACTATTTAAGTTATTATTAGGAAAAACTATGAAAGAATTGATGAAAAAACAATTGTACGAGATTACCCCTCCAAAAAGCAACGAAGCTTTTCCGATCAGATTCATTAAGAAAAGGCCAACAAAACTATACTTGATTTCAATTAAACGAACAGTAGCAACCTAAACAAAGAGGTATGGGCTGTATATGCAATGAAAGCCGTGATGACGGAGCAGAAGAGAAAATATGCAGGCGGTTTAAAAAAACAAATTGGAAAAAAAGTTGACGAAAATATTTGTCAGTTCAAAATATCAACCAGAAGAAAACTTAGTCATTGGTGTTTACAAAAGAAAGACTCTAGGATACAAATCCTCGAAATTCAAGTTTCAATGATTGAAGACAAAGAAAGATTAAACAATGAAATCAGGAATTTCGAGGAGACGTGCCCCTGATCTGTTACATGTCAAAATCTCGGAGATGAACGTTTTGTTTATTCCCCAAGGACCCAATAAACTTCTCTTCGGATTGCTTTCACAATTAGAAACCATTTCTGATAACAGTATAATTTATTAAAAACTTCTGGTCCAATAAAACTAACAAATTGAGATTACGCAATTTTTCAGAAAATTTTTCTGTAATATTGCCCGTTCCAACGTGTGCAGAAAACTTTCCGGACTTTTAGTCTAATACAGAAAAGAGAACTGGACGTTTCCATTCCCCAGCCAGTTTCGCAACTCAATATTTGATTTATATTCAGGAGAACTACGAAAGAAATGATGAAAAATAATTGTACGGCATTACCCCTCAAATATGCTTCCAAGCTTTTCCCGCCGCATGTCAAATTCTCAGAAGTTCCACTATATTCTTAACTCTGTAATAAAATTATCTGCGGGTGGCCTCCACGCTCAGGAAACTTGTCTC